>NC_068357.1:28372138-28699240 GCF_020536995.1 Dreissena polymorpha
TTTAATCAGAAAGGCAATGCCTTGTTATTTGTCTGTTGTTCCAAAAGATAAATGTCTCCGTCCTATCATCCTTTTTAAGGTTTTTGTGCTAAAGTAGTGTCAAGTGACTTTCTTGTAATAGGCATATCCTTTTTTTTGTCTAACCATTTGAGGATTTTACTTCGTTTATCTTTATTATTTAGCCCTTTTACATTCAAAGTAATAATTTAATCATTAAAAGAGGTGAAGGGTGATGTAAAGTGATAATGTGTATGTGCTTGTCCAGTTAGTTCTATTATAAAAACATGTCCAGTTGGTTTTTATTTTAAGGCATTAGATGTTCACACATACAAACACATACAGAAAACATAAAAAAGGGAAACAACAAGATACATATCCCATAGAAATGAAGAAGTAAAAAGAAATAATAGCAAAAAGGTATAAACAATAACCAAACAAACATAAAAGAGAAATGATTACAATAAATGTTAAAGCAGCTCGGTTTAAACATTGCAAAGATAAACGAGCATATGCAGATCAGTACCACATTAACTTGAAAAGTTTTATTTTTATTGAAAGTGGTTTTATTTCTTATATATATGTACTCTATTATTAGCATTTTTTTTAAGTATTAATATACAAATATTATATTATCATGAATTGTTTAAATAATTTTGTTTGTCAAAACTTAAAAGTATATTATTTATAAATCGTCAGTTATAAGCAGTATTTAAGTATATTAATCAAATATAATGCTATCATGAATTGACAAGAGTGGTTCTATTTGTAAAAAACTAAATGTATATTACATATAAATCCTAAAAGTGATTGCTGTCCGTTTCGTGTTATCAGTACACTAACCTAGACAGGACAGATTCTATTTTACAATGACAATGTCGTGATTGTATATATATTAAGTAAGATTACAAAACTGGTAACATAGCTATAGTTTGTAGCAATACAATTATACACAAATACAGGAGATAAGTATACATTCTACATGCATGTTACTGATAATTGTGTAATTTATCTACTTAAGAAAAAGATAATACTATGAAAGCAACGACAGTGAACCAGACAGTGTAATGCATTGAACATCTACCATTCACTTACACTTGAACAAGGCTTCATATGAAAGCGAAAATGAAGCAAGAGTGTTTATAACTTAGGAGAAAAATTCTAGTTTATCAGTGCTAAATGAAAAAAAACCCAGATGATGTTTGTTTACCACTTATAGTACCTGCAAACATACGTTATATTTACAAAAACAACTGAAAAGGAATCCTTGGTATTGAAGGTATCAAGTGGATAAAACATAATGTAAGTGGTAACACTGAATGACCAGGTATCAACATTCACTATAACCAGTTTGTTTTTATAGTTAAGCGTGCACAAAGACGTAAAATTGAGATTGTAAACAGTATGAATATTTGCGAACTTTGATGAGAATAGTATCGATTCTAATTGCAAAAAATCATGGATGATTGCTCATTTTACGTGCATATTTAGGCACAAAAACATTCACTATCATTAACATATAGAATGTTCAACACATATAAATGTGAAAACATTACATTTATGTGGAAAGGCATACGTGAGAAATGACACTAATTACACCAGTCATATACATAGTTGAATGTTAAACAACACACATTTTTAATAAAACATTTAGGTACAAGAACATTCACGGTCATTAATATAAACATAGTTGAATGTTCATCACATACAATGTAAAAAAACACATTTAGGTACAAGAACATTAACAGTCATAAACATAATTGAATGTTCAAAGCATACAAAATGTAAAAAAATATGGGGAATGTATACTTGAGAAACAAACACTATCTTCATGCATTGTATAAAGTTACAATTTTGTAATTGCAAAAATACAAATACTATTGCCTAGATTTCATGTATACAGACGTAAACAAATACAGAAAGGTATTAAGAAAGGAGTTCTCGTAAGATATTATTTTTAAAGTTGGTAAATATAATTTCACATCCACATAAATTCGCACTGCTTAAGTTATTGTAGTTCATGCATATTTTAGTATACAAACATAAAGCACAAAATTAGCACATTTTTAAACATGCATGAATACTGAATACTAAAATGCGTTCACGAAAAGTGCATTGAGCTCAGCAGCGAGCATGTAATTTTAGCTTTAGTTTATCGTAATACGTGCAGCCGTGTTTAACATTTTGAAACCAATGTATTTTTGTTAAAAAGGGGCGTAACTATGTACAGAGAAAACTATATCACCCTGCATGTGCGTAGCATGATCAATTACTATACTTGTAACAAAGAGACAGTTTTTGATAATAATGTAATAATGTATATCATATGTGATTAAATAGATTTTGATTTAAATAATTAACTAAGGAGGTTAATGTTGATAGGCAGCGTGGGGCACATTACTGTAATTCTGATACACACATAGTTTGTATAAATACCCAGCTCCAAATTGGAACAAAGTTGGAAAATGCTATAGGTATTAATTGTTAAGCCTTACAAATGTTTATAAAATGTATATATTTATATTTTTTATAAAATTTCTATATTAATATATTTATATTAGTCTAAGTTATCATACCATGACAAAATTCTTCACAATGGCGACCTATGTAAAAGACCGAGCCAGTCCGATTGAGATAACTCGATTTTTCTACCGTACCCGGGAAATTTAACGCTAAATCAGTTGTTGTCGGCTATTTTTTAAATAAATTGTATATTCACATTTATGTCAATTTTCTGTAAAATGGCCTCTTTATTATCGGAACACATACTCAAAAAGCATGTTGATGCATTTTTTTTAAAGAGAAGTTTGTTTAATTCTAATTGGCATACCTTGCTGATTATCATTGATAAAGGTTAAGGAAGCTCAGTTATAAATAGGACAGCATATTCTGGGGAAAAAGATTTAATAATAGTTTAAAGACGTTAAATTTAAATCAGTTATATTCAATCAATTATATGTTTATATATCAATGGAACAACTATTTATTTTCTGTATTGTATTTGACATTTGTCGTGATTCTGTAAATAAATTTCGAATGAAAACGTGTATAATTAACGTTAAACGCGATCATGAGTGTTAAGAAACGAATTATTTCAAACCTGCCATTTGTGAACGTTAAAGCGAGTATGGTATATAAAAAGCATACTAGCCGTGCGATATCCATAAAACTCGCTCTTATGCGTGCTCTCTCATTTTGCATATTTAATAAAGTTTTCAAACAGAAATAACAGAGCCACATCAGTGCACACACTATGTTTGATAATTCATTCGTTTGATGGATATTGTTTTCTGTTATAAACACATATTAGGTCATATCGCGGAGATTTAGTTAACCTTACCATGTGTTCATGGACGAACTCACGTATTCAAGTCGTATTCGACTATGTGCTCATACCTACTTTCGGGAATCATCATGAAATTATTGCCGTACTTAACGAACAAACATGCCTAAGCTTATTGAATTAGAGAAAAAACAATAATCAAAAGAGAAAAATGATATGTTCATGCACATGGGCATGTGAAATCACGTCTGTACACATAACATCGTTAACTTAGGAAAGGGAACAACAAAATATAAAGTTTGGTATGATATACACGTGAAATTAAAGAGCATGGTGTAATTAAAGCGCATGTCAAGTTTTGATTATATCTGCTACGTAACGTTATGTTATAACCCACAAACGTTTTACTATAACAAAACGTTTTTTAAAGAGAAGTGGTACAGAAAATACACGTCGAATATCTTTTTAAAGATAGTTCTTGTTATATTTGATCGAGAATGTAACCCGCCTCCCAGTTTCGCTGAATGGGTCAAGTTCCCCACGGGTACTACTTCCCCGTACCCCACAATGTTTTTTTCATACCCAAAATTTTCCGTACCCAATTTTTTTCGTACTCAATTTTTTTTTCCTAACCAAATTTTTTTCGTACCCAATTTTTTTTCGTACCCAATTTTTTACGTACCCAAATTCTTTTTCGTAACCAAATTTTTTTCATACCCAATTTTTTTCTGCATAATTTTTGTACCCAAAATTTTCGTACACAATATTGTCGTACCCACAAACACAATTGTGGTGATGTAGATAAACTTAAATTGATGCTTTTATATCCATCCTCTTCAAAAGCATTTTCACACCAGTACTGTCATTACTTTGATTTCATATCATATTAATGTCGATGTTTGGAGATAGGTAATTTTACCCAAAAAAGTCAACAATGTCATTTTTTTGACTTGTTGTCATTAGTCATACAATAAATTGCAATCAGTACTGAAATAAATTGTACTTCACAAGCCACGCAATGATAAGAATTGCATGGATAAGGATCTTACAAACATTAAGATTTTTATAATACGTCCTTTTCAGCTAATGAAGTCAACGAAATGTCATCAAGCTTGCGACATAAATATCACAATATAGTAGTATTAGTACTACAATTACTACTACGTTGTAACATTTCTTTGTCTAAAAACGAAGTGTAGCATAAGTACGTCTTAAATTGTAGTTGTTATTCCGTTTGGTCGAATAGAAAGATGAGTATTTTGTGTTTTCCTTTTAAGTTCCAAATTGTGTCAATGTATAAACGGTTTTGATCGGGTCAGAATGTAGCAATTTGCCTGTATCATTTCAACTCTTCATGACGACATCGAATGAAGTACGCTGGTTCGATCCTTGATCTTGTACAACAGCTTTTTAGCACAAGGTTTATCTTTATAGCCATTAAAGAATAGAGTGCAAACAGTGTAAATTCCTCAACACCTGTAGGAGAATCAAAGCGCCGACGGCGTAAATATTCTATTTGCACGATACAGGAAGGTTTCTGCTTAAGTAAATGGTAAAAGAACAGTTTGGCGAATTATTATCGTAGTGGATAGCAAAACGAAATGATAAGAAAGTATATTTACACATAAATGAAACAAGTAACGATGAAATATAACATACATAAAAATGTGGCATTAAATCGCTCCAAGCATTAAAAACATGTATAATTTGCAGTTGTAATCGCTAAACCAAAGGGCACATACGCTTGTGAAGGATGGGGATGGTAATATTTAGATTGCAAATATTAACTTGGCACTAAACTTTCAACATGAATATATTATTTCAGTTATGGAAGCAAGCGGGGGCTATGTTTAATGTTATTGCTTCAATAAACATTTAAGTTTAACGACACAAGGCAATTATGTATACGTTTAAACGATTTAAAGTGATATTATGGGCATTTTTCATTGTTGAATGAGCTGAAAAGAATTAACAGGTCAAAAGAGTTAGTTGAAATGTGGTTACGGACCTATTATCTGCAACTCATCTTGTTACCAGTTGTTTATAAAAAATATATATTATATTTGATATTTTACGTGACTCACCCAGTCCTCTATGCCGAAATGATCCGTATAACAAAATAGTGTCTTTGTGTCGTATGAACAAATCTGCACTAAAACTAGACGTATGAACGAATCTGCACTAAAACTAGATTTAGATTCACATCCTTAATCGAATCATTTATGTCGTCAGTTGTCAAAACGAAAGTACAGTTGATATTCAAATTTCTCTTTCCGGGATATTGTTTTAGTATGTTGATGCTGCATTAACAAATATTAGTGTATATGAAGTGAAAACACCAAAAATAAACAACGGTTTCGATAGACATCTATAAACTGTACATACCCTATACGAAGCTCACTGTTAAATGAAATTAAACCTAGAAAAGTATCATCAGCAATACGTTTTTAGCATCTTATGCCTGCATTCACTGACAAAGTTCTGTGATCGTCAGATTTATGAATCCTGGGACGGAGAATGTTGAATGTAGTGTGGAAAACAGATACAAAACAAAAGCAAAAATCGAAACAAATAGTCGGTTTGAAAACGCTAAGAATTGTCGTATTTTACATGAAACAAATGTACTCTAAAAGGCACTAAGAAACCTTCCATGACACAATGTAAATATCAACGATGCAGATAATACAACGAGAAATGAAATTTGTGTTTGATATGTGTGCATTAAAATAATAAACAGTCTAATATTGTCTTAGTAATTTTAACTGTGTATTTTGTGCATGTTTTGTATATATAGATCGGAATATCATGTAAACCAGACACTACAATACGTCGTTATTTAAACAGCGCATGTTTAGCATATAGCACATATTGTTATTATTCGTGTTAAGATATTTGAGAAACTGTTGCATTAAGTCAGTTTTTTTCCTTTTTTGCTGCTATACATATTTTTATAATAAGCGTTTTCAGTGTGAACGCGATGCTTACATTATTGTCACTTTTACGGGGGTAATCTCAGTGTTGTGATGGAAAAACAGTCCGTGTTTGGAAAATCTAATAAAACCACAAAGTATCGTCTGCTTTCTGCTATCGTCTTTCTTCATAAATATGTCTATTAAAGTGCAAGATATCATTAAAGTATGCGAAACAACTGTCAGAGTAGGAATAATATTCGATAAATTATATTTATTTCATGGAAACTGTTTTGCTAATATGTTAAAAGGTAAGTAATCATTATTTGTGGAGCATACAAAGACACATCCATTAACGCATTATTTCATACTAAACGTATTGGACGATGGTTACAGAGAGTTATTTTGTCATATAAATGGAAGCGTTACCTTCATGTCTCGCATAAGTATTGAAGATTGGTCGTTTCATTGGAAAACGTAAGAACTAGAGTTTTCAACGAAAAATTAATACTTCCATCTATTTGTTTGCGGACGTAATTACTACACAAATGGTTACTGTATTAATAAGTGTACTCACAGTGTCTTTGAAAATAACAAGTCTCAGTGCATAGCTTTATATTCTTCAACTTGAATTTTACAAAAACTTACACTAGCATATGGTTTCAACATAGATTTTATTTATACAATTGTCGGGATTAACATTTAATTATTTAAAAGTGTATATATGTATTTCTAGGATAACTCGGCTTTGAACGGAAAATGGAAGGCAATATCTCCCAGGAAAATATTGCGGATGTGAACCTGGCCTCTCTGGTCCCAGTGTGGACAAAAATAGCCCTTACAGCATTCATTGGGATCGCCTTCGTGCTAGGTATTCCTGGCAACTCATTTGTCATCTTCCTACACGTGAGACTTCAGAGACAGACCTTTACTGATTGGATGGTATTCTACCTCGCTGCGTGCGACGTGCTTTCGCTTACCGTCTGCGCGCCATGTTTCATATTAATTCAGCTCGACGTTTGGCCACTATTCGCCCCAAGCTGGCTATGTAGACTGAACTATTTTGTTTTATGTGCTACGTTCCATACATCGAGTGTAATTATATCATGCTTGGCTGTATACCGTTTCAAAGCAACGTCAGTTGATACATTTGTTGAAAAAGATGGCTCTTCAAAAGGGAAACACGCTGGATTATTCATTATTATTCTTTGTTTGCTATCAGCACTCCCGCAACTTGTTACTGTACATAACAACGCACAAGGATATTGTGTTAACAACTACTCTTATAAAAGTCTTCTAATTACAACGTACGTTTTGTCATTCGGACTGTCAGTTATATCTTGCATTGTGACATGCACGTTTTATACTCGAGTCGCGATCTTTTTGCGTAGATGGCGAAGGGTAACACCGATACACGGACTTGTTGTCGTTACATGTACCACTTTGAGACGAAATCGAATGAACTCAATGCGAACTACCTTATTAATGGCGAGCGTAGCAATAATTTTTGTGTTCTCTACATTACTACCAATGACAGCAGGACTACTTGTTACAGCTCTCCGGGTAAGAACGACGGTGACATTCTTTCTTTCCAGACTGTTCTTCGTGAATAACTTTGCCAATCCTATACTGTATGTCTGTTTGTCACCTTCATTTCGAAAAGTTTTGTTAAGTACTATACTATGTCAAACAAACCGACCCCAACCGAAAAGTGTATGTGAACAACATCGAAAACAAATTAATACACTTGTATAACGGCATGTACATACAGTATCATTGTTTTGATTATGCACCATTTTGAAATGTTGATAAAATAGAGGATATTTGTTGGATTCGGTGGATTATCGATTTTAATTCACGAGTGATCATAGAAAATAATATTTTCACGAGTGGCGCAGCCACGAGTGAAAAATATATTTTCTATGATCACGAGTGAATCAAAATCGATATTCCACCGAATCCAACAAATTTTCTTTTTATTTTATGCATTTTTCGCAATTAATATACATTGATTAATAGTTTAACTAAAGAATTTCGCTGGGATAATGACGTCATTTCGTCCAAAAATATGACGTCATTTCACAGTAAACAATGAAAATTATCGATAATTTTCACTGATAATTTTCACTGTTTGAAACAGTGAAATTATCAGTTTTAATTCACTGATATTTCTCTATAAACCACCGGAAAGCATAAAATAAATGCTTGTACTTCACCGTTTTTTTTACAAGTTAACTGTGGAACTGAACTTTTTATTGTACCTGTACAATACGTTTAAGCTTTTTAGTGAGTGACTGTGCTTCAAATCAATTACATAATACATTTTCTTGTTTGTGAAATGTTCAATTTGATTAGAAAAATACAATGCGTTTCAATAGACAATGAACAACCTTGTATAACTTGACAAAACAAACGAATCCGTATCATACTGTATATTCAATGTCTCCTTTGGTTAATCAAGTTGCATTGAATACTTGAAAATTAAGCGAATAGCTTCTACATCATGACCTATTTTACTTGTAATTGGAGTAGTCACTCTCCTGGTAAATGTCAACTCTCGCCAAGATATGATATGCTATTTTCCAGTATTTAATATCGCCGACTATGAAACTTATACCGACCTTTAAGCACGTAAGTACCGTTACGATGAATATAGTAGTGTCCGTACTATGATCGACTCTAGCAAACCACACTAAATAGATTGTTGTGTAACCGTTGATAGAAGTAAAGAGTATCATTCATGAACATAGAGTTCCCTTACATGCTGTCTTGCTGTATGTTTATAGGTTGATACGGTATCTAATGCGAACAAGTTAGGCTCCTCCGCATATTTTATGAATAAGTAATTTTCCATCTATTCAAAGTCACGAACATCTCAACGTGCTCGTTACCACAAACGCAGCTTAATTCTCTATTCTCTCAAATATATTAATCGCCGAACAACTAATTTCCACAACCTATGTTTGGCTTATCATGCAAGCTTAAAATGTAATTGACAGATGAGGAAGCGCTTATATTTTAATATGAAACTCAGTGAAACCCGTTTTTCGCATATAATACAAATATTAATGGACTAAGCAAGGGATTTAGTATTGTTATTTAATTCTTTATGACATCAATCTGTTTGTCGATACGCAAATATTCATTTCAAATAAGTCCATTTTACAGTGACGCTTTGTTTGTACTGTACCCATGAGTTATGTTTTGAATAACGTCTATTCTTTGAAAATTATTCCCATGAAACTGACCGACTAAATGACCTGAAGCCCCAGTATTCTTGCACGTCGGAAATGAAAGGGGACTCTACATTTAATATAATTGAATACAGATAATTTGAGGTAACATTTATTAATCACAAGAATATACATATTATAAAAAATATTATTTACTAAAATAAAAATATTCTTTACTTAAATATAAATACTTTCTATTTGCGATGGTAATTTGTGGGTATACAAACTTGACTAAGCCAATCACAAGTCGTCTATGTTCGTTTTAGAGCCACGCAGGAAAATAAATAAATGAATACATGTCCTTAATATCACAACGCATGCAGATCATTCCATATTTGTTGTTTTATAATTTGTATACACTGTTGTGTTGTATTCTGGTAATTGGAGCTTTTTTGCACATTTTTAAAGCCTGATATTGTGTAATGAATTGTATAAGGAAAACAAAATATTGAGTGTATTTTTCACAGACTTCTTATTTTTGACGCTGATCTTTGTGGAAAATATTGAATAACTTTTATATAGCATACAATGCATTTACCTCCTTATAAAATAATGTGTTATTTATAACCTTAAGATCGATACAAAATAACTTTAACAAATGTTATAACATAAGAACAGATGTGCTTCAAAGAAGTGACTTTAATAAATGTTGAATTCTCTTTACGTATAGTTCTTTTGTACTAGTCATTAGTCTTGTGTTATAGATTTTAAACATAAAACAATAATACACAAAATACACTTTAACTACTGTATTATAAATATTCCTAAATGAACTTAAACACATACTTTTTTCACTTTAATTTTTGTTACAAAAACAAACCCCAATGGTAACATGACAGTACATTAATAATATTCCTGGTAATAAAATGTATCATGACCCTGACGTTGATACATACATTCTAACTGTTATACAACTATAGGCTGATTTATATACTAACTGAGTCACAACTCTACGCTGATATACATACTGACTATGAGAGAACTGTACGCTGATATACATACTAACTTAAACACATACTTTTTCGCTTTGATTTTTGTTAAAAAAACAAACCCAATTGTAACATGACAGTACATTAATTTTATGCTTGATAATAAAATGCATCATGATCTTGACGTTGATATATACATTCTAACTGTTATACAACTGTAGGCTGATATAAATACTAACTGAGACACAACTGTACGCTGATATACATACTGACTAAGATAGAACTCTACGCTAATATACATACTAACTGAGACACAACTCTACGCTGAAATACATACTAACTGAGATACAACTCTACGCTGATGAACATACTGACTAAGATCTAACTCTACGTTGATATACATACTAACTGAGACACAACTCTACGCTGATATACATACTAGCTGAGATACAACTGTAGACCAATATACATAATAACTGATATACAACTCTACGCTGATATACATACTGACTAAGATAGAATTCTACGCTGATATAAATACGTACTGAGATACAACTATAGGCTGATATACGTACTAACTGAGACACAACTCTACGCTGATATACATACTAACTGAGATACAACTATAGGCTGATATACGTACTAACTGAGACACAACTCTACGCTGATATACATACTAACTGAGATACAACTCTACGCTGATATACATGCTAACTGAGATACAACTCTACGCTGATATACATACTAACTGAGATACAACTCTACGCTGATATACATTCTAACTGAGATACAACTCTACGCTGATATACATACTTACTTAGATACAACTCTACGCTGATATATATACTAACTGAGATAAAACTGTAGACCAATATCACGCTGATAAACATATTAACTGAGATACAACTGTAGGTTGATGTACATACTTATGTAGATACAACTGTGATTATATTGACACGGATGTAAAAAAGTTCAGTTGATAGATGCTGGATAACATATTCCCCCAAAACGACGTTATTGTTGCTTCTTCTATCAAATAGTCTCTGTTTTCATAATTGTATCAAACTTCATGATCGAATCCTCATAGTATTACATTTTGGTTGTTTTTTACGATCTTGTGCTACTATTAAACAAACTTATGTTTTTCTGTTGGTACCGTATATGTATCATGTGTTATGTGAAATGTGAAACAAGATAAAGATTTGTTCATTCTCTCCTTTTCATAAATTTTATGACATTCAAAGATGGCTTTTGTCCTTACTGGCAAAACCTTTTCTCATAAGCGGGTATACGCAACTGTACACATATTAAGCCTAAAAAGATGAAATAATGGAAATATTATTATCCATATGAAAAAAACAGTATGCAGAACACATATAGTAGATTATATAATTCACACATGGTAGATTAATAAAAACATACATGGGCGACAATATTAAATAGGAAGTCAGGCAAGTGCAGTTTATAGCTACAATTACATGTATATGATTGGTAGTCATTATAAATATGAAAGCTGCTCTCTGTGTGCCTAAAGAAGGAAACAAAATTGTCGTTTCAATAGTCTTTTATAACTGTGGAAAAAGATTGCTATTGCGACGTTCGTGTTAAGTTATGTTCCTTCTTTACTCGTTTTTGCTAAAGCAAGTTTACATTCGCAATGCGTTGCAGTTTCAAGTGACAGTATATTTGAGCCTATATTTTGGTTGGTGCGTTCAAAGTTTCGTTTCCTAATGATATGAGCGCTCCGGGGAAATGGGCTTTAATGCGTAGGCGTAAATTGTCGTCCTAGATTAGCCACTGCAGTCAGCACTTGTTTATCAGGGACGACACTTTCCGTCTTAACTAGATTTTCACTTCGATGCGACTTCATTTAAACGACCAATACCATACAAGAGGAGAATGTCGTTCATGATAAGGCTTTAATATGGAACAAAACTTTACTCACATGTATTAAACTCCGTTTTTTGAGACCGAAGCTCATATTAATATAAACAAACTCACGATGCATTATGTTTATACATATATCATTTTAAAAAAATACTATTGATTTTCCTTTTATAAATACAAAAATGACAATTCCTTTTCAATGATTGACTAACCTTCAGTTTTTGTCATATTCAATATTTAATAAATTACACATTAAGTACATGCGTCAAGACATATTGGAAAACCTTATAACCATATAGTTATGTCAAACATTTTGGTAATTAAAAACTATATCGTATGATAGAAACAGAGTCGTATTTAAATTAACCTGAGTTGTGGTCTAATGCGATAATTGACTTTAATCTAGCAAAACGTCCCGTTGTTTTCCGCAGTTGTTAACGCCTCTAGTTATTATTATATAATACAAACTTAATACATATAGATAAACAGCTCCTAGTATTGACGACTCGTCTTCAAGTCGGGTGCATACTTGTTTTACGAATTGCTTTAGAAAGTTCATATTGTGTGCAGGTTGGATACTGATATCGGCAGTAAGATTAATTCCATAATGATAAATAGTATCTTAAACATTAAATATTAAATTGAATTGCAAATAACAATTTTACTCCAAACGTCTGAATCGTCACATTGAATACATAATAACCTTTTTGCCATTTGATATGATAAAAGCAGGACGTTGTTGAAAAAAGAAAAAACACAGCTATACGTTTACGTTTTTACAGTAACATACATTTCAATGCATGCGCGTAATAGGTTACCCGGAGCATCTACTAATGATACATGTAGAGGCGTTCAATATATAACTATTGATAGTGTTTAATGAATTTAAACGTGTTTTTAAAAGCGTCTACTATAGTTGTTCACCCAAGATTAACACAGTTTCCTATATCACATAAGAAGCCAATTCAAAAATATGATTATTGTTAATGTCACAACGGAGGTGTTATTCGTAATGTTAATATTATCAAACGTGTTGTCAATGAAATAACACATTAACAAAATTGCACTCAAAGAAACAACGTCACGATATTTTTTTAATTTAGTCGAATAGTCTTATGTTGATATAATTCGAACGATTCCCATAACTAGTTACGTACACATGGAATCCAACAAATGTCTAACCCGAATCACTTTCAATACCGAAAGGCTCAGTCGCTTCCGATGTGTTCCTTATCATGTTATATACTTCAAACCTGTTATCAATCATACCCGATCAAGAACAAAAATGTTAGGTTTTCCAAGGTACATTGAATTTATTGAACCGTTTATAACATAAATACTGCAAATAGAGAATAATGTCAACATTCATTTTGAGATTCCATAAAGGCAAGAATTCTGTATTGGTGGAACACTAACACACAAGGCATTATCGACATAATGCTCGCACTGATGCTAGAGGTGTTTTTAAACCGAAGCTGGTCGGTATATAATAATTATAAATTGCGAATTTAAGTATGAAGGTATTTTATGATATAAACATTTTTTATACTTATAGATAATCGGAGTCAAATACTGGTGTGATTTCAGTAAACACTTATATCTAATTGATAGATGTACGTATGTTACAACGTCAATCCGATCCCGTATTCAACGGCTGGGAAAATTGACTACCTATATGTTTTAATGTATGGTGAATGTCCGTAACATTCCGAGCGAATTAGTATAAGACCTTCTTAAAGTGATATCATGGGCTTTTTTTACTGTTGAATTGAGCTGAAAAGAATTAACAGGTGAAAAGAGTTAATTCAAATGTTGTTACTGAACAATTATCTGCAACACATCTTGCTACCAGTTGTTTATAAGAATATATTTTATATTCGATATTCTTACGTGACTCACCCAGTCCTCTAAGCCGAAATGATCCGTCATACAAAATTGTGTCTTTGTGTCGTATGAACGAATCTGCACTCAAACTAAATTTAGGCTCACATCGTACATGCATGATCAGTTGTCAAACGAAAGTACGGTTGATGTTTAAATGCATTATTTTTCTCTTTCCGTGATATTGTTTTAGTATGTTGATGCTGCATTAACAAATATAAGTGTATATGAAGTGAAAACACCAAAAATAAACAACGGTTGCGATAGACACCTATAAACTGTTAGATGCGCATAATATCACTTTAATTTTAAACCATATACATTACCGTTTACGTAGGAGATACTATTTATGCGCTTCGATTCTCAACATACTATTTGCTTTTCTTGTATGTAAACGTGTTATGTAAACCTTTTAAAACAGTGTTTTTAAGATTTGTGCGTGTGGGTTGCATCGTACGAGTTGATTGTGTGACATCGGTTTCAAAATAAAAGCAAACTTTTATGCAATAAAAGTCACCGTTACACCACATAGTGGTAATCCATATACACGTTCACAGTACTTTTTGAATGCACTTAACATAAGTCAAACTTCTAAGCTTGTAAATACATACTTTTTCCAATTACTGCAACAATATATTATAGATTGGTTGTGCTTATGAAATGTGCAGTAAACAGTTGACACTTTGTAATCAAACATATGGTCATTTCTGGTTAATTGTACATGCATAGGATCCCAATGTCAAAATTTCAGGTGGTCAGTTCTGAACGAAATGTTTCGTAAATTTGGTAAACCATTACCAAGAAATAAACGATGCTAAAATTGTCTGTTTGTTAACTGAAATTCGAAAAGTGTAATATTGTATCACGTACTCTGCAATCTATTGTATATAACTTATTGACATTCATATAGTTAAATATGCCAATAGCAAAAATCATGTATATGTTTCCATAGCAACCAGTATATCTCTATATTATTTTCAATAATTTGTTCGCTTATATCTAAATACATGTATTATGAAAATACTAAAAATGAAAACAATTGTAAATAAGTGCAGAGTGTAAAAGAACATATGATTTGATATTTGGTTATTCGACGAATATTATCTCATTTGTGTCATATATGTCATACGAGCAGTAATTGTATGTATTTGTATGTAAATGAAATTTACATTTTGAGAAGCTAACATGTCAAGATATATAAAGACTCTCCTTGCATATTTTATTGTTTGCCAATATTATGGCGCTATTTGCAACAGGTCCTTTTAGCTAACAAGCCCATTTATATTGTATTTATACTTACTCTCGATAAGAATTTTTAAAATTACTGAAGAAAATGCATATTAAAAAAAGTAAACTAAAACAAATAACTATGTAAGTTCATTCAACCATTAAAACATTCTAACAGTTGGCAAACCTTTACCTACATTGGTATCAAATTATATTATTATGGTTTGCTAAATGCTGCTGCTAAAAGCTTAAATGAATATACACACCTTACGTCTATTTTAAGTAAAGTAAAACTAGACGTTTGAACACAACTGTTACAATCTGACACTTAAGGTTTACCTATAGTAACATATGGTTGCAAATTTCGGGTACATATACAAATCATGAGGTACACCAAATGCACTTCACATTGTGTCAATATATTTTAGTTGTCCGTCGAAATATATCAAATGTTCCCGTCTTTGGCGGAATAGGACATTTTCCATTATCTGTTATTTGTAAAGTGACGGCTTGTGCAAAATTATTAATTTACCAAAACCCTGTAATGCCATTTATATACGATAATAATACCACAGACAAAACGTTTTCTAAAACTAATGCTAGAAAACAGGAAATCCAAAGTATGTAGCAGTAACATATTTGAAATGGAATATCGAATTATGTGTATGCACGAGATATCAATAACTAAGAATGAGATATTAAGACAAGCAATCATTGTACACTGTCAACAAGTTCACATATGTCATATAAATTACTAACACTAGACATCGAAGATACTTTTCGTTTGGTATGTATCGTGTGTAGTCATCTTTATGAATAGTTGTTCAATATGTTGCAAAATGCTTGTATTTGCGGATTTTGCCAAAATAATAAACTCTAGGAATGTATGCAAATAAACACGTGTTCAGAAATTCGGTAAATTTGTATAATTAAGTGTTTGCTTGTAGAAACATCTCACACAGCTGTTTACATGGCTGTTTTGTATGGACTTCATTACAATCACAACACATATATGAAATACGCTAGTTTATATTTTCTATGCCAACCATGGTATTTGATACTTGATATATATATATATACATATATATACTTTGTTCCCTGATGTATCGTAATGGGTTTTAACATTTAAACAATATGGTTAGCATTACAGTCACTAAGTAGTGGTGTTAGGAATATATTTATTTAGCAGAACGTTCAATGAAAGCAAAGTATTTTTTCAATGTAAATAAATTCACTAAGCGCAAAGTTCATTGAGAAGTTACAGAGTAAAATTACTTTCATTACGGACATTGATGTCTCACATTGGGTATCATCATTATTTAAAACATCAGTATCATTATATTTGATACACACATGTTGATTATAAGGTCAATAAACATGCCTAATCCTCATGTGTACCCTATCAAATAGAACTTGAATAGTTTATTTTAAAGGATGCACAAGTATAATTTTAAAAGGGAATATAAGCGTGTTAGCTTTAATTGTACCCACCATTAAGTGATTTCGTTTTTCAAAATATAGTTCACTCCGCAGTATGTATATTGTTCATTTAGCTACACGCTTTGTTTTCCGAAAGCCGAGTCACCAGTAACAAAAATACCGTGAGTCATGTACATGTCCTTTGCTTTATGTAAACTTTAACAGTGCGTGTCTTGTATCAGTTGAAATACTGTAGTTTTAATATTATATACTTTGTTCGTCCATATAGATAATCAAGTAAACTGAAATATTGTTTTGAATAAAAAATGTTGCATAAAAAGATAGGAAACGAACGAAAACAACACATTAAGAAGTTCGTACAGTGCATGAAATAAATATAATTGTCTCTTCAACTTTAAAATTATTACACATATTGCGTTTGTTAAAATTATTAACTAATAATTATATCATCTCCTTAAAAGATCTGCAATTAATTTTAAAGAGATTCGCTATCTTATTTTTTTGCAGATCTGTTAATACTTCAATAGGGCAAAAATCACTAATGCAGACTACCTGTTTTGGTTGGAACCTCTCCACGTTTACTCTCGTCCTTCCGTCCCGTTTGTTGTAATGTTGACGCAGTAGTAGGTATAATATCTAAAGCGTTCGAGTAAAGTACGAAAGTTGTAACTCTTAAAAGCCAATCTACACATAATTGAAAGCTTCTTATGAAGCGATTAAGTATTGCCTGATTACATAAAATGTTGATCATAAATACAAGTATTACTTATTTTTAATGGCAATACTCTAATATATACACATAGTTTAAGTAGCACATTGTTATATTAACATACCGAGTAAAAGGCCTCTTTAAAATAAGTTACTATGCTATACAGAATCAAAATGGTGTCGTACTACACAGAAATAAGCTATACAAATATTAGTAGTGGATGTATATACGAAAAATGTAACACCAGAAACACATTCAGCAGTTAAATTCTTTTTAAATTCCGGAAGTGTTTTACATTGACAAAGTGTAAGAACCAGGGCTATTTATACAGGCCAAATCGACATTTTACCAAATAAAAATGGGTGACACTTTACAGATGCAAACATTATTCCATAGCGAAGTCAACTTTTTATATAAAGCATTATTAAATTAAATAACGCATTCGAAGTGTTAATAGAGACGTGTTTCGATCAGCACATTCATATTTTTAATTACGGGAACAATTCCTGTACTTATTTCTTTGCAAATTGTTTAGAATCGGGATCGTCAGATTATGTTTATGTTTAAAATAACCAATGTTTCGTGTATTTTTTATCATGCTTATATGAGCGTATTGTATTATCTACATGTATTACAAATAAATTACAATGCTTCAACATGTTATCGATGTATGCGTAAACATCTGGATATGTCTTATGTCTGTGTACAGCTGAACGTTTACTTTGTTTTATGGGATAAAATATTATGATAAATTAGTATCTGTTTATTGACAGAATAAATGCAATATGTCATTCTTTGAGGTTGACACAGGACAATTAACGCGACGTGCTACACAAAGAAAACTATTGCAGATATGCATAAGAAAATGATCAGACGGCAATAGGGCGGACGATATTCTGTAACGCTACAGAAATATTGTATAACGCTACACAGCAATGTAAAACGCCGAAAAACAATATTTGACAGCACACGACCATGTACTACGAGATATGATATTCGGCCCAATGAATGTTTATTTGGCAGTGTTCTATGCTTTGGCCATTCATTTTGCATTATTGATTGACCGAAGTTCGTCATTGTCAATCGTTTTGGTTTTGAATAATAATTATATTATTTATGCACTTTGGCAAGTTTTCTTGGTGTTCTATTTTTAACATTTAACTGTTTCATCCTAATTGTATTGTTTCTGAAGCTTGCGCTTACGATCGACATAGCGAGCATAAAGTTAGACCCTCAAGTGATGATGAGGTTATTTGAATCCAATAAATGTATTTTCTATTGCAATACACATTTCATTGTTCTAGCTTCTTTTAATATGTCTCGAACACTGCCAATGACCGCGCTATATGCCTTGTCACGCTTGAATATGATACGAATCGAGTCCAGGCATAAATGACATTTTGTTTTGGTCATGACTACGATTTGGTGACGATACATTTTACTGTAAAAAGCTGACAAGGCAAGATAATCACCACCACTTATGCATCTTCACAATCCGTGATCGCAATAGATATCATACATCTATATCCAACGGTGCGGCGGGGGATTCGGTCAACATTATTTTGATTTTTTTTATCAGCGATATATGTAAATGCTTGGTCAAAACTGCTCGGAAATGCCACCAATCAAACCAACGGATGTTACTACAACAGGAGGCGTTTTTTTGTCTATATTATAAAATGGGTAGAACCTAGTTTCGGGAAAGTATGGCACACATCTAAATAGAATTAATTTCTTTTAAAAAAATCATTAACAATGAGAAGTCACTTTACCACTGACAGCGTTTGAAGACTGGACATATGAAAAGATTGATGCAATTTAAGGCGATACGAATTAATGCATCACACAGTAAAAATCAAACTTGTGAAGTGTCAAATATAAACAAATACAAAAGAAGTAAAACTTAAGCTGCATCAGCAATGTATAAATCTAATAATATCGCATGGAACTGATCATAAACGTGTCAACTTTCAAATGGACAGCAACTCAATATCGAAAAAGATAACTGAATTGATTTTTATTCATATACCAGAACATTAATATCTAAGGCAGGTGTATGTTACGATGATGATACACAGACAAACATTGGTTGATAAAGAAAGGTTATTAATAAAAACATATTGTGCTCTCAACGTTTTTAATTACGACCTCAGACGTCATTCGTATCAATGTTAAAAATAACACAGCACTGCCACGTTGATCAACACTATGAAACACGTATATTACGACAAAATACGTAGTCGACAACGCGTTCGATTAAATCGGGTATTATTAACAATTTGTGCTCACACAAATATCCATGTACGTTTTTATACTGTTGCTAACAAACACCGAAACACAATGCATAGCCCAATGTATTTCTCTTCTTAGAATTCTCTTTCTACACTCATACACAACTGCCGTAGAATGGAAACGGTAAACAGCAACGCAAGATATATATTATAACCGATGTTTGCAGCGTAGCATCAGAACTTAACAAACCCAAGCTACATGAACAGTTAAGAGCAAACAGTGGGCAAACGTTGAGCTTAATAATGAAACAGGGCTCTCTGGCGAAAACAGTCAATGCACCGTTCCATGCTAGGCCATTTATCCATTTAACGTCTATTTATTTAAACTGGATTCAACAACAAAAGTTTATTGTGATATACAGGTCAACGGCCCTTGATCCAAGTTATGGGACATGATTTAATAGATACAAAAGCATGTGTGCGCATAACATCATCAAGCACGCATTGGTTTAGATTTAACATATTGGAAAAGGTTGTAAACGATAGGTAGCTACCCTACAACGTTAGAAACTCCTTACATCTAACTAATGCAAGGTAAATATACGATGCTTGGTCATTAATATAAGTTTGATTTCATATGAAATTTAATTACATTGGGATTTATAAGAAATTTACTCGGAATTAATCGTGCCTATAATTCCTTAAACATTGGACAGATGAGAACACACATCTATTCCGCTTCAACTTGTTTCGAATTACATACTTTACCAATTCTTCCATGTATTGGAATATTAGAATACCGGCCCCTTTCTATTTCAAATTCATGGTAACCTGATCTAAACAAATGCGAATAACAATGCCTGGATTTTCGTATGCATAAAATGTCAAGGTACCTTTCATGACTGTACGATGACTTTATATGTTTATAAACAATCAGTTTTGGTGAATTATTAATAGTTTCTATCCAGAATTGGATTTATTGGCCTCTGCGACGCATCGTAAATTCGTTTCAGAAAGTGTTTAAATGTGGTATATGGCCGTTGTTTGAAACGTATCCAAACCCTTTTTAATGCAATAACCGTTTAATTTCCATTGCCCAATTCACAGTTTGATGGTCCGTAGTATCAAGCAAATCATCGTAACAGTTTCGTACATATCTAGAATCAGGCCTTTTTAGTAGTTAAGCAAGAATTTTAAACACCTTATCTGCGCATTGATAAATGACAGGTAACGACCACAGTCACCAAGTGTGGCAGAATTTGGTGTTCTTTCATTTAAACATGCATATCTTTTACAAGCATAACGATGTATTTGTTCTATGCAATCTGTGGTTTTGAAACCCACAATTCACACCCGTTTAGTAGAATTTGCACAACTTTTGAGTCAAACATTTTAAAGAAAATTGAATTTCGCAGTTGAACGTAATTTGATATAGATGATGTTTATTGCCCGTTTTCTTTTAATACTATTTGCTTCATCCTTATGCGTGAGCGACAAGGACAAAGAAATCGATACGCCGATATAAGTGAATGTCTGTTCCACGGACAACAAATTATCGTTAAAATACCATTTTTCAATTATTTCAGGCGTCGGGCGTCCTTGAATACTACAACTTTAGTTTTGTTGATATTTACAGTTAAATAAAAATTGGTACAAAAATCATGAAGTAGGTTTAGTTGTCTGTGTAGGCCAACTTCTCTGTCGGCAAGAAGTGCGAGGTCGTCAGCGAACATTTCAATATCACACGGTTTAAGCTGAATTCCACGTATGCTTTCATTTTTACGGTACGTGCGTTTATGAAAAATATAAACAAATAGCCCTGTTTTAAGCCTATGTTACTCTAAAACTGCTCGCGTTCACGGTTTTATACATTCCTTTAAGCACATTTAGTAATTTACCTTTGACATTCGGCTGAATCAAGACTTCCCATAACTTTTCTCTCACCACAGAATTAAATGCGCTTTTAAGTCAGTATACGCTACATAGAGTTTCCGGCGCTTTTGCGATAAGGTTTTATAAATCAAAGTCTGAAGCACAAAAGCGTTGTCGGAAGTTGAATAACCCGCCCTAAAACTCGTCTTCGGCTTTTCTATTTTTCAGTTAACATTTGCAAAAATGGTCAAAGGTCTATTGAGTATGTTTGTAAATATATTGCCAAATATTTTTTGTTGTGAGATTCCTCTATAATTACAATGCGAATTGATATCACCTCTTTGTGGATTAGGATTACTATGACCGTGCTACAGCAATATGGGTATATACCTTAGGAAAATAATCGATTGAAAAGCGCTAACATTACTGTCATAATGGTTTCGTGCGTTTGGATGAAAAACTGAGGGTGTATTCCATATGATCCGACAATTTTGACGCATTTTTACGCTATTAAGTATTTCTTCTTTTGTTATTTCATCATTGAATATAACGTCTTCGATTTCGCATAGCTCGTCATTGGGGAGATTAACATGAATGTACACGCCATCTAAGTTCGCGCTTAATAAGGATTCAAAGTGTTCGTACCAATCACTTTCGGATATGTTCGCGGTGTTCTTGGCATTTTGTCTTCCGGTTAAGAATTTTTTTTCCAAAATGCTCTCAGACATTCAACACTTTTAACTAGGTCATCGAGTTTTTGTTATAAAATTTATATTTAGTTTTATCGCACACATCTTTGAACATATATCTTTGAAGCGAAGTTTTGAATCTATATACAAGTTGAAATCGACATCTTGTCCAGTCACGCGAAAGTTTCTAAATGCTTTCAGCTTATCCGACTTAAGGCTACGACAAACCTATTTAAACCACGGGGCACGGTAAAGGGAAGCATCAGACTTGCGTTAAACAACACAGAATTGAAAACACTGTTTGATACGACTCGCAATCGAGCAAACAATTACGTTTATATCAATCGACGTATTTCTTATTTTTCATATAGCGTTGCTAACAGTCGCAGTAAAAAATACAGCTGTACTATTCAGTTTCAGTTTTGGCAATGTAAATTCGTTAGAAACAAATTTGGTGTAGGTTTTTGAATTGTGAGGTGTACATTGTTGACAATCGATAGCAATATATAACCCAAACTCAAGCGGCAGGTGACAAGATTCGGTTCGTTCGCAAATTGAAAAAGGCTTAATGTAAACAACTCTTCGCATAACAACACATAATCTATTATACCTTTGCCGTTGCTACCCAAGTACGTATAGCCGCCTATACCTTTGTCTTCCTCTGATCTACCGTTAACACAAATTAACACGAAATATTTGCAAAACGTAAGTAAGCAACGACCCAGTGAATTGCATACTGTGTAACATGATGTTCGGTTATCGCCGAAACTGGAAAGAATGTCCGACTGGTCTCTCAATAAAAGGACACTGTCGATTTCATCGTTAGCTATAAAATCGTTTGTGTCCGCAGACCGCGTAGTAAAGTCATCCATGACAAGTTATTGATAATAACAAAAGTCAACATCTAGACTACATAACGAGTGTTCAAGCAATTAAATACCCTGGATGTTTTCGTCCATGTAGATCGGTGATCCTAAGGTAGATACGCAAAAATACTAAAATATGTTTAGGTGTTGAAAACACCCGCTTATCAATAGATAGGTAAACACACATTTTGCATGAGGAAGATATTTGTTTTATATAATTCTTCAACGGTGATGTACGAAAACCGAGACTCCAGCCATTGGTCTACCATTAACTTCATTTAAAAAAGAATTAACGTGAAATGATGTATAGTTTGGAAAAATGCTAACCATAAGACTATCATCTATCTCCCATGTTTCTTACAAGCAAAATATTTTAAATGACTCTAAATATTGCACCACTTCAATAGATACTAGTTTAGTTTAATCACCGTTAATGTTCCAGCAGCAAATATAAGCGTTTCTAGTGTAATACAGGGGTAGGCCTAATCCCTATTGCTGCGCTGCCCCCGGGGCATTGGCATTGGCATTGGCATTTTCAGTTTCAGGTAGGTTATTGGAGACGGGCTGTGTAGGGCTTTTAGCAAACCGTATGATGAACACTCAGTTTTGTGATTTGTGATTTTTGAATCACCATTGCCACAATATAATTTTACTATATTATTAAATTTATTAGTGTTTACTTGTGTATTCTGAAAACTTAAATGCTCTTTTTTATTTTTTGCGAGAAATGTAATAAGAAAGACCAGTTTGCGGATTATTAAAACATAACAATAACATATAATATAGCTCAAACCATTTCTTAGCTTTGTCTCGTTTCATGTTTATTTTACATTTTGACAATTACGATATTTTCTAAATTTTGATTTATAGTATTGCAATAGAATATATTATTCAAAATATATTTGTACAAGTAATATAACAAAAATGGAAGATTGCTAAAAGTAGTGTTGTATTCATGTTTAAACTAATTATAAACAAAAACTGTCAGGACTGACTCAAATTTCATGTAAACTGGATCAATGGCCACTTTTGAAAGAGATATGCATCATAATCTAGGAAATAATCTTGCC
The DNA here is from genome assembly GCF_020536995.1 of Dreissena polymorpha. Taxonomy (NCBI): domain Eukaryota; kingdom Metazoa; phylum Mollusca; class Bivalvia; order Myida; family Dreissenidae; genus Dreissena; species Dreissena polymorpha. Next base: position 28,396,362 of record NC_068357.1, read on the forward strand.
GTTCCGGATGCTATTTATGTGTATATGTATGTATAATAACCTATAAAAAATGTGAAGCCAACCCTGTTATTGTGTTATTTTGTTAGAATCTAACGCAAATGCCTTCGAGCAATATCCAACTTCTCCCTATTTGGAGACGGAAACTTACTCAGCCCGATTATTAAAGTGTAGAGTTAACGATTATTAGAGTATCATTACTACCTTAAGGCCAGTAAGTTAGACTTATTGGGCACTTTTATACAAAATCATCTCTTTATCTTCGATTCCAATCCAGTTCTCCGGAGGCTTGGTAGGACGGCAATCGATGTTGCTAGGTGGGCAAAGGCAATGGCATTACGTGTCTACTGTGAGGCTCGAACGATTGACCTCCAGCTCCATATGACAATATGGTAACTACACGACCGCTTTGATCCGTCCTGTATATGTGTTATACTATTGTGCATCTGCTTTAGTTGCTTTAAGGCTAATTATGATTTCTTATGAAAAATGAGAATGAATTATAGCAAATACGACTGTTAATGGTGAATTATCAAACACCGGAATGATACCATGCCCTGTTCAGTCTAGTACATGTTATCATCTTTTGAGTGCGCACATTGCGCAATAGACTTATTAACCATAACATGCGTAAGCGATTCCACCTCTTGCGCCATTTACAAAGTACCACTGACCAAACCCTCAGGAAGGTATGAAATACCAACCACGTGGAAAGTAAATGTCAGGAACTTATGAGCCTGCATGGAAACTGTACATTCAGGTGCAGGCTCAACAAAATACCTAGCATTTCATCCTTGCCTCTTAAATCCGAGCGATGGCCTTACGTGCTTTATTAATATTTAGGTGATAACGGTTGTCGCCTATTTCGAATGATTCGGTTGACCTTTGCAAACACAGAGCAATGCCAGACTGGTCCCGAATATTACTTAAGCCGAGAAACCAACCGAACTTATTGTTAGCATGATGATAATATAGTGTTTGTGTATTCTGTTTCTGTGTTCACGTAGTTTTGCTGTATTATATGTTGCCAATTATCAATTGTTTTGAAAACTAGTATGTAACATCAAGCTATCAATGTGTTTTAAGACCATTCCTATCTGGAAACCAATGCCAAAAAATCTCGGTTAAATTTAGATTTCCATTGTACGCTTGTATTTTCTTAAACTAGTTAACGAACGCACGTTGTGCATGTCAAAAGATGTTAAACACATTTGCATATTTGTAAATATCATCAGGACAGTCATTTTAACAGGTGCCAAACAAGACAATAGACACGTTAGCAAACCTTATACAATGTATGTTGTGGTTTTACAATTTACTGTTAATGTCAATACATTATTGCAGAGGTTATAAAATGCAAGCGTATACATATTCGAAGAAAGATGTGCCTAATGGCGCAACGTCGATTTATACGGAAACTGATCCTGAGCGAACATTAAATATGACTTCAAAGCGCTTTCAATTGATTCATTCGTATCTTTTATGGCGTTTTAAGGTGATATTTTGTCATATATTGGCAGACGTTTTCATTTATAGTAAATGGCAATCTCATTCCCGACAATCGTGTGGGTTTTAAACTGTTTCCCCTGAAACCCCAGACGTATTGTGAAAGAACGGTGCTGATGCATTCATCTATTTACGTCAATAGCTATTTGACAATTTGCAGAAACAACTGCATGCCACGCTCGTGTTGAAATGCTTCTATTAATATTTAGGCATAATGAAACTCATTGACATTATCAGGAGAGCAATTCTTGTCAGCCAGTCCTGCATTTAAGTGACAATTTTGTTTATATATAAATGATTGGCACTTACACTTGTTAAAATGTATCCTTAGACGGATGGCGTCGTTCTTGTCGCACATCCAATTCATCATACATTCCAACTTTGTGCTAATTTGCTCATTGTTTCGTTTTTACTTTGCATGCCATTTTTAAACTTTCAGAAAACAAAATTATTTTTCGCAGAACCGCAATTTTGTTAGATGAATCAATAAAATTTAAACCCTTAAAGGGACCTTTCTCCAGATTTTGGCATGTATTGAACTGTGTCATTAGATGTTTCATATTAAATAATGTAAACACTGAAACTCAATCGCTCCAGTCAAAAACAAGTACTATACAATTAAACAAACAACTGGGCTCGAACCACTCACCACGGACCCACTGAAGTAAACGTCTAGCGCTTCAACCACTCGACAAACAGTGCTCACACAATGAGTAGTGATTTTTATATTTTATATAAGCAATCTTTGTAGTGTCACAAAATATAACGATTACAACAGAACTCTCCAAATTATTCAATCGTTTCGCGTTTATAACGCTTTATAATTATTAGGTATTTAAATGGATATTTTAGAGCATAATAACTCAAATGTGTTGTGTATTTGCAAATTAAATGCTCAATTAACCGTAATTCGAAATTCTTTGTTAGCATTCATGTTCTATTCAGAAATTAAGATCCAATCCAAGACATGTCACTTGGTGAGGCGATATCGTCGCCTTCCAAAAAAAACCATAAGACGTGTTATATTGTTTCATATGAGCAAGATATGAGCGACATCTCCGTTTAATAAATCAAAATAGACGAAATCAATATATGTCATACAGCTTTATAAATGGAGGCGTGTGTCAGAAAATTTTGTCATCACAAACAAAATCAGTACAACGTGCTTGGATAAAATAGTATGAAAATATTTATTTCTCAAAAACGACACAGATTGATACTTATAGAAACGATAGGTAGGACATTTATACAAATCAGTACCGAACGAAGTAAAACTTGCATCAAGGAACAGCATAAAAAGAATTGTTTATATAATAATAACACATTATTCAAACTCAAATAAAGTAAGAAAATAACGTATGACGTAAACAGAAACAAATGCCTTAACGGTCCAAGGTGTCAGTATTCTAAATAATTTAAAGTACGTTAAAATGCAATAATAATTCAGTAACAACATTGTAGTAAAGCAAACACTTTATTGAAACACCAGCAAAATACACATTTTAAAATGTTGCATTTGAATCCCGTTAATAAAAATACAACTCCAAAATTAGTTCCTTCATTTTTTTTTCTGAACTAATAGATGAAAGCTTCTTTTTTTAAAATCTAAAGGTAAATCAAAAGAAGTATATAAGAACAATGAGTATCTTTAATATATAAATTTTGGCTTTTGTTTTATCTAAGAAATACTGCAACATCGGAAATAAATGCTATACGCTATGGTCCACTTGATTCTTTTTGTAGAAGACATTGTGATCCTACAGTGAAATTGTATGAGGCCTTACTTAAAGATAGTTATAAAAAAACTTAAAATATATGAGGTCTAAATAAACACTGTTCTCATCGACTACTTTTACAGCGGAATACCAACTATAAACAGAGCATGATTCATATTTAGATGACAGCATTGGAACGATAAATGCCAAGCAATTGTTGTTTAAATCGCCTTAGGGATAGTGAAATAAGATGTTAGAGTAGTTCGATATTCGGTCAAATTAGGTACGATACTTAGCTTTTGGTCTTATATTAAAAATACTTTCCAAATAACAAGTACCGGATTGTGTATCATAGTATTTGAAACAGATATGGAATTGGCTGTATCGTTACAAATACGGGTTAAGTGAAATGTATGTACCTTGAAATAACTTGTTTTTCCAATAAAATCCGAATATTCCTTATTTTGTCACGAGCAGACTATGTACATTAATCTGACCAAACACATATTACCTGATATTTAAAACAACACGTATTTTACTTCACATTTGTGACCGGGATGTAAATAATACTATGCCCGTCTTCGAAGAAGAAGGGGTGTGTTATTTTGATGGATGTCAGTCGGTCTGTCTGTTTGTCGGTAGACCAGTTCGTTTCTGATCAATAACTCGTCAACGAAATTACCGATTGGCTTTTGATACGTCACATGTGCATTGGCATTGGACAGTAGATGACCCCTATGGAAATAGGGGTCACTAGGCCAAAAGTCAAGGTCACAATCACGCTTAGTGTGAAAATCGTTTCTGATCAATAACTCGTCAACAAATTGACCGTTTTGCTTGATACTTCACATGTGCATTGACCTTGGACAGTAGATGACCCCTATCGAAATTGGGGTCACTAGGTCAAAGGTCAAGGTCACTGTACCACACTTAGTGTGGAATAGTTTCCATTAAATAATATTTCAACTGATTCACCGATCGGCTTGATACTTCCTATTTGCATTAGCCGTGTACAGTAGATGATTCCTTTTGAAATTAGGGTCACTAGGTCAAAGGTCAAGGTCACTTTTACACACTGATTGTGAAATCGTTTCCGATCAATAACTCGTCAACTGATTCATTGATTGGCTTCATACTTATCATGTGCATTGGCATTGAACAGTAGATGATCCCTATTGAAATTGTGGTCACTAGGTCAAAGGTCATGGTCACTGGCCAAATAAGTGGGAAAAGAGTTACTGATCAATAACTCGCCAACGAATCGTCCGATTGGCTTGATACTTCCCATGCAAATTGGCCTTGGACAGTAGATGACCCCTATCGAAATTGGGGTCACTAGCTCAAAGGTCAAGGTCACTGTCACAGTAAGTGTGAAACTTATTTCCGATCAATTACTCATCAACGAATTGACCGATTGGCTTGATGCTTCACATGCGCATTGGACTTGGACAGTAGATGACCCATATTAAACTTGTTTAAAGCCCTGTTTGGGGGTGCATATGTCTCCGACAGCAGAACTATTGTTTTTGTGTAAGATGGCATCGATAATGTGTGTCACAAGATCTTATTTCACTTGTTTTATATATAAATTTGTCACTTATGCAAAAAACGCTCTTAAAACACGCACATGCTAAATAAATATGTGATATTCGAATTGTTCCGTTATTTTGATTGCAGTTTGCATTATGCACTGTAAATTATCATGTACTTTATCCGTCTAGGAATATTTTCAGGTGAGATATTTGTAGATGCAAAAATAATCCCGTTTTCTAGTTCAAGCCTGTTGGACGTATTAGGGTATTAATAAGAAGCTGAGGTGTTTAGATGTCTGATTGTATAGTCAGTTTCAATCTACAAAAAGTGAGCCTTACGTTGCACTAGCAGGACAAATAATAAAGATGTCATCCTTTTTTATGGCAAGTAAACACATTGCAAATCAGCGGGAAACAAAAAACATGTAGAAAATAAGATTCATGCTTACAAATTAGAGACACACACAATTAAACATATACGTACATTAAGTTAAAACTTTGTATGAAAAAACACTTGTTTACAATGGAAATGTTGCTTGTCTTTTATGATTCGCAGTGCAGAATACAGGCGTCGGAGCATAAATTTCTGTGGCAGCGTTAAGACCAGAAATTTCCATTGCAGATCAAGTGGAAGGAACATTTGCACGTATTTTACTTTGAAAAAGTTAAAAATATAAACGATTGACACTTGCACTACCCAAGAGTACAGTTAAATTAACAGAAAAACCGGTCCATACAATTGTTCACATGTCATATACTAGTAGTACTTAATAGTAGGCAGACAGTCAGAGTTGCGCACAGGCATGCGCTTTGATTTAAAATAGTATGCCTCATAAAGAAACAAACATCACTTAGTTATATCGTAAAAACACCCGTACTATAAAACCTATAATAGTGTCTTATTCCATAATAGTGCAATTTTTATTTATATATTACTTTTTGTTATTTATTATTATTTACATATTACTTTGAATACTGCAATCTGATTTTTTATCCTCTGTCCTTGACACTTTGCATGTCACAGCGCTGCTGAAACAATAATTCGCATATTTCTGTGAAAAAATATAATATCTGCTTCAGTTATTCCTGCACGGATCTGTAGGTTTGTTCCTTATATCGGCTACAAGTTGATATATACACTCTATGGACATCGGAAGTCTTTGTTAACCAAAGGGACTTCCCATATATGCCGTACTCCTTTGTCAATGTTAGGTTTTGCTTATTCGCACAAACTGTGGACTTTCGATAAAGATTGGAAGAACGTTAACTATATATATATGGGCAAAGTCCACGTTTCTATTATGGCTGATGTTAACTATATCGTTCTGGCGCGTTGGTGGTTTATTTAGAAGATCATTTAAATGTAAAAACGAGACAACATCACATATTCTTGGAAGAACGACACAAATGTTCAAATTACATGTATGAACTTTTTGAAGTGTTTTAGAGAATATCCATCGCTAAGATGTGCTGTCGTAATGGAGCACATAAGGGAAAATGACAAATAAACCAATCTTAATAGCAAGAAAATGGTCACATTCAACAATTATTGATTTGGAGCTCTTTTTTTTTGCACTGCTGGTTTATTTGTGTTTTTTGTTTGAATATTATCTCGTTTGCGACTCTTCAATCCGCGTCTTCTTTCATTGGCGTATATTCAAACTCTCAAACCCACTAGACCGATTTTGCAGAAATCAGCGAACACACATATCGCCATTGTCGTTTGATTATAAATAACGTCAGGGAAGGTAATGTCTTGATTAATTCACGAGGCCAATTATGCATTTACATGCAATCAAAGAACCTTAATGCTAATGTGTGTAGGTTCAATCTTTCACATGTGTGGATTCTTCTTAAATCTCGTGGTCAAGCTCAGCTCATATCGTGCATGGTTTGTCAGGAATACATGCCGATACCAAAATTATCCGTGATTTGGTGTTTCGAAATATTGATTAATGTCAGAGTGGAATCCTTAATTTGTTGTCAAAATTATTTTGTTTTATAAGATACTGCAATACAAACACGAGTGAAGTGCAATTTGTTATATGTATTGTTTTTGGTAATGAATTAAAGTCAATACATCGATATCAACAAAACAATTCAGGAGTTCAGGAGCGTTGACATATACCAAAAGATGTTTGTTTTTTTTAAATCTAGAACTGTCCATTGGTCTTATACACACCCCATAATATGACAATTATTTTGCGCCAGTCTGCGAAGTGAACGAGTTGAATATTTGACACTATTTGCATAGCTACAGTGTCATTTTGTGTCAATTATTCAATGGTAAATGTCACAAACACAAACCGTTTTGTTTAAACCCTCTAAGGGGATAATCACTGGAATAGTTATATATTTCACTTTCATTTCAAATGTCCTTAAAGTATATTATCAATGGTTGTATTTATTTTGAGTTGTAGCGTTTGTAGAAAAAAATGGATGGATAGGTTGTCCATTAGTTGTCCTTATAATGTTTTCCGTATTTTTTTATTTCTCCTATAGATATATGCACCATACCTTTTTTAATGTAACGACATGTTTTTATTTTTATTTGATTTTGGTAACAATTTTCGAAAGGCATGCTTTGTTTTGTTAAATGGCCAATATAACTTTAGTTTCAAAATTCGACACAGTTTGTATGATCCGACGTTCTTTTCCAACTCCGTCCCACCTCCACTAGTCGACGTTCTTGTTCTTTTATATAAGAAGGTAAAGCCCCATTAATCGATAAGAAATAAGTTACTATGCAATGAGATGACGAGAACATCAACATTGCGAATAGGACATTGTTAATTTATTTTTCATGTAGTAATAATGTATGCCAATGCTATAAACATACAACACAAAAATACTAATAATTATGAAGGAAAATTAGTATTAAAAAGAGATTCGACCATTTCCACGAACTTGTATAACTATTGGCTAAATGCGTGTTTTGTATAACTGCAGAGGCTATTTTGCAGCTACTTCGGAGACCATAAATTGTAGGGGTTACCATTCTACGTCTACAGTTATAAATAAAGCGTTTTATTTCGAGACATAAAACGTTATACTTTTCAGATTGGTTACCAACTGATCCCAGTATAAATGTTTTACAATCAAAACTAAATTTTTTATCAATGTTTTAATAGTAGATATGACGTGATGTAAAAACATTTGTATGACATTGCAACTCCAAAATACATGGACAAGAGTCTTTGTTTCTGTTTTACAGAAAGAACATTTGTCCGATTCACCTATTTTCAATCTCTTTAACAAATTATTTGTGGCTAATATCTTGCGAGTCAGTCTCATTTGGAACCGTAGGTTTTATTAATCTTTTTTGATTTTAAATACCCATGCATGACGACTTGTCCATTCTGAGCTTTCAATACTGAAAAGGCTGTTCCATGTTACTTGGCTTGTTTGAATTTTATTGTTGTGTATTAATATGTTATATATATGTGAGTTATTTTTGTTTTGCAATAATATAGGCTTAATATATACCGGGATGATTGGGAAACAATAATAATTATTCAGTGTTGAGATTTTATCAAGTTTAGTCAATCCTAAGTATTTTTAATCGACTGTAGTATTCCTTCAAATTGTAGAAAGTTCACGCTAGCGCCTAGTTTTTGTTCAAATTCTGTTCTAGTTAAAATGTTCCATTGTAATTTATGATATATTTAACAAATCGTATTCCTTTTTTATACCAACTAAGAACATACAAATGCCCGTGTCAAATTGAAAACTTATGGTTTAAGTATAATGGAAGTTCTTGAAATTTGTGATATTGTCTATTGGAAAATGGTGGATAAAATATGCGAAAGATTCTAATACACCTTTCCAAAAAGGATTGAACATCTGTCTTACACATAACTCAATCTAAATGTGTCCGAAGTTAACTATCTTTTCTAATACAAGTATATTTTTAAGTGCAAATCCATGGCATGTACTACTATAGCATGTAATAAGTCTGTTTAACCATAGAATTTTTTAACTTGTTAACATACGAAAAGACATTAACCATTTTTAAACCTCAATTGTCATTATCTTTAATAAGTACTTTACTTTTTATTCTTGGCTGACCTTGCCAAACAAATTCGTTAAACATGCTTTTAATTTATTTAATAATTGTTGATTTAGGTTTGGTAATGTAGTAAATAAATTTGTTTGCTGCGGTAATAAAAGAGATTTGACAACTGTTATTCTACCAATTTGCGTTAGCGCTCTTCTCTTCCATAATTTGATACAATGTGCAAAACTTTGTATTTTATCATTAAAATTTAACGACACCAGCTTTTCCATGTCAATATGAAAATGTATGCCAAATAGTTTAAAATTTGTGTTTCCCCAATCCAACTTCAATTTCGTTTTTTAACGAACAGGTGCTATATGTTAAGGAACCTATCCAAATAACATGGGTTTTCTCGAAATTAATTTTAATACCAGAGAATTGAGAGAAGTAATAAAGGATATCGAGGGTTTTATTAACTGTGTCCTCAATTCCATCTAGCAGTAGTGTTGTATCATGTGCAAATTGTGAAATTATATATTATATGCCAATTATACAAATACCTTTGATATTCCTGTCATTTATTATTTTTATTGATAAAATTTCAGAATATAAAATGAAGTATGGGACTTATGGAATCCCCCTGTCTACAGCCACAACCTATTTTAAAGAATTCGGGAAGAAAACCATTTAACTGCACAGCAGTAGAAGTATTATGAAAAAAAGTGATATCCATTGTCCAAACGAAAAGCCGTTAGGTTGAAATGTCGATGAAATGAATATTAAACTATATAACGTATCTCCTCAGCCTTTTTACCGAAATGTAGTGGATTCTTGTTTTTGTTTAATGTCATCGTATCTCACACAGTTACAGTTATGGTGTTCTAGTCAGCATACGATCAGTGTGTAGGTTAATTGTTAATAAACCGAAACTCATTTTCTTGTATTTATGTATGGTTTGAAGTGGGATACTATGAAGGTTAAAGTATTTACACCTCAATGTTCTATAGTTAAATAATGACCTACTGTAAGGGTTGGTCGTTTTAACACCAGTTTAACACCTTAATTATTCGGTTCGCAAAGAGCATTGCATAGCGGTGACCGCACTTTTACCGCACTTTTATTTATTGGTGTTTGTTATCGTTATGATTTTGCTTTGTGTCTTACCTTTGACAATTTAGCACATACTTCACATAAGAAGTATTTATATAATGTCCTGTGGTTGATGAAAGTGGAGCTTCATTGTTAGGCCCCCGGATCGAAAGATCGGGGGTATATTGATTTTGGCCTGTCTGTTTGTCTGTCATTCATTCATTGTGTGTGCTCCAAAAAATTAACCTTGGTTAAAAGTTTTGCAATAACTGTTTCATTATTGAAGATATCAACATCAACTTGATATTTGGCATGCATGTGAATCTCATGGAGCTGCACATTTTGAGTGGTGAAAGCTTAAGGTCAAGGTCATCTTTCAAGGTCAAATGTCAAATATATGGCTTCAAAGCGGCGCAATAGGGGTCATTGTGTTTCTGACAAACACATCTCTTGTTTTATAATTGAACATATCATCACAGAATAATCTTTTTAGTCATCCACCATATAAGATAATATTGGAGACAATACTTCTTGGAATACCGCTGAAAACACATCATACCTAAAACCAAAAAGTTCACTCGCTACTGCAATGGTATATGATAATTTGACGATATCTGATATTGATCCAGGCTGTAGGAAATCAAAACAAAAATCTCATTCACACATTGTGGCAGTATCTTTTGGTGAATATAATATACAAGTGTGATGGACAAAATGTAATGAATGTATAATGAGTGTAAGTGTCACACACTTTATTAACGGATTTATAAAGTTTTAACTTTATTTATAGACATAATCGAATTTAAAATTCTATTTATACTATTAATTCAAGGTGACACCAAATGTGCTACCATACCAGGACCTAATTCTCCACGTCACAAGGAAGATACTGTTTGTTTGGAAACATCAGAACGACTCTTTGCACTTTACCAAATCACTTTGTTAGCCAATCCTGTGGCGTATCAATCTCTGATTAGAGCTGAGAGCGATCCGGGTTAAACATATATGAGCCTGAGACCTCATTTTACATATTAGCTGGAGACATTTTACATTTATATAATATAACGTATATCACGCATGCGTGCATGCAAATAATTGTACAATAGTGCGTATGCGTGCAGGCGTGTTTTTATATTTTCGAGCGTGTTTGCAATTATGCTTATGTACATGTGAGCTTTTTTGGGAGTGCGTACGGAAGAGGCGTGCGCATGTTATGCTAATTTCCATTCTTCATTACAAAGTAATTCATTAACTGAAAATGTTTGCATGAGTGCTATAAGGTTGTTTTAAGTTGTTCTTTAATAAGTAGAACGCATATTCTGTAATCATTTATCACGTTTTCTTAGCATCGCCTGATAATTTTTTTCCTTCCGCGAGTTAACATTTACGCTCTCTATATTCAGACGAAAAGGAAATTAACATTAAACATAGACAATAGAAAGTACAAACCGATTTATACTTTTCATTTTATACCTGAAAGTGAAAGTTCTTTTTTGTCGGACCATTGTTCTTTTAAAATAAAACATATAAGAGCTTGCCTTGTAAGTGCATGTTCCCATATTCTCTCAATAAAATATCTTAAAGACATTGAAAAAATTATTTTAGGACAAACATAATTGGTATAACTATTTTGTTGTTATCCGTAACCTTTAACGTATTAACCTTTTCCATATAAATGGGCTTTTAATAACAATTTTGATAAAGCATTGTAATGTTTATCAACTGATATCGCGAATTCCCACCATTTTTCAAAATCACATCCAGGATACAAATATTAGGAAAACACATTTTAAGCGGGCGCAGCTTTTGCAATTCTTGATTATAACATAGTTGTGGAATTAATTGAAAAGTTTGCTGGTTTAAATTTAATATTTGAGTGGCCTTTACATTATTTAACGTCTACCATGAATTGCATTGACCATCCCAGGCGGTGACCCCAACTTTAATAGTTTTTATGTTAAGTTTTGTGTTGTCAGTGTGTTATTGCTTGTATTATATAATAATTTGTCTGGAGTTTCATTATAATATATTAAAGCACACACCACTGTTTAAAATGTGATTAATATTAAGAGTATTGCTCTATGCATTTTGAAATATTGGATAATGTATGATGCATTATTGTTTATAAGACTATCAATCTGTTATTTATTTTTTAAGAAAAATGCGTCTACTTAACTTTATTTTCGTCGTAAGGCAATACATTTTATACCTTTTTAATATGAATGTTTTGTAACACTTTCGGCAGACAGATGACATACCAATATAGAACTATATGTTTAAAAATGTGGCATAGGACATGTACACAACATGGATTTGATCTGTTTTTTGTTACTTTTAACAGAGAATTTATTACACTTACTGAATGATTATGTATCAATTTAAGATTGTTCACTTCCATCGTAAGTAAATGAACAATTGAACATTAGAAAAGGTATACATGCGTGTGTGAAAAAGGGGAAGTAACTCGGCTTTTTGTACATTCTATTTATACAAATGAGTTTTTACCGGAAAGTGAAGGTTACATTAAACTTTTGTATTTTTAGATCGGTGATTATCGGTGATAATAGAAAAAAAACTTAACCGATCACTTTTATTTGGCGCCTTTGTTAAACAAGTTTTTAAAGAACTTCGGTCTTGCAAATCGCCTTACTAATCGACCAATCCCTATAAATGTATTGTTTATAAAATCGACTTTCCGGCTATATATTGTTCTTTTGTAAAAACTCGTTGACATAATACTAAATTTCCGGCATGTTTTTGTTAAGGATTTTCAAATTAAAGAAAAACATCGTACACTTTTGCATTGTTAAATAACATCGTCATACACCCTTTTCCAATAATATGGTCAAATCTCAATCATAAAAAACTGTTGTATACAAGTTTAAATAAATTTCTTAAAATACCTTATATAATTACTTATTCAAATTGATTTACTCAATATATTACGAAATACAATTGAGCACGCAGTCAATATTTCCAGTCTTACAATGAACTCTTCTAAATTATTGTATGTTTGTCTGTCCGCATGAGCACGTTTGGTGTAAGTAATGCTTCGCGAAATGTTATATACATGTAAAACGTAACATTCAAACCCATAAAATCTCGAAAGCTGCGGGCGATTCAACGTGATGTCAAAAGCTTTAAAAGTACAGTTAATCATTATGTTTCAGGGAAATCTAAAATATAATAATTATAAGGATGCTATTATCAACATGCTTTGAGTGTTTCCTATGTTTTATTTTGTACCAAAGGGAACATATTCATTATGCAAAGGGCCTACCGAACTTTGAAATACGAGCAAACTTGCATAGAAAATTTGAAAAATTAAGTGAAATAAAATGTTAACAAGAAATATCTTTTAAAACAGATATCCGGCGTTGATTTTGGTTGGTGTGGAATAAAAAAGTCAATTGAATTAAAGTGAATGGATTTTGTTTGGAGATTGCACGTTTTCTATTGTGAATAGTTTCGGTATTTTTTAACGAATAGGAAAAAAAAACATGCATACTGCGGAAAATTGTATTCAAATTGCATTGGATGCTCACACAGGTCAGCAAAGGTGTAAAGCTGGGTTATACAGCTACGCCAAAAAACTTCAAAAATGAATTGCTTTTTATGGATATAATCATTAGTACCGTGTCGTTGTTTTGTTTGTACTCGACTAACCTGTCCGACTTTTCCGATGAGGATAATCAAGGGTGCACAATATTTTGAAGGGCGGCGGTCTATATTTAATAATATTTTTATTTGTTCAGAGCAAGAGGTATTCTTGTACAAATAGTCTGTTTAATGTTTTTTTATTTCAGCTATTTATCATTTATATGGTGTAAACTCTTTAATTCAGCCCTGACTTAAGTAAAAATGTCCATTGCATTAGTTTATGAATTATGTTGATACTGAATTGGATTGTTTGCTTGAAAAATAACAGGGAGAAATAAAATGTTTTATTTTGATTGCTGTACTTATATGTGCAACGTGCAGGTTTGTAAGAAATGTTGTTCATGCCCACTTATCCACACGCTCCTGTCAGAGTTATGTACGATTTGACTTAGACGTTTTATGTATGAAATGGTATTAGTTTGTGGTATGAACTTCCAAACTTCTTAAGGTTCTCAAGGGCATCTTGAAATATGCAACCAACATAATGTATACATACGCGGGCATCTGTGTCATACCAAGTGATCCATACGTTCAATAATTATATATACATTGTTATGGCAGAAGAATAAAATGTTCTAAGTTGTGGTGCAAACTTCTGCTTTTACAGAGTTAAAGTCACTTAAAAAATCGCTATAATTTCCATACAGAAAAATCAAGGACCAGTGTGAGACATCTGTATACATGTAAGGTTGTTAAAATGAGTTTTCATATATATATATATATATATATAGATATATTTTCAATGGTTCTTACTGAATTTCATCTTAGCTATTTTTAAATTGTACATGTCTTGCATGTTGTTTGATAGTATAGCATAGTAATTTCTATTAAATACTGTAAATACATTTTGATATGGTTATATAGAAACAATAATTATTTTCTAGATTTATTCTTATTTATTTCATTTAATGAATATTAAGAAATATTACAATTAGATCTCTATTTGTTTTATTGAAAGTATTAATATGTATACGCATTTAATAAATAACTCTAACATTCCTGCTAAATCTTACGTAGTTTTATTTTTAGTAAATCCTCAAGTAAAAGAGGAAAAACTCATTTCCCTAATTACATACCCCGTTAACTTTGGCCTTATATTGAGCGTTTATAAGAGTATTTAATTTTGAACTATACACGTTGGTAATGTTTAGTACAAAAAATAGAAAAAATACAAACATCATAACTTGCCAGTGTCACGTTATGTGCTTTATTCATTTGGAGGTACACTTGTGAAACAATTCAAAGCAGTTGCCACAAGATTAACTATGTTAACAATGCCCATTATTGCTCGTTTCATGATTTCTCTAACTAGCCATATATACGTTTTTCGGATAGTCACGTGACTCAAAAGCTAGATAGGTTACGCTTTTAATGAGTATATCACCCATACCATATTCTGCCTAACTTGCCTGTTCTAGTAACAGAAGCATTGGTAGATATGTTTAAAAAAAACAACATTCGACCTTTAAGTTGGATGATTAAATATATGCAGAGGTGATAAACCCTTGCTCAACCATCGTGTGTCGGGTTCGACAAAAGTTCAAATATCGAATTGAACCATAGCTCAACTACCGAGTTGAACTCAAGCTCAAATATCGATTTAAACAACAGAAAAATAGCCGAGTTTGACCATTGTCGAAACGGGTATGCCTACTTCCGTGTACATACTTGGAAAACAATAGTGGACAACCGCTCGGACGTTATTGGCGTCGCACTGAAGTGCGGCGACTCGTATGCAATATGTTTTTATTTTTCGCTTATGGGAGGAAAAGTTATTTTACGGATCAATGTATATATTTTTGTTGTCAGAATATCTTGCATAGTGGTGATTTTTTGTGTAAATTAGTGTAAACAAGTACTGCATTTGTGCCTATTACATTTACTACAACATTTATTGCCAATAATGCAAAGCTAATTATTTTAATTAATAACTGATCACAGGGACTGGGCAATAATAAAAGATCACAGGGACTGGGCAAATGCGCGAACCGGTGAAACTTTCTGGTTTTGTATAAAAACAAAACTTCTTTGTTCCACTATCCTAGCAACCACCTAGTTATTTATAAAGGCGCTATAGAGCGCGAAGCGCGACGCGTATTATTAATTGTAATAATGAGTCATTGATAAAGGAAGCAGCCGCTTATCTATGAGGAGCACCATCACAGCACCCCAGTCTCATTACTATCTATTTTTTTAAGAACCACATATAGAAGGCCGCAGGCCTGCCCCGTATCTTGCTAGTGGTATGGACCCTTTGGAATGGACATTTAACCCCGCTCACTATCCAGCGTTTAAACTTCCGGGTTTACATTTAAACCGAATATTATTAGCTCATTAATATCTTAGTGAGAAGGTGATTTTTCAAGCGCTTCTGTAGTATAGTGAATACACGTCGCTTCACATGTGAGAGGCCCAAGTTTAGAGCCCCAGTAGAATCAAATTATTTTATTTGTGTTCTTTGTTAACTTTTTGTTTTGATATAGACATTTTAGTTTAAATAAATAATATGCTGTTTTATTGTAACCATTTTTTGCTTTTATTATGCCTATGAAATATATGTGTGAGAGGTTGGGGGGATGTTCGTCAACACATTAAAACTTTTACAGTGTGTTCATATCAATGAGTGCTCAACCCCTATCGTAAATGAGCAACGTAAGAATAAGTTCAGAATCATCTCCCTTTGAAGTTGAGAAAAATATGAAATTACGCTTACAAGATGAAGCAGATTTTTTTAAATCTACACAGTTATGTTCCATTAATGAAAACTGCACACGGATGCCAGTAAAAAAAAAAGAAAACCAATGTAAATAAAATGAACTATGAAATATTTGGGGGTTACAACACAAAATCATAGATAATGGTTACTTGGAGGTTATAACACAAAATCATAGAGAATGGTTATACCAGTATCTTTTTTTATTTTGTTTAAAATAATCGGCCAATATATTAATATTTACAGTAGAAAAAAAAATCTTTCCATGTAACTTCATTGAGTGCCTTTTACACTGAAATTCCCGACGCACTTTGATGCTTTGCATCAATACTTATCTTGTATTATAATAAGACAACATTATTTTTATTAAATAACACATCATGCAGGACAATCAGTACTTTTCGTAGAGGGTAGCCATGGGCCGTTGCTGTCAAGACATTGAATATATTCAAATTGAATATGTATCGAGTTATATCAAAGTGGGAGGAGATATTATTTTAGAAATAGAACTTGAACAAGATATCGCTTTAGCAAATTTAATGTATGATTATACAAAAATTGCTAATGCATATTTTACATCATGAGTAACAAAGCATGTGACTGTGAATGTTGATAATTTAAATATGTAGTTTGTTTTGTCGGATAACGTTGTGTGCACATACACACAAACAGACATACAGACGGGCCTAAATTCCTGATGAATACTTACTAAGACAGCTCTCATGCATATATACTCATGATTTAAAGAACTGAAAAAATTGATAACTTTACTATTACTTTAACCAAACAGCATATACGTACAGAGATATGATCACAATCTTCACCAAACGCATTTGTCTGTGTGATC
This sequence comes from Dreissena polymorpha, assembly GCF_020536995.1. Lineage (NCBI taxonomy): Eukaryota > Metazoa > Mollusca > Bivalvia > Myida > Dreissenidae > Dreissena > Dreissena polymorpha. The sequence continues at coordinate 28,413,418 of NC_068357.1, forward strand.
ACGCATACAAAAATTAAAAAAGATCAACTCTAATAGAATACCATCATCAACAAACGTATATACACATGTATTCATTACTTTAACAATAAAATACGAACTAGCAGACACAAAAACATTCATACTACAAATCCCTTTGGCAACGATGGTACAAACGTAGCACGTACTGATACAGGTTTGTTAGTCAGTGATGAATTATCTCAAACCCAGTTCTCAGTGGACACGCAGCAATTGTGTTTGTTTGTTTTATTTATTTATACAGACATTTTCATCAGGTATAACAGTAGTCTCTCACACTCGTGTACTGAATGGGCGCTTAGTAATTTGTCCTCTTATATTATTATACACACATACATTTTCTGCTTATGCATTATGTATGAGCACAGACTTTTTCATCTGGTATATTGGCGTTGAGTTCTCGTACGCTCGTGTATTCAGTAGGCACGTACTTGTTTGTTTTTTTAATCATTTTCTGCTTTGTTTCGAGAAAGATGATGTCAATATCGGCGTAAACAAGTTCAGGTTTACTAGGGCCGGCAACCGGAGCCTTGAAATAAATATATATAATGTGATAGTTTATGGTGCTCATTACAGGGAAATATGTAAACAAATATTGTTCATATACAATGTATTTACTACTTTTCATTGCTTTTTAATGTTATTTTACATCTTATATGAACGTATTTGGAAAGGCGACTCAAAATATATTTACGATCAATGGCATGTACCTCTCGACGGTTTGTGTAAGCAACTTTAATATTGGAATACGTGTTTGCGGTTGCTTCCATAACTTCATTTGACTCATCTTTAGCAGCTGTATGTGCTGATAAATAAGAAACAATGACAATGTAAATTGAAATAGTTGTTATGAAATGTAAAAATTAGTAATACAACTTCCATTTATATTTACTAATCATTTTCAGACGAATTTGAACAATAATACCTGGAAGTATATTAAGACGAATTTGAATGGGTAAATATGATATTTTAATAAAATAAAAATATTCAGCATCGATTGTGATAATCACGTTTTTCTCGTCCAAGAACTGTTAACATGATTCAAACATAATTTAACCTGTTGTCGCTGGTTGATCATCATGTGGTGTAGTGTTTCCACAAACAACCTTTACACTATAACATAAAACAATATGACATACAAAAAAACCAACACCATAACTTACATGAAAACCTTTAAAATACATAACATAGTTTGGAAACAAATATGATTCATAGTATAAATAAACGGGCCAATTATAGCAGACCTACATTAACGGTGATAATATAAGTTCAAATATAATATATTGAAATAAATAAGATGAATAATTGATTGTGTAATAGTATTATTTGCATACTGATATTGACTGCAAAACAAATGAAAAGGAATAAGGTACAGCACATGAAATAAAGGTCGTCGTATATTGCCCCATTAAAAAGCTCTGCGCATTTGTAAATGTAACGTCCCGCTTATACCTCTAGTAAAATAATAAACTTATATTAGAAAAATACAGTGTTGCCAACAATCAAACGTGCACATTTAAGATTTGTTGAAATAATATGTTTAATGACTTACGGAATTAGTTTCGGCATCAATTCTTTGCGTCTTTTAAATTCTGAAAGATTTGACACTCTGTCGTTAAATTTGTATTTTGCCACTTTGAGACATACACGTTATGTCTATTATAGCGTTTTTACAAACGTGACTACAACACTCGTAACGGTTGACACAAGCATGGCAATTTTATTCAAGGCATATAACTCGGGAATTAGTGGAGCACTGCTCTTGAACATCGTGTCACGCACATCTGCAGTTCAATCGGCTGAGAAATGTATACATTTGCCACTTCTCAAACTTAAAAGTGTGTATATGGAAGTAATGTAAATGGCTATTGTAAAGGCAACATGCCTTAGGAAAAGTGGATTATTTTTCGTAAAATTGTGTCTTACTCATCTCAAATTATTTGCGGACTACCCGAACAAGGCTCAAAATACCCACACGCTTTGGGGGTATAAAGAAAAAACCAAGGTACTTAAAAGACATGCATTGCTAAGTTCAAACAGAAAAGTTAAACTTTGAAAAGAACTGCATTTCACATTTATTTACGCATAGCGCTTTAAGTATATACTCACTCGCTATTATGATTAAACGTACGATATGATACATTCAACTATCAGTAATTTTCCCCCTTCATCTTTTGTTTGATAGACAGGTTAAATTATCATTACTTTAATCAACAAAAGCCAGGAACATGCCCTCCCAGACATTTGCAATCTAGTTATATGTCAAAGTATCCATAGCGCATAATTTATAATATTTAATAAAAAAAGTGTTTCACGTCATGTGCGAAATGAAAATATTTACCCCTGATGAAGAAAACACCTATCACTGTGGATACGAACATCACAGAAACCCCCACTCCGATCATAACGGACTTCAGCAGGTTCGAAACCTCTGTGGTATTGTGTGTGTCTTTTACTGCCAACCAGAGTGGGTTGCATGTTAACAAAAAGAATGCAATATGAATACACAATTTCGATGCAGTGTTTTATTATCAGAAATAGTTTCGAATGCGCATACATTAAATTATTCAAATTTTCTTTAAAAAGGTCGACTGACTCGACAAGTTTCTTTTTGGCATTTTACGTTTGAATATATATTAACTGTGTCTTAGTATTGGCCAATATGTTAACTCGTAATGAGCTAAAAATACGGGCTCTAGACAAGAAGCTTTCATTGTGAGGCTTCGAAAAATGATTTACCTTTTAAATCGTCTTGAATGGTGATTGTCTGGCGTGCCGTTCCAATCAAGTTTGAAGCCATGCATTCATATTCTGACGATTTGATAGCAGACTTTGATATTTTTATGTTACACTCAGTGGTGTTCAGACACTCAATGATTGCAATGTTTTGCCCAGGTCTTCTTAGAGAGATGTTGGCAAGTGGATTGCCTCTTACGAAACACGTTAAGCAAACCTCCTCAGAATGTCCACATGTCTTGTTCACATACACGCTTAGAATTGCCGGTCGGTCTGCAATAAACGACATGCCGATTTCAGGCAATCAGTTTGTATTATTTTTAATTAATGTAACATCTATGCATCATACTATCATAATGACATGTACCTAACATTTAAAGTGTTGGATCAGAAAGATAATGAATTTATTTTAAGTCTTATAGATGCTGTGCAATCTATAATTTCATAAAATGAAATAAACTTTTTTCCAATGTCTCGAAATAAGACAAACTGTTATCCATATAATAAGAATACTCTTTTGCATTATTACAGATTGTATAATATACTATTCAAAATAATTGATCACTCGTGTTGATATTTTTTTAAGTTTAAATTTTGTTAATATAACAAAAAACTATGTACATATAGGTTGTCCTTTTCAGACAATATGAGTCAGCATACTGTTATTTTTCCCGGTAGAGATATTAATTTCTGAGATCATGTCAACATCCAGGATCGGACCGAACAATATGGGGTCCAAGAGCCCGTTTACAAATCATTTGACCAATATTCCTGATTTAACGATAACATTTTTATCTTTATATTTATGTTAACGACGTTTGTCTATTATTAAGGATGTGCTTGATTTCTCTGAATTTGAGACCGAAATCTAGCCTACCATATTTCTATTCGAGGCGTTGATAAAATCACTGAATATTGATTCGATCTCCCAGTTGCAAATATGCATAATAGTAAGAATTGAATCGATTCTGCCTTTTGGGCAGATTCAGAGAAACTATAAGGATGGACGAACTAGAAAGTGTCGAAATAATATATATTTTTAAGTGAACATACAAATATATGCAATGGTCTCTTTTATATTAATGGTACACAAATTAAGAGAACAAAATCAATGGAAAATATAAAAATCAGAAATGAAACGAAGGACAACATATCTATAAAAAAATACATAGTTACATTTATAATTCACCGTTGTGCTCGTCGATCTCTCAAATACGTATTTACCGTCCGGTTTTCTGACAAACAGCCTGCAAGTAATGTTCTTATTGTCCCACGTTCTGTTAGCCCATCTCAAAGTGGATACACTTGTGTATGTGCTAGTGTTCTCATCAAAAACGTCATGTTGAGACACACCTGTGATGTTCTCGCCATCCAAGTACATTTCTAGCATCGGTGATGGTCTTCCTCTGCGGGCAATACACGTTATGTTCACATGGCTGTCTTCTAGTAATTCTGGTACAAACAGCACGAAGTCTTTCGGAGGTACTGTGAATAAGAATACAATATTTGATGTTTACGCTTAGTTGTGTCAGAAAAATAGTGCATGAAATCATTCGATTGTTATACAATGACGGAACAAAATATAAACCATTATCCTTATCATACTCAATGAATAGATTCATGTTAAATGTATATTTTAATTACAAACGCTGGAAAAAAACGTATGACATAATAGAGTTTAAATGCATGTGTAGCTAACGACTGTTTAAACGCAATTATTATTTTAGTTAAAGAATCGGAAAGTGCACGAGTTCATAATTAATGTTTTAAATAAAAACATATCATTTAACCGCAACAGTGACAACAGTTTTACATGTTTTGTATTTAAACTTTTTATTTTCTCATGTTATATGAGAGTTACAAGAATACAGTTAAATAAGTATGGGACTGGTCATTCAATTGCTGTTGGTTACAACTACTTACTGTAAACGTAAACGAATGCAGACGTGTTAAGAACTGAGTTGTTGTCATAGGTTGCTGAACATAAGGCTGTTATCTGATGGTCTTCCTCCATGATGGCATCGTGTGATATATATGTGTAATCGCTGTCAACTGATGTTCCTTGTAGTGTTCTGTTGCCAATCCACAGCGTGACCTTGGTGCTAGACGTAATACATTTAATCTTGTCTCCGGGTTTGACACAGAGGCAGTAGGTACAGTTAAGCCCTGCGCATAGGGGACCAAGTACAGGTCTGTCGCCTAAAGGAACAATAATGTATTTGGCCATTTATGAACGATGTTAAAATGTAATGCAAGTTTAAAGTTTATTACAAAAAAAGCAAAAATGAAAAATCATCATTAGAAACATTGTACGTGCAATTCAAAATATATCAATTAAAACAGAACATTAATAAATACAGAGGAGAATCGGGGCAATAGGACAAAAATTACGTTTAATATAATGATAAGCCTGCCAAACAGCATCGACAAAAATAGACATGTTTTTATCACGTATCGGATTTTCTAAAAGCTTGTTGATCTAGTCATTTATGAATAATATTGCCCATCAAGCTCTTGTGGCTTGTGTGTGTTTAATGCTTAATTTCAAAGTAAATACATATACCATTAAGCGCTACGTATTTTTAATAATCTTGCTTGCATAAACATTCAAATTTGCTAAAGCCTTAAAATGTTTCACGTGTCTATTATATCTACGGAAAGGCAAGTGTGGCTCTAAATATTTTTCGCCCCACTGCCTAACACGTTGTATTTGTACATACCGTTAATTAAAAAAATGTTATGTTATAGAACCAGTACAGTTTAAAATATGACGTTGTCAATCAATTCAAAACAAAATCAATGGCGTTCACCTTCATTATCATGTTTAATAAATTTAAATTATAGCGAAAACAACTATACTATATAAAGAACCGGCCGTTTGAGAGTCTGTAATATTATTACTTTGAATTTTGTATAGAGCACCATTTAACGAACATTCGTGCAAATTTTGTGAATTCCAACAAGGCGTTTTCAAAGATCGGTTTTATTAATTCCTGATGGCGCTCAAAATACTCGGCAACCAATGTCTCACATTTATGTCGCCGCTTTATAAAAGAAAACAGTTTCGTGTTCGATGCCGGTCCGCTTTGAGACTGTCTTTATTCACATACTTTTCATTGCTCGCAGTTTAAAACTAAATTGTTGGTTTTGCATCCATTAAGAAATAAAATACGATTCTCTTAAAATAACGCTTGGAAAGTAAAACACTGTTTGGATGTGAAGGAAAAAGCCTTGACGCACCATGATCCAATATAACCTAGCCAAGTGTTTTGTTTACTTTTGTTTACTCTTAATAATATTATTAAATTCTCATAACGAAAGAAAACCCATAATAATACAAATTTTTAATTGCATATCCGAATTTGATATTTATCAAAGTTACGCATTTTTTTGAATACATGTAAGGATATTTGCGCATCTTAAATGTTAAGTATGAACTAAGTAAGATATAACGAATCTCTCTGTGTTCGCGAAATTAAATTAGTGCAGCCTGGTGTGTCGTTTAGAATGTTATGTATTTTAGTATCAGCTCATTCAGCAGGTACAACAAACATATTTCTGAAGAATAAATCAGAAACTATTTTTAGTGCCGACCCAGGATTGAACATACAACATACGAATGAACAAGAACCGGATACTTATTTTTTTAGAAAGTTCAGAGGCGTTTAGATGTAGATTTTAGTGAAAGCTTTGCTCATTGTACACTCATTCAGTATATTAATGTGCAGTCAAATAAATATTATACAGCAAGATGAAACGCAACCATGTTTCGAGTCAGTGTAGCCAACCTTGAAATTCTAGAAGGACGTAGTTCGACACTTTGTTCTTATTGCAGTCAACGTGAAGAAAAGCCTTTTCCCAGCTTTTGTTCACACTCGCACTATCTATCTCAATCATCTTTACCCCGTCGTTTTCGAACCTGCTATATGAATTGTTGATTGTCTGTAGCGTTGTCTGTCCATCAAACATTATTTTCAATGCGCACTCAGCGAACTGCTCCGATTTGAGCGGTTGTGATAGATTGAGCTGCAACGTGATATTCCTCCCAAGGATGGTTGGCTTTAAAATTGACAGAACACCAAGACCAGTTGCGGACGCATAAAATGGCAGTGCTATTACTGAAACATATTTAAATCATTTAGAGGTAAATTGAAACCCAAGAGGAGTCTGTAGTATAGCAAATCACTTCGCCGTCCAAAAAGAAACCTTACTACATGTCAGATATGGGAACAATTTGAGCATCAGTTCTTCGTTTAATAAATTGAAATTAAAAACAGCATATGTCAAAAAGCTAGACTTCGAATATCGAGAGGCTGGTCTCAAAAAGGTGTCTAGAGAAACAAACTCTGTATAACGTGATTGCAAATAATAATGTATAAGTTGATTTTCACGAAAAGACACAAAACAAACTATGGATTTGACATTCATGCAAACCAGTACCGAATAAACATTAACTTGCATCAAAATTTAACATGAAAAGCGTCTTTTAAAATAATAACATGGTATTTAACCTCAGATTATGTACGCAATATCAATTAAAACTGCATTTATGGCAAATAATTTACATTTACTGTTATTCAAATGTATATCCTTTATTCTATATCGACTCTGTTTTGTTGATAGGGTTTTAAGAATCATTTCTTATTTCAATGTAATAGAACTTGTTACACTGATTGTGATATTCAATCAACACATTTAATTTCGTATTATTGTTTGTTTCTGTAGTATTGGTATGCTGTAATTTATACAATAGACATAGTAAGCTCCCATTTATCAGTATTCTCCCAAAACTGTAAAAATGTAAATTTAAATGCCATTTTTATTTAGTTACAACCTTGTAGTAAAACAAATACTACCTTGAAGCAGCAGTAAAATCCATAACTGAAAATGTTGCATTTGAATCATGTTCAGAAAAGAGACAGCGACGAAATGTGTCCTTCTGTATAGGATCTTTTTTGTAAACCAATAGAAGGAAGTTATATTTCAAAATCTAAACGGAAATCGAAATACGTCTTCAAGAACAATGATTATTAACTATATTTGTTCCGGTTATTCTTATGTCCCACACACGCTGCAAAATAGTGAACACATGCTTTACCCAATTGTCAACTTTACAACTTATGTAGAAGACATTGTAATACAAAAGTGAAAATGTATTTGAAGCTACATGCAAAGTGTTACAAGGAATGAAAAACATCATTGTTTTATCAAAAGTTAACGCACTTATATAATAAAGAATTATGTTGAAATAGCTAATACTTCAACATTTATTAAGATAAATGTAATTGGACCATAAAAAATATCCTTGTTTTCCTAAAAAGAAATATTAAATCTCATGTATGAATACAGAAATCATCTTATGTTGGTCCAAACACATTTAATTATCGGGGTCTTCTAATAAACCTATTGTATAATACAATGGTTAACCACATTGGTACATATTTGTGTAAATAAATATCACATTTCGCCAAACCTACCTCACACTTATATAAACGATATCTTGGTAAAAGAGAATGTGCGGAAGATACAAAATACAAAGTACACAAAAATGATTTATTTTTTGTCGGCGCCTTTTACAGCAAGGGCTTCAACTAGTTTTAAAGGATAACGAACAAAAAATACGTATCGCAGAGGTAATCACGAGACACAGACGTGTAAATAAAATAAAACAAAAACCATAGTGTTTTAATTTAGAGAGTAAATTTACGTTAATTGTATACAATATAACTGCTTATTAGTTTGATTTCAAGAAAAACAACATCATTGACATTTTCTTTCTGAAAGACGATAAACTGAGGTCCATGCAAGTATCTTACATAATATGATCACCGCCTTTGAACCGTTAATGTCAAACACTGGTTGTTTTAATCGCTTTGAGGACTAGCATAACCTCATACTTAGCCCAGAATGAATATTTAGACGAGTTTTCTATTTGGTCAAATTGGGTAAGAAACCATACAGTTTGGTATTTAAGTTAAAAGTTTATGTCAAGTCGTAAGTGTCAGGAGTGTGTTTTATCATATTTTTAACAGCGATATAATTTGGTGCATTGATATTAACTAGAGTAAATTTAAATGTGTTATTTTTTTATAATAATAATCACTTGCAATTTTGAAATCTGGACTTTTTGTCTGTTAAATTTAAGATGGAGACTGTGTTTTCTATGAATACTTTCACTTCACTTGTTTATATAACAAGGGTGTAATAATACATAAAACCTACGTTGCAGGGTTGTTCGACACACACTTTATATAAGTCCATAATGGTTATGCAAATACCGTTATTTCTATAATAATTTGCATAATAATTGTCACAGAATAAAACTGCGCATCTTAATTGCCATTTTAATCGGACATCTGATATTCTTTGTGTTAAATTTTTGATGGGGACTGTTTGCTCTTAGGTATACTTTAACTTCAGTTCTTAATATAACAAACGTGTAATTAATACATGAAACCCACTTACCAGGGTTATATTAGTTATATTAGTCCTTAAGTGTCATTTCGATTGTTATTTGCATGTTTCCCTGTAAATGTTCATGTCAGTTCTCCACTCTCTGCCATCTTGGAATATTGACTTGTGGGCAATGTGTGGTTGGTACAATAATACTGTTAAAATATATAATCATAGATCCATGTTGAGGCATGTTGGGCAAATTAGAATTATATAAAGCCTACTTGTAAATATTTCTGAATGTATATGCAGCTTAAAATATACACAAAGTAAGCATATAGCTTCGCATTACAAATGCATATCTTTATTAATGGCAAGTAAATCAATTGCCAAAAAGCAACGCACAAAAACAATACAGTTGTTTTTCATCCCAAGGGAATGTCAGTTGATAAGAATACGTTAAGAGTGTTCGTCCTGTTCGTCCTTACATTATTGGAACTTTATTATTTTTCCAGATTCGGGGACACAATATATTACTTAAAAAGCTGGCAAAGCTAAAGTTTGAATTAGTTGGAGATGAGGATTATGGACTATCGATGCATATTGACATAGTTCGAGTCTTCTGCAACAAATGTGGTGGTGTTATTTCGGCACTAAACTGTAAGTTAGTTTTAAGCATTGGCTACATTTTTTTGTTCATGTTGACATTACGCATAAAACGTTTTTGTCACGAATTTATCATAATCACAATACACAAACCAAACTTTACCAACAGGTTGTATCTATTTAACAGGGGGGCCGTTCAAAGGGTCCTCATCACATAAATGATTATTTCAAACTATAACTATAATGCCTGATGAACTAACGTTGCGTAGTTTTACATGCATTCAATTCTCACTACAATAGCATATTATTTTCCAATATCGAAAATAGTTATTTTTTCATTTAAAAGGCATCAATATGTTATACAAAAGTATTGACAACAAATAACGATTTTGTTTTAATTTACTGTCCCTTGTAATAGCTTTTTCACACGCTAAAGAAGTCTGACAAGATTTTGAAGTACTAACTTACTAACTTACTAACAAAGGGGATAACATATTAACATGTCATACTTCTGTGTCACACTATTAACAAATAAGTTTTAAAGAATCAATTATATATGATTATATCAGCTACGAACTTATGTTGGTTTAACAAACTGCAGTATACCATAGTTAGCGTTTAAGAATAATAACATATTAAACAAAAGCATATCTTAGATACAAATACATATACACGTAACAAATTGATAATTTTATGTTACCTTTCCTAGAATATGCCCATTCACAATGTGTTCATCGATGAAAATTATTGACAGCAATATGTAAGGCTGTCTTCCAAAAATGGAAAGAAAGCACGATATACTTGAGATTAATATGCATTAAACTGAAAATAACAATATTGGTGCATATATACCTTATGTTTTGGTTGATAAATAACCTGTACCAATCAAGACGCATTTAGCTTTTGTTTTTTAAAACTTACATGCACCATATGACCCGGCACAAACATCTCAGGACTTATGATAACAAAGACAGTACTAACATGCCTAATAATAACCTTCTCAGAGCACCAACAAAGCTATCTTTTTTGGAGACATTGGAATTAATAATAAAACATCTTAAAGCATGTTATTCATGTAATAAATCCGTTTAACTGAAAACTAAAACTCCTGCTTTCGTTTTATTTTACAAATTATACAAGCATGCGTAATTCGATTTATTATAAATATAATCTAACATAATCCTGGTATGAAAGTGATCTCATACACCCCTAATCCAGTTTAATATTATGTTTGTTCTTTAAATAAAAAACTTTGATACATTGAGACTACTAACACAGCGTGTTTCAATGTGTCCTTTGAAACACAAGTTAACTTTATCAGAAATTTATTTTCTCAATTCGTCATTCTTCATGAAAGTTATCTCGACAATACAGTTTTCTTCCAATAATAAACAACGATGTATAAATTTAAACAATTAAACAAACACACACAAAAAGTCACCATAGTTATTCCTCGAACAAGGATGTTTTTTTCATTTTATATAAATCGCACTTTAATAGAGAATAACACGTTTTTTTTTATATCATTTGGTATCGATCTGATACACAGTTTATTAACAAGATGTAGAATTCGTTTTTACGGGAAACTATAAAGAGATGTTTTATTATGAAATAACTATGAAATGAATTTGCTCCCGTCGCAATAATAGCGTAATGCGATGATTGTTGTGTTTGTGTGTTCTTTTTTCACAAAATTTTCGCTGTGGGTATGTAAACATCACAAATAAAAATAATACAAAACGTTTGTTGGAAGGCAGATTTTTCCAGTTAACTTTGACACATGCTAATTTCTTTGTATTATGCAAATAATAAAGTGGCACTGACCATTATTATTTTTATATTCAATTACCATTACGACGAATGTGTATTGTTTTATGTCCCGTTCAAGTAGCGATTTAAATAGATAATGTGTATATTACTTTTATGTATTTATTAAACTCCTGCAAAACTTTCACCAACGGGACAACATGCAAATGCAGTAAACACTCAAGGAGTACAACGTATACTGTTCTTATAACGACAGACGGACGGGCGGAAAGGCGGGCGGAAGGGCGGGCGGGCGATTGTGCGGACAGGCAGGCTATACATAAATAAATAAATGTATATACATGCAATAATATAAATGATATATATATTAATAATTAAAACTATTTTTTTTAATATGTACGTTCTGTATCAAAGAAACTACAGCATAAACAATAATGTCTATTGTGTACAATGTTATTCTAAGCATTATCAGTTTGGATTCTAAAGTGTACGGCAAAATTTTAGGCTTACACAAAAAAGCGTTGACGTCTAGGAAGTAAGTCGAAGTGTGCTTTATATTCCAAAGAAGTTTTAGAAACATGATACCTATCTAATGCAGAACTGTCCTCCATTTTACCGTACCAATCTTGTTTTAAAATGCCAACATATATTAATATGAACTCACTTTAGAATCATTTACTTGCAAAATATTTGGATTTTAAATACATAACCAAAGTCATCATTATTTAACTTGTTGTTGACCATCGAGGCCCAATCGTGTATAACATTCATTATCAAACATCTAGCGCTTTAATGACTTTGCATTCTGATATTTTATTGTATTTTATTTAAAACAATATTTTATGATTTTTACAAATATTTTTGCATGGGATTTCTACTTATTGCCACACGAACATTTAACTCGTTTGAATATTATTTAATGCGTCCAATATTATCTGACTTTGTTAAACCCCAAACTTCTGATGAATAATTTCGAACAGAACCCCAAAAAGAGTCTATTGACAAACTATTCTTTGTAATAGTTTTATGTCATCGCATTTAAACACGTATGTTATCATGACCTTAGAGACTTCGTGCATGCCCTATCCTTCTCTAAGTATTGCATTTTCGTTCAAAACACAGTGACCGAAAGAAGCCCTATTATTTTTTTACTAATCAATCAAACAACTCGAATAACATCAATGTAAACAATATCTTGACAATTGAACGAGAAGAACTACGCAATAAATACAATCACTAACAAAGGCGAGAACTTTATGTCGAATCAAATATATTATTAAAGAAGACGAAACAATCCATATAGTATGAGGTGACATTTATTTCCTCAATTAAATCAATTCTTCATTGCAAAATACCAAATGCCAAAGCAAAAAAGAAAACTACAGAAACTATCCACACGTACAAAGATCATTAACTGTTTAGCCATTATCTTCTTGCGGGCAACGCAAAATAATTTGATACTTAATCGGTTAATTTGCACCCACTGAACACACATGGCTCAAATTTATTAAGTGTACATATAAGAACAAGTTAACCCCTATCCGAAAAATCATGTTATCGAACAAAAACGTATAACTCTTTTAAGTTGATAACAGAGCGATTGGATAAATACGAAATAACGATTTTTTTTTCAATCAGCTGTGACTTCAAAACCGTGTACATCACAGACAATAACATGAAACATCATTCAATCGCAATTGCATAAGATGCTCCTCAATAACACAAGTACGCGGCTAGTCAACTTAAATTCCCTTTCGATTACATGTCGGTCAGTGGGTATCTTCAATTATGAAACAACAACGCATTTTTACACCCAATATTTTCCTGGTTTCAGTTTTTATTTGCTAACATGACGTTATATGACATTGTTTAAAAGAAACGAGACAAGCGAGCAACAGTTCCGTAGTGGCTTTCACTCAGCATATAAATTCCACAACTGCTATATCCATTATTTAGTTGAACATCTGTAAAACATTTCAGATAATTGAAACCACGGTCATGTGACCCGTTTATATCAGTTCCAACGCGCATCATATATTGTCTCTTAAACAGTTTAACGTACACATACAATAATATTAACAAAACTTACGGTGCCACACTGGCCGTTTAGTTGTTTTATAACAACATACATCGGGGTATATTGGTTCGTGTTTGTTAGTGTACAATAAAGCTCCAGTCTTAGTGACTTCTTATTAATAGCACGATTGCTCTGATTAACGGCAAGTGACACAATTACAAGAGCATCACAGTACAGCACACAGACAATAATGAACAATAACACATACAAACAACTCGGCTCGCTGCATTAGAACGGCAATTACCAGACGAGGATGACATACCAACTGCATATTGCGGCTTTGAGGACAGTGAAATTTGTAGTGCCGGTCAGTGTCATATCCTAAAACCATATTGTAACGGTTACACAATTGAAGTCATATGTACCATGTGCTTAGTTTATGTTTCCAAGTTTCAGGTAATTTCAATATCAAGCTCAAATGTTTGCACGTATACACTCGTTCGTTTTAGTTATTATACGATGTTGTCAAATATTTATGAATTTATATAAAATGTGTAAAAAACGTATTATACATATATTGCAATATAAATTAAAATAAAAGTTAAGAAGAACATGTGGCGAAAAATGCGAAATAAGCCAGATATTTAATTCTGAAATCGAAAATGTCCGTACAGTCGAATTCGCCAGCATGTATATCATGCATGTAAGATGTGAATCTAAATTTAGTTTTACGGATCATTTTATTTTCCTGCAACGATATCTATTCATACGACACACGAACACGGACTCCGATCCTTAGAAAAAGACAAATGTTTCGGTTATTGTAGGAAAATATGTACGAAATATCTTCGTCGCAATCGGCTCAGGGCGCTAATTTGTCTTTGCTGCATTTTATGAAATTTGTTTTCAATGTATAATTTATCTTGCCTATTTTGTGGTATTGTTACATATTTTTATCAATATTACAATTTAACACATATAAAAATCATATAATCTCCCTTTAAATTAAGGATCAGGAAAAAACACTTTTATTTGATAACTAATAATAAAAGTATATACTTTGAAATTATAAAAACATATAGAAACCATCTCAAACATTATATGCATGCCATATTTTGTTTGTTCATTATAAGAGGAAAACACGAGTTTCATCATTAATCTCATTATATCATTCAGCCTTAAGTTAATGACATTAAAATCGCTCTCCTAATTGCCCATTCGATTTATTAGAAATCGGCCGACGCCGAAACCGTTAACCACATTTGCTATCTCTTTAACAAACGTGTGTTAAAGATGTAATATTCAACCAGGAAGTTAAAAATGGCATTGTATAAAACAAATAGTTCAGTTAAAAATAGCGTTCTGAAGAAAACTCTGTTTCTTGAAACAGGAACATGCCATTGAGTGGAAAATAACCATTCCTGTGCGCATACATAACATTGTACAAATTAATAGACTATTATATTCTTTTTATAATTAACAGTTAACATACTTGTAAGAATACAGCAAAAGTACAAGAGGAACCAACTTTTTATTGTCATTTTTGTTTTTGCTTTTGAAGTTTCATGCAGTGCCTTTTCGTAAAACATCAGTGTCATGAGGTTTCAAATGGGTACTTGGAAATCTTGAAAGGGCGTTATTGCATAGATTAAAATATAAAAAAAATGAAAAAGGTCGCCGTGGCGTAATAGATATGGTGTCCGTCTAGCGATCGGGGAGGTAACGTGTTCGATCCCGACTAATGGAGTGTTCTTGAGATATCCCCCAAAGACATAAAGTATTGGTTCTAGGCCCAGGAAAAGCACTCGAGAGCTTTTCAATAAGCATGAGGCTTTTGATGCAATCGAGCTCAATAAATAGGTTTATACTAAACTAAAATAAGCACGGTGTACACAAACTCCCTGAACATGAATGTATTCAAATGTTGCAATATTTAGCAATAAATGTCCATAAACAGTTGCTAAGTATTTTTGTGGTAGTAAATGTTCTCCGGATATTGATATAAATCATTAGTTTTACATGTTGAATGACATCGTAATATGATTATAGCAATGTTCATATAGGAGAAATACGTCACTATAAAACCCCAGAGATTTGTGTTACTATCTGCGATTTCAAATAAGGAATCACAGATCTACGAATACATAAAGGACTACATACTACACCACATTTTACATAAAACCCCACACGTTATTCTGGTTTGATCACCATGGTTGATTCTATGTAATTCATAAGGAGTACATATGAGAAACCAATCTGTATCATTCCTAAAAAATGTATTGGTGTAATATCTGGTAAAATATTGAAACCACTAGATTACTAGATCCGTGCACACGTATATCTCAGTGAATGAGATCAAGGAAGAAGATCATCAGATCATAGTCTTATGTTCAGCATCTCATGACAACAACGCGGTTTTGAACGCTTCTTCATTCATTTACGTCTACCATAAGTTACCATAACTACAACGATTGCATGAAGTTTACCATAAGCTTTATACATTAAAATCGCACAAAATATTCAAATTACACGCTATGTAAAATTGTTTTCATAGTCACTGCGGTTGAAAGAGATGTTTTCCTTTACAAAAAACACTTATTAAAGTGTTCATTTGTCATTTATCAATCTACAATAAAATTTGTATCAAACAGTTCTTTTTAGCATTTGCATGAACATTATGTTATGTAAAACGAGTTTCCAGCATTTCTAATGAACAAAGGTTCATATTACATTGAGGAAATCATCAAGTATGATCAGGAGAAACGGTGAGTTTTATTTTTATATATTTTAATATTAAATGGAATACAAAGCTGATAATTTAATTCATTCTTGGCAGGAGCGAAAACTATTAAAACTATCTAGACATCAGATGATGCATTTGCATCCAAAGTACCACCGATGTACTTGGATGGCGATAACATCACTCACTTGCGTGTCTTAGAATGACGTTTATAATATGAACACTCGAACTCACACAAGTGTATCCACGTTGAGACGGACAACAAGAACATTACTTGCAGGATGTGAGTCAGTAATCCGTACGGTAAATACGTCAGGGAAAAGTCGACGAGCAAAACGGCGAAATATAGATGTAATTGTGTATTTTATAATACATGTTATTGCTTAGTTTCGCTTCTGATCCATATTGCATCCATATTGTATCCATGAAATTGTTTTTCTACAGTTTACTTATTATCTTAAAATTGGCAGTTGTAAATATTTGTAATTTGACTTCCATATTTTGACATTTCCAGATCACCCGTCCATATCGGCTTCTTTTAACCAGTCCTTAACTGCCGCATTAGTGGTTCTCAACATTATTCCTTCTTGGAATGTGGAGAATTTAGTGGGCGAAACATGAAACATTCATTTTATCAACGCCTCTGATAGAAATGTGGCAGGCTAGGTGTCGGTTTACAATTCAGAGAATAATTTTTAAAAAAGAAACATGGCGTTGAAATATTTATTTAGTTGTCATATTTTCCCTTACGTAACGCTTGATGGCAAATTGATCTGTTAAGTGACTGCTCTATTAAAAATAATTCACAATTCGAATATAAACATGCAAAGTAAGTTTATCAATATTTATCATTTATTGAATAACTATTGACAGGAAACAGGCAGTAGAGCTTATCTGATATGTGTACTTTTTCATCGACCATCGCGTAGTGTAATAGGAGATCAGTTGTTGCCATTTATGCAGCGTTTATGTAGGCTTTATAAAATAGTCATAACAATATGTTAATTAATACAACCTTATGTTCATGACTCCATGAATAATATTGTAATTTTTTATCTTGAGTTCAAATATTGTTGTAGAAAGGTATTCATATCTTTGTTTAAAGAAATAATTCTAATAGATAGCATGTGACGTTATCCCCCGCATGTTTACTACAGTAAGTGATGGACTTTAAAATAGTGTTTTTTTCCTGCATTCTCTTAAATAAGTCAATGTGAGTAATTCTATCGGATATTTAATTCACCCGCTGCAATTCTAAACGCGTATGTGAACAAGACATGTTGCAATTCGGATGAGGTTTGCCTAACGTGTACCGTAAGAAGTAACCAACTTGCCAACATCTCTCTAAGTAGACCAGGGCAACATATTCCAATCATTGAGTGTGTGAACACCACTGAGTGTATAATTAACATATCGAAGTATTCTATCGACTCTTAGGAATATGAATGAATTGCTTCAAACGTGTTGTGAACGGCACACCAGACACTCGCTATCAATGAATATTAAAAAGGTATTTTTACAAACCTTTTTATGATTACACATTATTTCCATCTCATTATACGATATAAGTAATATAAATATTCAAACGTCAAATATCAGATGTTCCAAAGTGTCGCGTTAATCGTTCTCGTCAAGCCAATTTGTGTAAATTTGCTTATGCACACTCGAAATAATTTCTTAACACAAAAACGGAAACTACTATTATTTTTCGTATTAGACTTGCGTATTTCCTGTATACATGCAACACACTTTGATAAGCAGGATTGGACACACACAATAGCATAGAGGTTTCGAATCCGCTGAAGGCCGTCATGATCGGAGTGGGAGTAATTGTAATGGCCATATCTCCACTGATAACTGTTCTCTTCATATGGGGTAAATATTTTCAGTGCGTCAATTAATTACGTTCGCAACACGTTCTTTTCAACGACAAATTTCGTGAGTATGTGTATATTAAACACATTTTAAAATTTGAGTCAGGCGGCCATATAACCTTCCGGACAAGTGCCCACTTGCTAATTTATTCCTTCGGACATTAATTTTTCCATATTGTCATAAATAATAGCCATTTATTTAAGGCAATCATTGTTGAAAATATTACATATTATCTCAGACGATACCACATAATTTCAAATCATGCATTCTGAGTACTTAAGCATATGTCCAGGATGGCGTATTTCAAAGAGGATATGTCAATGCATAAAATGACTAGATTGCATATGTCTGGGATGACTTGTGTCTGGCTCCGTTATATTGATTAAAATATTGATAGTTTAATCTGCTACAACAAAAAGAAGAAATCGGTCAATTAATGATAATTGTATGTATCCCATCGCATTTGTATGCATAAAAGCGATTAAGCATAAACTTAAACTTGCGATATTGTTGATATGTAAATGAATGTTAAATGCAATATTCTATAAAGCTTAATTTGCTGTTTGAAATAGGAAATGATTGCCTTTTATCGGTGTGGCCGCATAAAATGCGAGATGTGCTAGACACAATTTCACGAAAAGTGATCCACTTTTCCGCAGGCACGTGCCTTTAAACATAGCCATTTGCATGACCGCCATATAAACACGTTTAATTTTTGAAAAGCGAAACACTTATATATATATATATATATATATATATATATATATATATATATATATATATATATATATATATATATATATATATATATATATACATATATATATATATATATATATATATATATATATATATATATATATATATATATATATATATATATATATATATATATATCTCAGCCGATTGAATTGCATATGTTAAAGACACGGTGTTCACAAGAAGTGATCAACTTACTCATGACTTGTAAGCCTTGAAATAAGAAAAAAAATTGCCTTGCATGTGGCCGGCACGAAGTAAATAGTCGCGTTTGTGCAATAGCTCCAGTAAACATTTAATGTATGTGTCAATATGCCACCATACAAAGTTAAACGATCTATGATAGATATATAGATGGATCTATGTTTCAGAATTTAGAAGACGAAAAGAAATTACACCGAATCGGTTCCGTAAGTCACTGACCATATTCAATCAGCAAAACTTAAATATGCACGTTTGACTGTTTGCTAGAGAACATTGTCCGGATATTAGTGTAATATTGTATCACTAGTTTAAAAAAACGTAAAGCTTAAACACGGGGCAATTAAAAGACGTCTATAATTCCATATTGTGTACCTTAAGCCTTTTAAATTGTTGTGTTCCGTCAGTTTAAGAGTGCAAATAATAATATTCAACAAGCCAAACAAAATAATCTTATTTTATTTAAATATATTATCTTTGAAGTTGTATTACTACACACGATTCAAGAAGGCTATACTGTCCGTTGTAAATATTGTTTATAAAATTTATTTAAATATATGTTATATACTTAGTTTTCATGTAATTAATGGTCTTGCATTTTTTGTTTGTCATATTGTTTTATCTACAGTTTAAAAATTGTTAGTGAAAACACTACAGCGCGTGATGGCCTACCAGTGACATCAGGTAAAACTATTGTTGATTTTCTGTCAATAATTCTTTGATGAGCCGAAGAGCTTGATAACCACAATTGATGCTGAGTTGTTTTATTAAAATAGCATATTTACTAATCAAAATGCATCTACATACATATATTTTAATATATTATTGTTAAAATGACAATACGTATGAGCATAATAAAAGAACATTCTTATTGTAATATTATTTTCAGAAACAGCAAGCTGCTCGCGATGATTCAAACGTAATTCTTAAAGCAACCGTCACTACGTTTTTGAATATATTTACTTCCACAATAAGTCAAGAGGTACATGTCCTTGAGCGTAAATAGATTATGGGTCGCCATTCCGAATACGTTCTTTTTTGGGTCGCCTTTCCGTATACATTCATTTGAGGTGTAAAGATAAATTTAAAAAGCAATTTAAGTAAGAACATATATTTTCTTAAGTAATGTTATTAAGTTATTATTATTGTTCATATGTTCATGTTTAATAAGCTTCATAACGTACCACATTATGTCTTGATAATTTTTAAGGTTCCGGTTGCGGGCCCTAGCCAACCTGAACTTGTTTACGTGGATATTAACATCATCTATCTCGAAACAAAGCAGAAGAGGTTAAAGAAGACAAAGTACACGAGCGTGAAAGAACTCACTGCAGATTAACCCGATGAAGGATGAACATGTCTAATCTAATACATTATACAAGAGTTGACAAGTAACTACGTGCCCAGTGAATACACGAATGAGAGGGAACTCAACAATTATATACCTAATGGAAACTTCTTTGTCAAAACATAATACAGTTAAAGCAAAAAGCTAAGTGCCCGTTGAGAACATGAGTTGGAGTGAATTAACTACTGAAAACCACACTTATATCACTACGTAATACGTAAAAGCCACTGGTGCCAAGAAATTAATGCTTTTGCTGGTTGGTTTTCTGTTTTGTAGTTCCTACTGTAACGCTAAATGTGATGAACGCATTTGTATGAAAGTGTGTCGATGATGACAGTTTTGGAAGTCATCCTTCTTAATGTCTTAAGTCGTGATAACATTTGAAATTAGTTTGGTGAAAATTGCGATCATATATTTGTACGCATGTGCTATTGAGTGATAGTAATATAAAATGTTTTGATTTTTTAAGGTCTCAATCATGAGTATGACACCTATCTAACTTCCGAGTCACGAGACTGTTAGGAGGAACAGTATAGCAGAAATATGTCAGGTCAGAGAAATCACCACATGTCTAAACGTTTAAAATAAGTCAGTTAACAGCTCAAATATTTTTTATATTAAACATGAGTATTAACACTCGCTACACATGATATTGCCACCTGAGGCGTCGGGAATTAATCATCGCTTTACGACATGAAAAGCTCTGTTTTTCAAGATGTTCAACCGTTTCTCCCCCTTATAAGTATCATGTTTTGCTCTTTAATTAATCGTAATAGGTTAATTCTACAGAAAAAAGTCACGTGATCGCAAAATAAGCATTCATTTTTATACTGATTAAATAGTAAATATTGCAAGGGCGTTAAACAACAGTGGGGTTACCTAAACATATGCAACATATTCCAGTTAAGTAGAATGGTGAAGTATTCCGGTCCATCCTGGACTCGCTGTGATCGATGTTTCACCCATGAACGAGGGAACCAGAATTTGTTGTTTCCTGTATCAACTGCAAAAAGGCTATATTGTTCTTACCACAGAAACCTTTTTTAAAGGGATATAATAATAAAAAAAATATTTAAATCAAAGCGGCGCAGTAGGTGGCATTGTGTTTCTTACAAACACATCTCTTGTTTCATACTACGAGGATTGCTTATATGAAGTATAAAATCAGCGATTTTTTTCCTTCTTTATAAAGTACCGGTAAACGGCACTTTCCCAATTACGAAAAAACTACAAATTTCCCAATTGCTGTCCAAAAAATTCCCAATTTAAGGTAAAAAAATATTTTTTTTGGAAAATTCAACAGTTAGTTAGTTTCCCTAGGCAGCTGTATGGCTTAAACCTAGGTAAATATAATATTGACAGCTTGAAAACACTTAGTTATCAATTTTAAAGTATTTGGGGGCATAAGATTAAATACACCAATTTCCCAATTTGACGACTTTTCACGACTCGATTTTTCCTAATTTTCAGGTTTTTACGACTCAATTTTTCCCAATTGGACCGGTACGGGTACTTTTCGAAATTGGACAAAAAACTTGCTGAGAAAATACATCTCTCATTGTATGAACACAGATGGCCGAGTGGTCTAAACGATAGACTTATATTCCAGGGGTCAATGGTTTGAGCCAAGTTGATGGTAACTTTTTCTGTATCTTTAATTTTATTCTTGTTCTTTTTTTAATGGAGCTTTAAAGATCCAATGTTTACATTTATCAAAATTAAGCATTTAATGACAAAATTTCAGATGTTTACTAACAAATGCCACAAGGTAAAAATTTAGAACTCATTGGCTGTTTATCTGATTTAAAACGGATTTTCTTTATTTGCCTTGTCAGCGAGGTTACTTTGAAGTTATTATCACTTTTATGTTCTTTTTTTCAAATCATTAATAGAAAAGATAATTTAAGCTTCATTTTGGGAAAACAGGGCTTAATAGACTATCTTTTAACGAAAAAACCATAAAATCAGACTGTGTCGTCCTTGATTAGCCTGTGCGCATTGCACAGGCTAATCAGTGTGCACAGGACAGCACTTATTTAGCATGCATTAAGGCCCGTTTTCTCTGAACGCAGACAATATGTACAGAGATTTCAATGACAAACTGGCCAATGCCGTCGCACAAGCCGTTAAACACTATGTCTACGTCCTAGGTTTATTAGAATATATAATATTTTCCGCATTTAAATTCCCTGAATGATGAACGTAAATACAATTACATCGTTCATGTTGTTGTTCGTTTCTGTTGTATGTTGTGTAAGTTGTTGTTTTTCTCCCGGGGGGGGGGCATTTTTATTGTTCACCTGAACGAGTTATATGAGTGTATTAAAAATAAATCTATATGCATTGTTCTTGTATATTGTGACGCTGTCCAAATATATTAAATTTGAACCAGTTTGCTAATTAAAAAAATCTAAATAAATATTTACAGATTTTACAGGTATTAACATATTTGAATAGCATGTTATTATCTCGTATAAGATGTAACAATTATTATTGCTAAACTATATAATTAATTTACATATTCTGTATTTAACACTTTTATGCATGTATAGTATCTGTTTCTTTATATGAAATAATGTGTTTGAAAGTTAACCTTTTAACAATGTATCGATTAAGTACCAACGAATTACACGCTGAAGAAATAAATCAATTGTTTTTGAAGTTTAATATATTGTGTGTAAGTTGATATGAAAAACAGGAGATAAAGTGGTGTCATTGTGAAATTCAGATCGTGTCAACAATAAATTAAAAAAAAAATAGTGCCTAAAATTGCAATATTGACATTATTGTACTATTATTTAAGTTTCTGTTTTAGGGCGTTTGTAAAAGCAAGTATAAGAACACTAACATCGTTATGTGTAACGTTAATACCGTTGTCATGCACGTGGGATGTTAAGGAAGGTATTTGTGAATGGTCTTGGGTGAAATATCTTAAAACCAGTTGGATGTAGCCATTTATTTTCCTTTTACCACACGCATATCCCATCTCTTACTATGCAATGTCATGAACATGGATGGCTATTGTCAAGTGCTCAAACATCAAGGAAAATAAGAATCTCTGAATTACTGCTAATATTTTAAATACAACAGCTGCAAAGTCAATGTTGCTATTACGGAATATAATGCTTTCTGTCAAAACTGGTAAACAGAGAAATTAGAGATAAAAATACACATCAATTAAGTAGAAGGTTAACATAATTACATTTTTAATGACCGTATTGTATATGTCGATCGTGTTCGTTGAGCTTGTGCAAAAGGCATCCTGAAAACGTTATCCCAATAATACAATAATACAGTATAATATCTTTATTTGAGAAATGTGCATTGTATTAAGTTGTCGATTTATCACATACTCGTGGATGTAGTGCCGTATATGATTTAAATATAATGTAATTAAATAGTTATATAGCTTGATTCAATAGCATATGTCATAATCAAAACAGAATATTTAAATGATACTATGCAATTGTTACGGTATGTTTTATATAACAAGTGCATACATTTGAGTAATTTCTCTGTTAAACATGTTCTGATTATATTCGTATTATAGAAACACTTATAACAGAACGCGTAAACAAACAGGATTCATGCTTAAGTACCATCTGCTCAAAACGGAAATTAAAATTGCCCTTTGATTATGCACGTGTTAAGTGTATTCAATATATTTACTTTTTCGTCGTATACAGTTCTAGGCTCAGGTCTCTTTTAATTTTTACCAACAATACTTGGCAAGGACCGCTTCAAGGCAGTTGTTCCAGTGTTGACGTTTTTTTCAGCGTCAAGTTCTATTTATGTATTTTGTCAAGCTGTATGGCAATTCAGGCGATTGCCATTTATAAAAATAAGTTACACTGATTAATTATGTTCGCCTTAAAGTACCTGTTTTGGAAACATAGCTATTAAAGTGTCTTGTGTGGTGTCTTTAAATTCGCTGTTAAAGTTATGGTCCACGCAATACAAAGAATCTGGAAATGATTCATATATAATGAATGAGCATGTGCGAGTTATGTAATTAAACATGTTTGGAAGATTATAAGGCGAAATGAGAGTTTTACAGTCTTGTATGTATTTCAGTGTTATGTTATTTAATATCAAATGGTGCTAAACTAGTGGCCTAGCCCTTCTCTCTGGTAATAGCTACAATTGTAGTAAGGATTATATGATATACACATGGTAGACTTTAAGCTTAAAATGTTGATATTGTCAAACCTTTTCTACACAATTTTCAATAGTATAATATCAACGTTTAAAATTTCGAGAGTTTGTAACATTTAGTGTTTGAATTAATTTAAACATAAAAATCAAAAGCATTTAATTAAGAGAAAATTTGTTTGTTTTCTGAGTTCAATGTTACTCAAGGGCTACTGTATTTGAGTGTTTGTATGTTGTATGACGCGTATACATGTTCATTGTGCCCGGATATATGTTGACATTATGTTTCTCCATCTGGACGACCTGAGGGTTCCCAAATATTTTAAGTTCACCATTTGGTTCACGAGCATGATATCTGGTTTTCAATCCATTCCCACGTATGTCGATTCCGTAGGAATTGTTCAACGTGATAACCAATTAAGTCAAAGTCCCTCCAATACACATTGGATTTACTATCGCACAAACAACATATGCAAAACATATATAATTAATAAAGCGTCATCGTTTTGTACTTGAATGGCATACTTATTTATGAAATTATTGAACTAACCGTATAGAAAAAAGGAATGTGATTTTGAAATTCAAACAATTACTAATGATAATAAATTAATTACAGATCGTTATTGGGGAAGATTATATTCGCATTGTTTAAAATTGTTGAAACAATAATTTGTGTTCCACATGTGAAACATCACGTTTAGAAACATATTACCCTATTTTTACAAGTGTTTTAATTGTTATTTGAAGATTAAGTATAAGATATTAAACGTGTGTTAATATGTTCTTATGAGAGCAACCACAGGACATTGTGTATGTTTTTCGTTTCCTTGTGTTTCATTTTCATTATCAACTTAGCCTGAATATATGAGTATAAGATCTTGAAACTCCGTTAGTGTACTTAAGGAAGCAAAATTAATGTATGGCTTTTACAAAATCCATACGCTGACTTTGTTCTGGTCTTCATGATGACAGTGCAAGTCTTAGTACGTTCTTTGAAGGTTGATGCTTTTTTTAATTAGTATGATTAAAACTAATTTCACTCACTGAAAAAATAGATGGAATTGTGTACACTTCAAAGTTGAGGATTTTCTATCTTTTTGTCCCATATTCACTACAAATTTAACAATGTACATCAGTGACGGAGACTCATACTGAAAATATATTTTAGTTTATAAATAATCATCATTAGAAATCGATACAATTATAAAGTGTTACAAACGCGAATCGATATAATAGTTTAGGGAGTTCTATTCGTATCGTTATATTTGGTTACAATACGTGCATTGATTATATAAAGTATACAATAATTGAAATTCTATATCAACATGGATGGCTGAGAGGTTTCGGCTCTAGCCGTTTACTTGTATGTGTTCCTTTTTTTATACTGGAGCTCTTTAGTTCAAATGTTTACATATATCAATATAACGCGTTAAATGACAAACTTCAAAACATGTCAAAACTGGTTGACAAGTCCCTTTAAAGGTGTCCAGAACGGCAAACATGCGTTGAATGATGCTTTTGAACTTATTAAACAAAGCAAATACAACACGAAACAAACAACACACTAAATACGGCAAATTACTTCAATTTAAAGTAAGGAGCAAACAGTATTGTAAATATAAAACTCATTATGTGTGGGCTTTGACTTTTTCAATGATGTTTTTATTGTAAATCTAATTTTAAGGTAAATATAAAATAATTAAATAAAAACCTACCATAATTTTATATACGTTGCACTTTCAAATGGGATATAATATGTATTGTGTGTTTTTTTTTAATTTAAATATTTAATCATGACAGTTAAGAGTATGCTATTGGTAAATAAAATATTCATTTTACAAAAGAATAATTATTTTTACAAATAAACAATTTATGCTTTGCAACTTACAAGCTTTGTCCCTTTTTCGAAAATAATCTTTACTATTTACAATTTCTTTAACTAAAATGTAAAAGATGTAATTGGAAAAATAGAAGGATTAGTTATCTTTATTTGTTATTCCATAGCTGAAAATATATAGCATATTAATACATTTTTTTAAACTTATTTCACTTTTGATATACGCAGATGACATAACAATAACTCGTTTTTGTAAGAAGTCCAAGCAATAGCATAATTGTTTAAACGACCTCTCTAGTAGGGCAGTATATTAAATAACAGCTTTTGTGTAAAATCAAATACAATAAAATGCAGTTTGGGAAATAATCTGAATACAATGTTTTGGGACAGTTCTTACTTAAAGTTAATTATAGTTGAAGCTACAAAGTGTAGTCCCATCTCGCGTGAAATTAAATAACTACGTGTTAATTGTAGGGTCTCATCTTTGTTACCACGGGAAGTCAAGCGAATATAAGCATTTGTACATTCATGTCTTTTCTAAACACTTTTTACAAATGAATCAATTTCTCGTCAAACTAAATCGAAATCGTTCAGAATGTAAGCTCAGTTATTAGGCTGAAACGAAGTAATTGTTGGTAATATAAGACCGACAAGCTAAAGATGCAATGTCTTTGAATGGGCACATTATCACACGAATGCTCCTTAAAAAAATAAACCCATGAACGCATTGAAAAACTACAACAACAACATTTATTAATGCATTGAAATTTTAAAAGTATTACCTTATATTTTATCTGTAGCCGGAAACAAAGGGTAATATTAGTTATCAATAAATCGACGTAAAAGGCATGCGGTTAAACTTGAAATGTGTATAAAACATACATATATAGACTACATATACATAATAATTTGCTTTGCAAGTAATGATGTAAATAGTTTCAAATTAAAGTAACTTATTCTCTCTGGTAAATCAAGATGGTTTCACAACTTGATTAAAATCACACTCACAAGATAGAAAAGTGTGCGTATAAGATAAATAACATCGTCAACATAGTATACATGTTCCATCAAAGCTTAAAATACCGATACGTTTTTAATCCACAATAAGCCTTGTAAATAATAGCAGTGCAAGACATCGTACCTTTGTTACTCACATGCTATCACAAATTCTTTAAATTAAAATAAGCAAAGAAAATACACACGAAAAGGGCCAAAACCAAATCTTTATTTAAATAACACGCAATGAACAATAATTATTTTAAACCAGACAAACACATACATAAACATTAAACATTATGCCTAAATTAATCGATGCATTTTATATACACTAAATGGACTAGTTAAATTTTCATTTTTGTTCTTTTTTGTTTACATTTTGTGTAATAGCTTTGCGTTTAAAATGAAAGTTGTGATGTTAGCATGGAGAAATCCTTTGACTGTGTTCAATACACATTTCAGTTTTGGGATCCAACTAATAACCCTACGCTTGAATCAAAAACTGGTTAAGGTAAATGGTACAATATTGAAAACAACATATGTAACAAGTGGTTTGTCACAGACAAAACAGCAGATCTGTACTACTCTTTGCACAAGTGATGCTTTTGAAATTAAAATGAATACACAATTCTGGGGCAAATGGTTTACTGGGCATGAAAGCATGCCCGCATTTGCATACTGAATGGTGGTTGCATTTTTCAAGCTGCATATCAATAGCTTATGAAATGTAGAACAAGTTCAAAATGCAAACTATTAAAATTGTTTGAATACAATTGGATAAGTTGTACCACATATAACTCTGACAAGAACGTGTGGATGATAGGGCATGACAAAGATGTCTTGCACATCTGCTCTTTACACATAAACATATTTTATCAACTTTGAATCTAAAAGACTGAGAAATGTATACTAATTACCGTTGGAACTGACTGTTCAGATATTAATTAAATATTTTATTTCTAAATTTATCGTGTATGAATTATCTAGGAAAATAAAACTGTAAAGTTGAAAATTGAACTAAAATTCTCACAATGACACAATAATTGGTAGAAAAATATAATTTAACTTCAGACGGACAGGCAGACAGGCGGATGAATAGCAAGAGTCATTATACCATACGACCCTCAGGCAGAAAATATTACATCATGAACAAGCAAACAATTTGTTAAATATCTATATCCGAATTTCTGACCTCCGGATAATTTTCACTTTATAAGTGATGAAAACAATATAGAACGCACAAATATGTTTGTTCTGCATAATTAAAGTAAATAAAAATAAAACGTGTACGTTTTAAAATCATTGCAGCGGATATGTTAAGTGGCCTGCGAATGGAGCCATCCGATCTAGGATCGTTTAAGCCAAACGAGGTTGTTTTCTACAACGGCCTCTGACAATGTTTGCAGACACCACTAAACGCAACCTTTCTCAATATATTAAAAATATTGAAGAAAAATATGCTTCAAGTAAATAGTTTACACACGTTTCGTTAAAATACTTTAAAACGGACATTTTGTACAATTACACCTCTTGCTCAGAGCAAACAATATTATTTGGTATGGGATGGGCAGCCGCCTTCAAAATATATTTCACCCTTAATTCCCGCAATCAGCAAGGTCGGTCAGGTTGTTAGGGTAAATACATGCTAAAATCACACAAAAAAATGATAATTATATCAATAGAATACAATTAATGTGTGCAGATGTTTTGCGTTTTAAAATGTTTTATATACGTTGGCTCGAATTTCGGAGTTCGAAGTGCCCATTGCGGGAGGAAAGGGTTGCATTTCACAAACAACAAAAACATACGACACACTAATTACATGCTGATAACAGATTCTTTATTTCTCTCATAGTGAAATTCACGTCCCTTTACCAACCGCTCCTTTCATGGTTCAGACATCAGCGTGAACCCCTTCTACTTGCAGCTTTCGAGATATTCAGGTTAAAGTGTCCCGGTGAACATGTATTATACATTTGGCGATGCATTACATACAATACAAAACGTGCCTAAACGGACTTAAATGCTTGATAAACATAAAATAATGAACAATAAATGATTGTTACAATCACAGTAGACTGGTATAATATTATGAAAATATTTCTGTTTGAGGTCTTCAGTTGATAAAACGATATCGAATACGTGCTCTATTGCATTTCAGGCTAACAATTTAACAATTCAATATTGTAAGATGTTTTTCTTTAATGTAACTATCCTAAACACAGAACAATGCCGTAAATTGAGTATTATGTTAACGAAATTTACAAAAGAACAATACATGTATGTAGCTTGAAAGTCGTTGATATAAACAACACAGTTTCAGGGATTGGTCGATTAGTAAGGCAACATAGATAGTAATATATTCAGAGTAAAACCCGTTTTTTTTAAGCACGCATGGATTATTTTGCTAATGTACAATTGTTTATTCCCTTATGATTGAATGAAATGTCTGATGATTTGTGATGAGTTCTTTTTAAAAAAAACAACATTTTTTCCGTATGCCACATTAAAAAAATCTTATTTTTAAATCTTTCTCCTGCCAAAAGTGTCACAAAAAACACATTAAAGATGTATTAAAAATGTCTTGCCTTACCAGGAAAATTTAATCAAATACAAGCCCCATGCTTTAGAAATTAATCAAATAATATTAAAATACTTATGAAAAATAAGACATAAGACACCATATAAAATTTTAAAAAGGCGTAAAAAAAACACAATAATCTTATCATTTATCGCAATTTAAATTGCGATGCTACGAAAATGTAAAATTGTTTCTAGAATATGCGTTCTTTATTAAGAAAACTTAATTAAGAACAGATTAAAACAAAATGATAGCATTCACTGGCAAATTATTGTGTTCACATTTTCAGTTATTCAAATGCTTTGTTTTGTAATAAAGAAATTATCATGCGCCCACCCCCTCGCACGCACGCACGCACAAACATGAACTTGCAAGCACGCTCGAAAATATAAACACATGCTCATTCGCATACGCTTTCATGCTCAATAACGTGCGCACACGCATACGTGATATACGCTATATTATATTAACATAATTTTCCTCAAGCAATGATGTACAACGAGGCTTCAGACTCGTATATTTGTGACCTGGATCACTATCAGATCTCTTCAGAACTTCATAAGCCGCCGGATTGGCTAACGAATTTATTGGTTTTAGTTCAAAGGGTTGTTTTGAGCTTTCAAAACGAACAGCGCCTTCCAGGTTACGTATACACATTGGGTCCCGGCATGGTCGCACATTTGGTGTCACCTAGAATTAATAGTATACACTGTATTTAAATTAAGATAATTTCAATTAATAACTTTAAAACTTTATAAAACCGTTATTAAATGTTGTGGCACTAACACTTATTATTAATCTATACTAGTTTATTGTATTTACCAAACGTTTCTGCTGCGATGCTGTAAAACAAGGTATTTGTGCCGCATACTTGCAGCCCGGATCACTATCAGATCTTTGCTCATTATCAAATGCAATTGCACTAGCGAGTGAACTTGTTGGGTTTACTCCGGCAGTATTCCAACAAGCATTGTGTCAAAAGTAATATGGTGGATGACGGACTTGATTCTGCTGTGATGAGTTGTTCAAATATAAACAAAGTAAAACTCCAAATGAATCAGCAACAGGACATTCTATTATCACTTCTATTGTGAAGCAAGTGATAAATTGACGAAAGCTAGACACAGTTCAAAATGCATTACAAAAACAAGCACCAATCAATAAAAATGCGGTCACCACTTTAAAATGTTATATGCAGAAAGTTTTATTGGGATGTAAAAGCTGGTGTAAAAGCGACCAAACCTTACACTTAGCAACAATGTATTTAAAGAACATTTAGGTGTAAAAACAACATTACCTCAGAACAGCACACTTCAAATTATACAGCAATTAAAAAGAATAGATTTCAGCATTTTACAACTAACCTACCTACTGATCGTATGCAGACTAGATAACCATTACTGTAACTGTCTCAGATACAATAACATTAAACAAAAATCAGAAACAACTACATTTTGGTAAAAAAAAGCTTAACATATATAATGTCATATATTTAATATTTAGTTCATCGACATTGGAAGCGAAAGGCATTTCGTTTTTTTTTTCGTAATGTAAGTGTCTGTTTTAGATCTCTTGAGATAATCATATACCTCTGGTGGGGTGTGGTTAGGTAATTTAAGGGAGATAATCGCGATCGTTTATACGACCAAGGTCTGACATTTTTGTACTAATAGTAAGGTAACGTACACTTTTAGGTGAAACCCAACATTAATATTAAAATAAATAAATTCAATGACAAACAATTCTAAAATTACAGCACTATCCCAAAATACCAGCCTTCTTATGGAGATGTGCACAATTTCTGCTTCACGTCGCAAGTAATTAGTCGGATTCAAACAGATATTCACGAATTAATGAGCTCCGGTGAATGCATTCTTTGTAAACTTGTTAAGCTTATGGGCTCAAAAAGGGAATTGCCCTGCTCTTAATCAACTTATATGAGTACATGATTCAATAAGTGATCATTATATTGTATAATTCAGTATACCTGTTGATTTACAATTCTTTGATGACATAAAACCTGTGTGGCTCCAAGTTCGTCCTCGATATCTTCATAGTTGTGTTCAATCGTTGCAGAGAAATGGATGTTGGCGTGTGCAATCTATAACATGATTTGATAAAATTTAAATAAGGATATACACTGTACATTAGAAGAGTTAATTTCCAAATGTCAGTGTATTCTATTTCGTGACAATGTTCTAGTCTAACTTAAAGTACACACAACGGTTGGTGCTATGTGCAGTTTACTCAACAATGCTTTATTTTTGAGCTAAGGTAGTCTAAAATGTATGCATCGTTAGTCATCGAATATGAGTTCATGTGTTTATTAGCACGTTAACATATTGTTTGAATTCATTATACCTGTTCATTTACAATTGTTTGCTGATTTAAAGCCTGTGTAGCTCCAAGTTCGTCCTTGATTTCGTCATAGTGATGTTCAATTGTTGCAGTTACTTCTTCTGCAATAGTTAAGTCTACTTTACTATAATTGTGTTGACTTGTACCATAATGAACCAGTCACTAAATAAGACCATGGTTTATTGCTTATATTGGATAATATAACTTAAGCAAAAGGAATGCCAAATAATAATCATGTTAAAACATAAAGATGTTGCATTTAAGCACATCTTCAGAGAAACTTGAAAAATGTACCTGGGTGTCCGTGTCCTAATTGTTGAAGTGGTGTGTCTTCTACCTGTGTGTTCATTCTAAACAGAGTATATTTGTTTAATCGAAACATGTTTCTTTGTAATCAGCAGTTTGTTCAGTACTTACTGGAACAGTATTATTGTTATCAAAAGTGTGCATAATAAACAACGAGTAGACACTAAAATGGGCATGTATAAAGACATATGCTTAAAGAAGCTACACAATAAAATCCGAACTACAGAGTGAATTTTCTTTTGTAAAAATTATATACATGACCATATGAAGACAGACACACTATTACGGGTTCGTGTGGTTTAGTTTAAGAGTAGAGTTTTTTTAATTGTCTTACAGTATACCTTAACAATACTGTAAAATCTGTTATAATTTACATGTTCAGCATCGCGAATGTAAGGGCAGGGACTACAGCTTTTGCACAGCCTATCTTTGTATTTTTATTTTGACATTTAAAAAAGAAAACACATAATTTAGAAAATACATATTTAAGATTTATGTACATCAGACAAATGATCGAGAAATTAGTTGTTTTTAATGAACAATGGAAAAATTAAGAATGGTCGGCCTGCCAATTGTTATTGTTGGCGAAATTCTTTCTGCACTGTATTGTTTCATGGGCCGTCATTAGACGTGATTTACGAATAAATAGACAGACCAATACAATACCCATATGCTGGACTAAAACATTACAACAACATAATCATGACAGATAGTTGCGTTTCCATCCATAAGCTTTTATTTGAAGAAAGCGATCAGTTTATATACACTACATCGTTATTCATACAACACATCATTAAACATAAAACTCAACATATGTCTTAACCAATATAAATGCTTTTATTTTGAAGTACGTTAATTTACCATTAGTGTGACGTAGAATATAGATTTAAGTTGTTAAGACGATTCGAAAAAACGGTATTTGATGTAACTTTTAACGTAACACGAGATGTTTCTACAGATGCATGCTCCCGACCTTCATTCGGATCAATATTTGCAATTTTAATTAGTTTTTTTTTTTACATTTTATTTACACATATTACAATATGTACATCTTTGCATGTATGTTTAATTTTGTCGCAACTACAGTCAAAATAATCTAAACTGAAATTCATAAAATCTAGGCCTTATACATATATTCTGAAAACTTCGATGCTTTATTTTTGCAATAACCTACGCTGTTAATTAATCAATAAAATCAATTTATAACACAAAATTCAAGACAAATATAAATTACTGTTTCTACAATTAATTTTTTTCTAAAAAATAACTGTAAATGCACATTTATTCAACGGTAAAAACAAAATAATAAGCAGCAGAAGATGAACTTAAGAATGAGCTTTACAAAATATTATGTAGCGAACAGTTCACCTTGCACATGTGTATTTTTTGTTGTTGAATAAATATGGTCAGTGACTTACGGAATCAATTTCGGAATACTTTCTTTGCGTCTTCTAAATTCTGAAACATAATATCGATACGTCGTTATTGTGCAAAATCGATACAAACATTTAATGTTTACTAGATCGATGTCACAAACCCTCGTACCGGTTTTATAAGCATTGCAATTTAGTTTAAGGCTTAAACCTCATAAATAAGGATAACGTTTTTTAGGAAATTGCGTCTTGCTGATATACCATTTATGCTGACAGATCGATAAACAGGCAGACTCCAATATACATACACGTTTTATGGGTAAAGACACAAAGTAAAGGTACTTAAAGGACACGCATTGCTAACTTTATACATAAAACTTAACTTTGTACAGTATGGCATTTAACATTTATATATGCCTCCACAATATCGTGCTTTTCAGTATATACTATTACGATAAACAATTCGACGGTAAACATTCAATTATCACTATCTTTCCGTCTAATTCTTTGTTGTCGGCATATTAAAATAGCATTAGTGTAGTATATAACACGGAAAAGGAATATAAGCCCTCACAGAAACAAGCAGTCCAGTTATTGTTGTATAGGAGACATCTATCGTCTAAAAAAATTCCTCCGGAAAAAATGCCCGTGTAACTTGAATGCATTTTTTAAAATCATATGGTGTCGTTTGAGAAAATACCTTACATTTTTTAACAATGATTTAATTCATTAAATGTCTTTCATTGATTACAATAAGGTAGGATCAGTCTTCGAATAGGCAAATGTGTAAGTGGGGAAGTGTCAGTTAGGTTATATGAAAGCCTTAATTAATTTTTTTAAATGCGTTCATGTAGATGATTACAAAATTATGTTGTAACGCTGAAAGTGCTTCGAACGTATTTAATTTACGCTAAAAAATATTTACCCCTGATGACGAGCATAATTATTACTGTAAATACGACCATCACAGAAACTCCCACTCCGATCATAACGGACTTCAGCAGATTCGAAACCTCTGTGGTATTGTGTGTTTCTTTTCCTGCCAACCAGAGTGGGTTGCATGTAAACAAGAAGAACGCAATATTATTACACAATTTTGATGTAGTGTTTTATTTTCAGAAATATTTTTGAAAGCGCATAGATCAAATTATTCAAATTTGCTTTAAAAAAGGACGACTGAATCGACACGTTTCTATATGGCATATGACGTGTGAATATATATTTATTATGTAAAAGACGTAGTATTGGCCAATATGTTAACAGGTAACAGAGATGAAAATACGGGCTCTAGACAAGACGTTTGCATTGTGAGGCTTCGAAAAATGATCTACCTTTTAAATCGTCTTGAATGGTGATTGTCTGGCGTGCCGTTCCAATCAAGTTTGAAGCCATGCATTCATATTCTGACGATTTGATAGCAGACTTTGATATTTTTATGTTACACTCAGTGGTGTTCAGACACTCAATGATTGCAATGTTTTGCCCAGGTCTTCTTAGAGAGATGTTGGCAAGTGGATTGCCTCTTACGAAACACGTTAAGCAAACCTCCTCAGAATGTCCACATGTCTTGTTCACATACACGCTTAGAATTGCCGGTCGGTCTGCAATAAACGACATGCCGATTTCAGGCAATCAGTTTGTATTATTTTTAATTAATGTAACATCTATGCATCATACTATCATAATGACATGTACCTAACATTTAAAGTGTTGGATCAGAAAGATAATGAATTTATTTTAAGTCTTATAGATGCTGTGCAATCTATAATTTCATAAAATGAAATAAACTTTTTTCCAATGTCTCGAAATAAGACAAACTGTTATCCATATAATAAGAATACTCTTTTGCATTATTACAGATTGTATAATATACTATTCAAAATAATTGATCACTCGTGTTGATATTTTTTTAAGTTTAAATTTTGTTAATATAACAAAAAACTATGTACATATAGGTTGTCCTTTTCAGACAATATGAGTCAGCATACTGTTATTTTTCCCGGTAGAGATATTAATTTCTGAGATCATGTCAACATCCAGGATCGGACCGAACAATATGGGGTCCAAGAGCCCGTTTACAAATCATTTGACCAATATTCCTGATTTAACGATAACATTTTTATCTTTATATTTATGTTAACGACGTTTGTCTATTATAAAGGATGTGCTTGATTTCTCTGAATTTGAGACCGAAATCTAGCCTACCATATTTCTATTCGAGGCGTTGATAAAATCACTGAATATTGATTCGATCTCCCAGTTGCAAATATGCATAATAGTAAGAATTGAATCGATTCTGCCTTTTGGGCAGATTCAGAGAAACTATAAGGATGGACGAACTAGAAAGTGTCGAAATAATATATATTTTTAAGTGAACATACAAATATATGCAATGGTCTCTTTTATATTAATGGTACACAAATTAAGAGAACAAAATCAATGGAAAATATAAAAATCAGAAATGAAACGAAGGACAACATATCTATAAAAAAATACATAGTTACATTTATAATTCACCGTTGTGCTCGTCGATCTCTCAAATACGTATTTACCGTCCGGTTTTCTGACAAACAGCCTGCAAGTAATGTTCTTATTGTCCCACGTTCTGTTAGCCCATCTCAAAGTGGATACACTTGTGTATGTGCTAGTGTTCTCATCAAAAACGTCATGTTGAGACACACCTGTGATGTTCTCGCCATCCAAGTACATTTCTAGCATCGGTGATGGTCTTCCTCTGCGGGCAATACACGTTATGTTCACATGGCTGTCTTCTAGTAATTCTGGTACAAACAGCACGAAGTCTTTCGGAGGTACTGTGAATAAGAATACAATATTTGATGTTTACGCTTAGTTGTGTCAGAAAAATAGTGCATGAAATCATTCGATTGTTATACAATGACGGAACAAAATATAAACCATTATCCTTATCATACTCAATGAATAGATTCATGTTAAATGTATATTTTAATTACAAACGCTGGAAAAAAACGTATGACATAATAGAGTTTAAATGCATGTGTAGCTAACGACTGTTTAAACGCAATTATTATTTTAGTTAAAGAATCGGAAAGTGCACGAGTTCATAATTAATGTTTTAAATAAAAACATATCATTTAACCGCAACTGTGACAACAGTTTTACATGTTTTGTATTTAAACTTTTTATTTTCTCATGTTATATGAGAGTTACAAGAATACAGTTAAATAAGTATGGGACTGGTCATTCAATTGCTGTTGGTTACAACTACTTACTGTAAACGTAAACGAATGCAGACGTGTTAAGAACTGAGTTGTTGTCATAGGTTGCTGAACATATGGCTGTTATCTGATGGTCTTCCTCCATGATGGCATCGTGTGATATATATGTGTAATCGCTGTCAACTGATGTTCCTTGTAGTGTTCTGTTGCCAATCCACAGCGTGACCTTGGTGCTAGACGTAATACATTTAATCTTGTCTCCGGGTTTGACACAGAGGCAGTAGGTACAGTTAAGCCCTGCGCATAGGGGACCAAGTACAGGTCTGTCGCCTAAAGGAACAATAATGTATTTGGCCATTTATGAACGATGTTGAAATGTAATGCAAGTTTAAAGTTTATTACAAAAAAAGCAAAAATGAAAAATCATCATTAGAAACATTGTACGTGCAATTCAAAATATATCAATTAAAACAGAACATTAATAAATACAGAGGAGAATCGGGGCAATAGGACAAAAATTACGTTTAATATAATGATAAGCCTGCCAAACAGCATCAACAAAAATAGACATGTTTTTATCACGTATCGGATTTTCTAAAAGCTTGTTGATCTAGTCATTTATGAATAATATTGCCCATCAAGCTCTTGTGGCTTGTGTGTGTTTAATGCTTAATTTCAAAGTAAATACATATACCATTAAGCGCTACGTATTTTTAATAATCTTGCTTGCATAAACATTCAAATTTGCTAAAGCCTTAAAATGTTTCACGTGTCTATTATATCTACGGAAACGCAAGTGTGGCTCTAAATATTTTTCGCCCCACTGCCTAACACGTTGTATTTGTACATACCGTTAATTAAAAAAATGTTATGTTATAGAACCAGTACAGTTTAAAATATGACGTTGTCAATCAATTCAAAACAAAATCAATGGCGTTCACCTTCATTATCATGTTTAATAAATTTAAATTATAGCGAAAACAACTATACTATATAAAGAACCGGCCGTTTGAGAGTCTGTAATATTATTACTTTGAATTTTGTATAGAGCACCATTTAACGAACATTCGTGCAAATTTTGTGAATTCCAACAAGGCGTTTTCAAAGATCGGTTTTATTAATTCCTGATGGCGCTCAAAATACTCGGCAACCAATGTCTCACATTTATGTCGCCGCTTTATAAAAGAAAACAGTTTCGTGTTCGATGCCGGTCCGCTTTGAGACTGTCTTTATTCACATACTTTTCATTGCTCGCAGTTTAAAACTAAATTGTTGGTTTTGCATCCATTAAGAAATAAAATACGATTCTCTTAAAATAACGCTTGGAAAGTAAAACACTGTTTGGATGTGAAGGAAAAATCCTTGACGCACCATGATCCAATATAACCTAGCCAAGTGTTTTGTTTACTTTTGTTTACTCTTAATAATATTATTAAATTCTCATAACGAAAGAAAACCCATAATAATACAAATTTTTAATTGCATATCCGAATTCGATATTTATCAAAGTTACGCATTTTTTTTGAATACATGTAAGGATATTTGCGCATCTTAAATGTTAAGTATGAACTAAGTAAGATATAACGAATCTCTCTGTGTTCGCGAAATTAAATTAGTGCAGCCTGGTGTGTCGTTTAGAATGTTATGTATTTTAGTATCAGCTCATTCAGCAGGTACAACAAACATATTTCTGAAGAATAAATCAGAAACTATTTTTAGTGCCGACCCAGGATTGAACATACAACATACGAATGAACAAGAACCGGATACTTATTTTTTTAGAAAGTTCAGAGGCGTTTAGATGTAGATTTTAGTGAAAGCTTTGCTCATTGTACACTCATTCAGTATATTAATGTGCAGTCAAATAAATATTATACAGCAAGATGAAACGCAACCATGTTTCGAGTCAGTGTAGCCAACCTTGAAATTCTAGAAGGACGTAGTTCGACACTTTGTTCTTATTGCAGTCAACGTGAAGAAAAGCCTTTTCCCAGCTTTTGTTCACACTCGCTCTATCTATCTCAATCATCTTCACCCCGTCGTTTTCGAACCTGCTATATGAATTGTTGATTGTCTGTAGCGTTTTCTGTCCATCAAACATTATTTTCAATGCGCACTCAGCGAACTGCTCCGATTTGAGCGGTTGTGATAGATTGAGCTGCAACGTGATATTCCTCCCAAGGATGGTTGGCTTTAAAATTGACAGAACACCAAGACCAGTTGCGGACGCATAAAATGGCAGTGCTATTACTGAAACATATTTAAATCATTTAGAGGTAAATTGAAACCCAAGAGGAGTCTGTAGTATAGCAAATCACTTCGCCGTCCAAAAAGAAACCTTACTACATGTCAGATATGGGAACAATTTGAGCATCAGTTCTTCGTTTAATAAATTGAAATTAAAAACAGCATATGTCAAAAAGCTAGACTTCGAATATCGAGAGGCTGGTCTCAAAAAGGTGTCTAGAGAAACAAACTCTGTATAACGTGATTGCAAATAATAATGTATAAGTTGATTTTCACGAAAAGACACAAAACAAACTATGGATTTGACATTCATGCAAACCAGTACCGAATAAACATTAACTTGCATCAAAAGTTAACATGAAAAGCGTCTTTTAAAATAATAACATGGTATTTAACCTCAGATTATGTACGCAATATCAATTAAAACTGCATTTATGGCAAATAATTTACATTTACTGTTATTCAAATGTATATCCTTTATTCTATATCGACTCTGTTTTGTTGATAGGGTTTTAAGAATCATTTCTTATTTCAATGTAATAGAACTTGTTACACTGATTGTGATATTCAATCAACACATTTAATTTCGTATTATTGTTTGTTTCTGTAGTATTGGTATGCTGTAATTTATAATACAATAGACCTAGTAAGCTCCCATTTATCAGTATTCTCCCAAAACTGTAAAAATGTAAATTTAAATGACATTTTTATTTAGTTACAACCTT
The DNA here is from genome assembly GCF_020536995.1 of Dreissena polymorpha. Classification (NCBI taxonomy): domain Eukaryota; kingdom Metazoa; phylum Mollusca; class Bivalvia; order Myida; family Dreissenidae; genus Dreissena; species Dreissena polymorpha. The sequence continues at coordinate 28,453,647 of NC_068357.1, forward strand.
GTAGTAAAACAAACACTACCTTGAAGCAGCAGTAAAATCCATAACTGAAAATGTTGCATTTGAATCATGTTGAGAAAAGAGACAGCGACGAAATGTGTCGTTCTGTAAATGATCGTTTTTGTAAACCAATAGAAGGAAGTTATATTTGAAAATCTAAACGGAAATCGAAATATGTCTTCAAGAACAATGATTATTAACTATATTTGTTCCGGTTATTCTTATGTCCCACACTCGCTGCAAAATAGTGAATACATGCTTTACCCAATTGTCAACTTTATAACGTATGTAGAAGGCATTGTGATACAAAAGTGAACATGTATTTAAAGCTACATGCAAAGTGTCACAAGGAATGAAAAACATCATTGTTTTATCAAAAGTTAACGCACTTATTTAATAAAGAATTATGTTGAAATAGCTAATACTTTAACATTTATTAAGAAAAATGTAATTGGACTATAAAAATATCCTTGTTTTCCTAAAAAGAAATATTAAATCTTATGTATGAATACAGAAATCATGTTATGTTGGTCCAAACACATTTAATTATCGGGGTCTTCTAATAAACCTATTGTATAATACAATGGTTAACAACATTGGTACATATTTGTGTAAATTTGTGTAAATAAATATCACATTTCGCCAAACCTACCTCACACTTATATAAACGATATCTTGGTACAAAAGAATGTGCGAAAGATACAAAATACAAATTACACAAAAATGATTTACTTTTATGTCGGCGCCTTTTACAGTTTCATTCAAGGGCTTCAACTAGTTTTAAAGGATAACGAACAAAAAATACGTATCATAGAGGCAATCACGAAACACAGACGTGTAAATAAAATATAACAAAATAGTGTTTTAATTACGAGAGTAAATTCACGTTAATTGTATACACATAAAATGCTTATTAGTTTGATTTCAAGAAAAAACACATCATTGACATTTTCTTTCTGAAAGACGATAAACTGAGGTCCATGCAAGTATCTTACATAATATGATCACCGCCTTTGAACCGTCAATGTCAAACACTGGGTTGTTTTAATCGCTTTGAGGACTAGCATAACCTCATACTTAGCCTAGATGAATATTTAGACGAGTTTTCTATTTGGTCAAATGGGTAGAAACCATACAGTTTAAATATTTAAGTTAAAAGTTTATGTCAAGTCGTAAGTGTCAGGAGTGTGTATTATCATATTTTTGACATCGAGGTATAATTTGTATAACCTTCATAACAAACATCTAGCGCTTTTTTGCAAAGACTTTGCATTCTGATATTTTATTGCATTTTTTAAAACAATATTTTATGATTTTTACAAATATTTTTGCATAGGATTTCTATTTATATTTACACGAACATTTAACTCGTTTGAATATTATTTAATGCGTCCAATATTATCCAACTTTGTTAAACCACATACTTATGATCAATAATTTCGTACACAACCCCAAAACGAGTCTACTGACAAACTTTTCTTTGTAACAGTTTTATATCATCGCTTTTAAACACGTATATAATCATGACCTTAGAGACTTCGTGCATGCCCTATCCTTCTCTAAGTATTGCATTTTCGTTTAAAACACAGTGACCGAAAGAAACCCTATTCGTTTTTACTCATCAATCAAATAACTCGAATAACCTAAATTTGAACAATATCTTGAAATCTGAACGAGAAGAACTACGCAATCACCAACAAAGGCGAAAACTTTATGTCGAATCAAATATATTATTAAAGAAGACGAAAAAAATCAAGCTTGTTTTAGTTGACATTTATTATCTCCATTAAATCAATCTTCATTGCAAAATACAAAATGCCAAAGCAATAGAGAAAGCTACAGAAACTAACCACATGTACAAAACATCATTAACACTTTAGCCATTATCTTCTTACAATAAGCGCAAAATCATTTGATACTTCATAGGTTCATTTGCGCCCACACAACACACATGGCTCAAATTATTCAGTATACATATGTGAACGAGTTAACCCCTATCCGAAAATCATGTTATCGAACAAAATGTATAACTCTTTTAGGTAGATAACAGAGCGATTGGATAACGAAACGAAATAACGATTTTTTTTTGTTCAATCAGCTGTGACCCCAAAACCATGTACATCACAGACAATAACATGAAACATCTTTCACTCGCAATATATGTTCCTCAATAACAGCTTAAATTCCCCTTCAATTACATGTCGGTCAGTATAGGTATCTTCAATTTATGAAACAGCAACGCATTTTTACACCCAATATTTTCCTGGTTTCAGTTTTTATTTGCTTACATGACGTTATATTACATTGTTTAAAAGAAACGAGACAAGGGAGCATCTGTTCCGTAGTGGCTTTCACTCAGAATATAAATTCCGCAAATGATATATCCATTGTTTCGTTTAACATCTGTAAAAACATTTCAGATAATTGAAACCACAGTCATGGACCCGTTTATGTCAGTTCCAACGCGCAATTGTATATCATATATTGTCTCGTAAACAGTTTAACGAACACATACAATAATATTAACAACACTTACGTTACCACACTGGCCATTTAGTTGTTTTATAACAACATACATCGGGGTACATTGATTCGTGTTTTTTGTGTACAATAAAGCACCAGCCTTAGTGGCTTCTTATTAATAGCCCGATTGCTCTGAATAACGGCAAGTGACATAATTAAAAGAGCATCACAGTACAGCACATATTTACTCCGGGGCAACCTTTATTAAGTGGAGATTATACGATTATGTCAAATATTTATGAATTTATATAAAATGTGTAAACAACTTATTAACGTATTACACATATATTTCAATATAAATTAAAATAAAAGTTAAGAAGAACATGTGCCGAAAAATGCGAGATAAGCCTGAATTAATTCTGAAATCGAAAATGTCTGTACAGTCGAATTCGCCAGCATGTATATCATGCATGTAAGATGCCAATCTAAATTTAGTTTTACGGATCATTTTAATTTCCTACAACGATATCTATTCATACGACACACGAACAATAACTCCGATCCTTAGAAAAAGACAAATGCTTCGGTTATTGTTGGAAAATATGTACGAAATATCTTCGTCCCAATAGACTCGGGCGCTAATTTGTCTTTGCTGCATTTTATGAAATGTATAATTTTTCTTGCCTATTTTTTGTTATTGTAACAAATTGTTATCAATATATTACAATTCAACAAATATAAAAATCGTATAATCTCCCTTTAAATCAAGGATCAAGAAACAACACTTGTATTTGATAACTAAAAATAAAAGTATTTAAATCGTGAAATTATGAAAACATATAGAAACCATCTCAAACATTGTATGCATGGCATATTTTGTTTGTTCATTATAAGAGGAAAACACTTGTTTCATCATCAATCACATTATCATGCAGCCTTAAGTTAAGGACATTAAAAACGCTCTTCTTATTGCCCATTCAATTTATTAGAAATCGGCCGACGCCGACACCGTTAACCACATTTGCTTTCTCTTTAACAAACGTGTGTTAACGATGTAAAATTCAACCAGGAAGTTAAAAATGGCATTGTATAAAACCAATAGTTCAGTTAAAAAATAGCGTTCTTAAGAAAACTCTGTCTCTTGAAACAGGAAAAATACATGTCATTGAGTGGAAAATAGCCATTCCTGTGCGCACACATAACAATGTACAAATTACTAGACTTTTTTTTCTTTTTATAATTAACAGTTAACATACTTGTAAGAATACAGCAATAGAACAAGAGGAACCAACTTAATTGTCATTTTTGTTTTGGCTTTTGAAGTTTCATGCAGCGCCTTTTCGTAAAAAATCAGTGTCATGGGGTTTCAAATGGGTAATTGGCAATCCTGAAAGGGCGTTATTGCATAGATTAAAATTAAAAAAATAAAAAAAGGTCGCCGTGGCATAATAGATATGGTGTCCACCTAGCGATCGGGGAGGTAACGTGTTCGAACACAACGAATGGAGTGTTCTTGAGATATCCCCTAAAGACACAAATTCCGGTTCAAGGCCCAGGAAACGGACTCGAGAGCGTTTCAATAAGCCTGCGGCTTTTGATGCAATCGAGCTCAATAAATAGGTTTAAACGAAACTAAAATAAGCACGATGTACAAAAACTCACTGAACATGAATGTATTCAAATGTTGCAATATTTAGCAATACATGTCCATAAACTGTTGCTTAGTATTTTTGTGGTAGTAAATGTTCTTCAGATATTGTTATAAATCATTAGTTTTAAATGTTAATTGACATCGTAATATGATTATAGAAATGTTCATATCGGAGAAACAGGTCACGATAACAAAAACCCCAGAGATTTGTGTAACTATCCGCGATTTCAAATAAGGAATCACAGATCTACGAATAAATAAAAGACTACACACACCACCACATTTCAAATAAAAACCGACACGTTATTCTGGTTTGACCACCATGGTAAATTCTATGTAATTCATAAGGAGTACATATGATAAAACAATCTGTATCATTCCTAAAAAATGTAATGGTGTAATATCTGGTAAAATATTGAAACCACTAGAGATCCGTGCACACGTATATCTCAATGTAAGAGATCAATGAAGAAGATCATCAGATCATAGTTTTAAGTTCAGCCACTCATAAGTAGCTATAACTACAACGATTGCATGAAGTTTACCATAAGCTATATACATTAAAATCACACAAAAAATTAAAATAACACGATATGTGAAACTGTTGTCACAGTCACTGCGGTTGAAATACATGTTTTCCTTTACAAAAAACACTTATGTATGTGTCCACGTGTCATTTATTAATCTACAATAAAATAGTTCTTTGCCGCACTTGCATAAACGCTATGTTATGGTAAACAGATTTCGAGCATTTTTAATTAACAAAGGTCCATATTACATTGAGGAAATCATCAAGTATGATCAGGAGAAACGGTGAGTTTTATTTTTATATAATATATTTTAATATTAAATGGAATACAAAGCTGATAATTTAATGCATACTTGGCAGGAGCGGAAACTATTAAAACTATGTAGACATCAAATAATGCATTTGCATCCAAAGTACCACCGAAGAACTTCACGCTGTTTGTACCAGAATTACTAGAAGACAACCAAGTGAACATAACGTGCATGAACCAAAACGGGAGACCACCACCGAAGCTAGAAATGTACTTGGATGGCGATAACATCACTTGCGTATCTTAGAATGACGTTTATGATATGAACACTTGAACATACACAAGTGTATCCACCTTGAGACGGACAACAAGAACATTACTTGCAGTTTGTTAGTCAGAAATCCGGACGGTAAATACGTCAGGGTGATGTCGACGAGCACAACGGTGAATTATAGATGTAATTATGTTTTTTATAATACATGTTATTGCTTAGTTTCGCTTCTGATCCATATTGTATCCATGAAATTGTTTTCTACAGTTTACTTATTATCTTTAAATTGGCAGGTGTAAATATTTGTAATTTGACTTGCAAATTTTGACATTTACAGATCATCACTCCATATCGGCTTCTTTTAACCAGTCCTTAACTGTCGCATAAGTGGTTCTTAACATTATTCCTTCTTGGAATGTGGAGATTTTACTGGATGAATCATGAAACATACATTTTATCAATGCCTAAGATACAAATCTGGCAGGCTAGGTGTCGGTTTACAATTCAGAAAAACAGAAATACCTTTAAAAAAGACACCTGGCGTTGAAATATATATTTAGTTGTCAAATTTACCCTAAAGTAACGCTTGATGGCAAAATGATCTGTGAAGTGACTGCTCTATAAAAAATAATTCACAATTCGAATATAAAAATGCAAAGTAAGTTTATCATTATTTATCATTTATTGAAAAATATTTACAGGAATCAGGCAGTAGAGCTTATCTGGCATGTGTACTTTTTCATCGACCATCGCGTAGTGTAATATGAGATCAGTTATTGCCATTTATGCAGCGTTTATGTAGGCTTTATAAAATAGTCATTAAAATATGTTAATTAATACAACCTAATGTTCATGACTCCATGAATATTATTGTAAATTATTATCTTGAGTTCAAATATTGTTGTAGAAAGGTATTCATATCTTTGTTTAAAGAAATAATTCTAATAGATAACATGTAACGTTATCCCCGGCATGTACTACAGTAAGTGATGGACTTTAAAATAGTGTTGTTTTCCTGCATTCTCTTAAATAAGTCAATGTGAGTAATTATATCGGACATTTAATTCACCCGCTGCAATTCTGAACGCGTATGTGAACAAGACATGTGGCATGAGGTTTGCTTAACGTGTACCGTAAGAAGTAACCCACTTGCCAACATCTCTCTAAGTAGACCAGGGCAACATACTCCAATCATTGAGTGTGTGAACACCACTGAGTGTATAATTACATATCGAAGTATTCTATCGACTCGTCGGAATATGAATGAATTGCTTCAAACGTGTTGTGAACGGCACACCATACAGTCGCTATCAATGAAGATTCAAAAGTTTTTTTTACAAACCTTTTTATGATTACACCTTATTTCCATCTCATTATACGATATAAGTAACAACAATATTCAAACGTCAAATACCAGATGTTCCAAAGTGTCGCGTTAATCGTTCTCGTCAAGTCAATTTGTGTAAATTGGCTTATGCACACTCGAAATAATTTCTTAACACATAAACGGAACATACTATTATTTTTTTGTATTAGACTTGTGTTTCTCCTGCTTACATGCAACACACTCTGATTAGCAGGAATGGACACACACAATAGCATAGAAGTTTCGAATCCGCTGCAGGCCGTCATGATCGGAGTGGGAGTTATTGTAATGGCCATATCTACACTGATAACTGTTCTCTTCATATGGGGTAAATATTTTCAGTGCGTCAATTAATACCGTTCGCAACACGTTCTTTTCAACGACAAATTTCGTAAGTATGTGTATATTGAACACATTTTAAAATTTCATTCAGGCGGGCATATAACCTTCCGGACAAGTGCCCACTTGCTAATTTATTCGTTCGGGCATTAATTTTTCAATAGTGTCATAAATAATAGCCATTTATTTAAGGCAATCATTGTTGAAAATATTACCTATTATCTCAGACGATACCATATTATTTCAAATCATGTATTCTAAATACTTAAGCATATGTCCGGGATGGCGTATTTCAAAGAAAATATGTTAATGCATAAAATGACTAGAATGCATATGTATGGGATGACATGTGTCTGGCTCCGGTATACTGATTAAAATATTGATAGTTTAATATGCTACAACAAAAGGAAGAAATTGGAAAATTAATGATAATTCTATCTATCCAATCGTTTTTGTAAGTATAAAAGCTATTAAGCATAAACTTAAACGTGCGATATTGTTGATATGTAAATAAATGTTAAATGCAATATTCTTTAAAGCTTTATTTGCTGTTTAAACTAAGCAATGCATGTCTTTTAAGTACATGTGTTTTATGTTCATACCCCCTTTTCGTGTGGGCATATTGTTGCCTGCCTGTTTATCGGTGTGGCCGCATAAAATGCGAGATGTGCAAGACACAATTTCACGAATAGTGATCCACTTTTCATCATGCATGTGCCTGTAAACTTTGCCATTTGCATGACCGCCATATAAACACGTTTAATTTTTAAAAAGCGAAATACATATCTCAGCCGATTGAATTGCATATGTTAAAGACACGGTGTTCACAAGAAGTGATATACTTACTCATGACTTGTAAGCCTTGAACTAAGCAAAATTGCCTTGCATGTGACCGGTACGAAGTAAATAGTCGCGTTTGTGCAATAGCTCCAGTAAACATTTAGTGTATGTGTCAATATGCCACCATACAAAGTTAAACGATATATGGGTCTATGTTTAAGAATTTAGAAGACGAAAAGAAATTACTCCGAAATCGGTTTCGTAAGTCACTGATCATGCTCAATCAGCAAAACTTAAATATGCACGTTTTACTGTTTGCTAGAGAACATTGTTCGGATATTAGTTTAATATTGTATCACTAGTTTACAAAAACGTAAAGCTTAAACACGGGGCAATTAAAAGACGTCTTTTTTCCATCTTGTGTACCTTAAGCCTGTAAAATTATTTTGTTCCGTCAGTTTAAGAGTGCAAATAATAATATTCAACAAGCTAAACAAAAAAATCTTACATTATTTAAACATATTATCTTTGAAGTTGTATTATTACACATAATTCAAGAGGGCTATACTTGGTCCGTTGTATATATTGTGAATAAAATTTGTTTAAATATATGTTATATACTTAGTTTTCATGTAATAAATGGTTTTAAATTTTGTGTGTGTCATATTGTTATTATATACAGTTTAAAAATTGTTAGTGAAAACACTACAGTGCCTGATGGCCTACCAGTGACATCAGGTAAAACTATTTTTGATTTCGTGTCAATAATTCTTTGATGAGCCGAAGAGCGTGATAACCACAATTAATGCTAAGTTGTTTTATTAAAAAATCATATTTACTCATTAAAATGCCTCTGTATACATACATTTTAATATATTGTTGTTAAAATGACAGTACGTATGAACATAATAAAAGAACATTTTTATTGTTATTTTATTTTTCAGAAACATCAAGCTGCTCGCGATGATTCAAACGTAATTCTTAAAGCAAACAGGCACTACGTATTTGAAAATATTTACTTCCACAATAAGTCAAGAGGTACATGTTCTTGAGCGTATTGTGAGTCGCCATTCCGAATACGTTCATTTTTGGGTCGCCTTTCCGTATACTTTTATTTGAGGTGTAATGATAAAATTAAAAAGCAATTTAAGGAGGAACATATATTTTCTTAAGTAATGTTATTAAGTTATTAGTTTTGTTCATTTGTTCATGTTTAATAAGCATCATAAAGTGTCACATTATATCTTGAGATTTTTTAAGGTTCCGGTTGCGGGCCCTAACCAACCTGAACTTGTTTACTCGGATATTAACATCATCTATCTCGAAACAAAGCAGAAGAGGTTGAAGAAGACAAAGTACACGAGCGTGACAGAACTCACCGCAGATTAACCCGATGAAGGATGGACATGTCTAGTCTATGCATTATACAAGAGTTGACAAGTAACTACGTGCCCAGTGAATACACGAATGAGAGAGAACTCAACAATTATATACCTAATAGAAACTTCTTTGTCAAAACATAATACAGTTAAAGCAAAAAGCTAAGTGCCCACTGAGAACATCGGTTGGAGTGAATTAACCACTGAAAACCACACTTATTTCACTACGTAAAACGTAAAAGACACTGGTGCCAAAGAAAAAATATGCTTTTGCTGGTTGGTTTTCTGTTTTATAATTCCTTCTGTAACGCTAAATGTGAATGAATGTATGACAGTGTGTCGATGATGACAGTTTTGGAAGTTATCTTTCTTAATGTCTTAAGTCGTGATGACATTTGAAATTAGTTTGGTGAAAATTGCGATCATATATTTGTACGCATGTGCTATTGAGTGATAGTAATATTAAATGTTTTGATTCATTTAAGGTTTTAATCATTAGTATGACACCTATCTAACTTCCGAGTCACGAGACTGTTAGGAGGAACAGTATATCAAAAATTTGTCAGGTCAGAGAAATCATTACAAGTTTTTCCACATGTCTAAACGTTTAAAATAAGCCATCTAACTGCTAAAATGTTTTTGATTAAACCCGCATTTTGAATAAACATGATTATTAACACTCGCTACACATTATATTGCCACCTGACGCGTCGGGAATTAATCATCGCTTTAAGACATGAAAAGTTCTGTTTTGCAAGATGTTCAACCGTTTCTCCCCCTTATAAGTATCATGTTGTTTTGCTCTTTAATTAATCGTAATTCTACAGAAAAAGTCACGTGGTCGGAAATAAGCATTCATTTTAATACTAATTAAATAGTAAATATTGCAAGGGCGTTGAACAACAGTGGGGTTACCTAAGCATATGCAACATATTCCAGTTAAGTAGAATCGTGAAGTATTCCGGTCCATCCTGGACTCGCTGTGATCGATGTTTCACTTATGAACGAGAGAACCTGAATTTGTAGTTTCCTCTATCAATTGCAGAAAGGCTATACTGTTCTTACAACAGAAACCTTTTTAAAAGGGATAAACAAATATTTTTTTATTTAAATCAAAGCGGCGCAGTAGGGGACATTGTGTTACTGACAAACACATCTCTTGTTTCATACTACGAGGATTGCTTATATGAAGTATAAAATACATCTCTCATTTTATGAGCATAGATGGCCGAGTGGTCTAAACCAGGGGTCAGTGGTTTGAGCCAAGTTGAGGGTAACTTTTTCTGTTGCTTTAATTTTATTCTTGTTTTTGTTTTTAATGGAGCTCTTAAGATCCAATGTTTACATTTATCAATATTAAGCATTTAATGAATAACTTTCAGATGTTTACTAACAAATGCCACATGGTAAACATTTAGAACTCATTGGTTGTTTATCTGATTTAAAACTGATTTTGTTTATTTGCCTTGTAAGCGAGGCAAGTTGAAGCTATTATCACTTGTATCTTTCTTTTTTTTCAAATCATTAATAGAAAAGATAATTTAAGCTTCATTTTGGCAAAACATGGCTTAATGGACTATCTTTAACGAAAACACCATAAAATCAGAAAGTGTCGTCCTTGATTAGCTTGTGCGCACTGCACAGGCTAATCAGTGTGCACAGAACACCACTTATTTGACATGCATTAAGCCCCATTTTCCCTGAACGCAGACAATATGTACAGATTTCAATGACAAACTTGCCAATGGCGTCGCACAAGCTGTTAAACACTATGACTACGTTCTAGATTTATTAGAATATATAATGTTTTCCGCATTTAAATTCCCTGAATGATGAACGTAAATACAATTACATTCATGTTATTGTTGGTTTCTGTTGTATGTTGTGTAAGTTGTTGTTTTTTTATCCCGGGGGGGGGGACATTTTTATTGTTAACCTGAACGGGTTATATGATTGTATTAAAAATAAATGTATATGCTGTCCAAATATAATAAATTTTAAACAGTTTGCTAATTAAAATAATGTAAATAAATATTTTCAGATTTTACAGGTAGTAAGATATTTGAATAGCATGTTATTATCTTTTATACGATGTAACAATTATTATTGATAAACTATATCATGAATTTACATATTCTTTATTTGACACTTTTATGAATGTATAGTATCTGTTTCTATATATCACCTTATGTGTTTTAAAGTTAACCTTTTAACAATGTATCGATTAAGTACCAACGAATTACACGCTGAAGAAATAAATCAATTGTGTTTTAAGTTTAATATATTGTATGTTAGATGATGTGCAAAACAGGAGATTAAGTGGTGTCATTGTGAAATTCAGATCGTGTCAACAATAAATTTAACCCAAAAAACTAGTGCCTAAAATTGCAATATTGACATAATTGTACTATTATTTAAGTTTCTTTTTTAAGGCGTTTGTATAAGCAAGTATTAGAACACTAACAACGTTATGTGTAACATGGGATGTTAAGGAATGTATTTGTGAATGTTCTTGGGTGAAACATCTTGAAACCACTTGGATGTAGCCATTTATTTTCCGTTAACCACACGCATATCCCATCTCTTACTATACAATGTCACGAAAATGGATGGCTATAGCCAAGTGCTCAAACATCAAGGAAAATAAGAATCTCCGAATTACTGCTAATATTTTAAATACAACAGCTGCAAAGTGAATTTTGCTATTACGGAATATAATGCTTTCTGTCAAAACTGGTAAACAGAGAAATAAGAGATAAAAATACACATGTTCATACTGTATTATTAGAGCTATATGCACATATCAAACCGTCAGTATAGATAATCAATTTAGTAGAAGTTTAACATAATGGCATTTTTTAATGACCGTATTGTATAGGTCGATCAAATTTGTTGAGCTTGTGCAAAAGGCATCCTGGAAACGTTATCCCAATAATACAGTATAATATCTTTATTTGAGAAATGTGCATTGTATCAATTTGTCGTTTTATCACATAATCGCGCATGTAGTGCCGTATATGATTTAAATATTTTGTATTTAAATAGTTCTATAGCTTGATACAATAGCATATCTAATAATCAAAACATAATACTTAAATGATAATATGCAATCGTTACGATATGTTTTATATAACACGTGCATACATTTGAATAATGTCTCTGTCAAACATGTTCTGATAATTTTCGTATTATTGAAACACTTATAACAGAACACGTAAACAAACAGGATTCATGCTTAAGTACCATCTGCTCAAAACGGAAATTAACATTGCCCTTTGATTATGCACGTGTTAAGTGTATTCAATATATTTATTTACTTCTTCGTCGTGTACAATTCTAGACTCAGGTCTTTTTTAATTTGATTTTTACCAACAATACTTTGCAATGACCGCTTCAAGGCAGTGGTTCCAGTGTGACGATTTTTTTTCAGCGTCAAGTTCTTGTGTATTTTGTCAAAGTGTATGGCAATTCAGGCGATTGCCATTTATAAAAATAAGTTACACTGATTAATTATGTTTGCCTTAATGTACCTGTTTTGGAAACATAGCTATTAGCTATTCTGGGACAAATGGTTTACTGGGCATGAAAGCGTGCCCGCATTTGCATACTGAATGGTGGTTGCATTTTTCAAGCTGCATATCAATAGCTTATGAAATGTAGAACAAGTTCAAAATGCAAACTATTAAAATTGTTTGAATACAATTGGATAAGTTGTACCACATATAACTCTGACAAGAACGTGTGGATGATAGGGCATGACAAAGATGTCTTGCACATATGCTCTTTACACATAAACATATTTTATCAACTTTGAATCTAAAAGCCTGAGAAATGTATACTAATTACCGTTGGAACTGACTGTTCAGATATTAATTAAATATTTTATTTCTAAATTTATCGTGTATGAATTATCTAGGGAAAAATAACACTGCAAAGTTGAACATTGAACTAAAATTCTCACAATGACACAATAATTGGTAGAAAAATATAATTTAACTTCAGACGGACAGGCAGACAGGCGGATGAATAGCAAGAGTCATTATACCATACGACCCTCAGGCAGAAAATATTACATCATGAACAAGCAAACAATTTGTTAAATATCTATATCCGAATTTCTGACCTCCGGATAATTTTCACTTTATAAGTGATGAAAACAATATAGAACGCACAAATATGCTTGTTCTGCATAATTAAAGTAATAAAAATAAAACATGTACGTTTTAAAAGCATTGCAGCGGATATGTTAAGTGGCCTGGCTACAATGCTGATGCGAATGGAGCCATCCGATCTAGGATCGTTTAAGCCAAGAGAGGTTGTTTTCTACAACGGCCTCTGACAATGTTTGCAGACACCACTAAACGCAACCTTCTCAATATATTAAAAATATTAAAGAAACATATGCTTCAAGTAAATAGTTTACACACGTTTCGTTAAAATACTTTAAAACAGACATTTTGTACAATAACACCTCTTGCTCAGAGCAAACAATATTATTTGGTATGGGCAGCCGCCCTACAAAATATATTTCACCCTTAATTCCCGCAATCAGCAAGGTCGGTCAGGTTGTTAGGGTAAATACATACTAAAATCACAAAAAAAAAGATAATTATATCAATAGAATACAATTAATGTGTGCAGATGTTTTGCGTTTTAAAATGTTTTATATACGTTGGCTCGAATTTCGGAGCTCGGAATGCCCATTGCATGAGAAAAGTGTTGCATTTCGCAAACAACAAAAACATACGACACACTAATTACATGCTGATAACAGCTTCTTTATTTCTCTCATAGTGAAATTCACGTCCCTTAACCAACCGCTCCTCTCATGGTTCAGACATCAGCGTGAACCCCTTCTACTTGCAGCTTTCGAGATATTCAGGTTAAAGTGTCCCGGTGAACATGTATTTAACATTTGGCGATGCATTACATACAATACACAACGTGCCTAAACGAACTTAAATGCTTGATAACCATGAAATAATGAACGATAAATAATGGTTACAATCACAGTAGACTGGTATAATATTATGAAAATATTTTTGTTTTAGGTCTTCAGTTGATATAACGATATCGAATACGTGCTTTATTGCATTTCAGGCTAACAATTTAACAATTCAATATTGTAAGATGTTTTTCTTTAATGTAACCGTCCTAAACACAGAACACGCCGGAAATTAAGTATTATGTTAACGAAATTTACAAAAGAACAATACATGTATGTAGCTTGAAAGTCGTTGTTATAAACAATACAATTTCAGGAATTGGTCGATTAGTAAGGCAACATAGATAGTAACATATTCAGAGTAACTCCCGTTTTTTTTAAGCACGCATGGATTATTTTGCCAATGTACAATTGTTTATTCCCTTATGATTGAATGAAATGTCTGATGATTTGTGATGAGTTCTTTATTAAAAATAAAACCTTTTTTCCGTATGCCACATAAAAAAATCTTATTTTTAAATCTTTCTCCTGCCAAGAGTGTCACAAAAGCACACTAAAGATGTATTAAACATTTCTTGCCTTACCAGGAAAATTTAATCAAATACAAGCCCCATGCTTTAAAAAATAATCAAATAATATTAAAATACTTATAAAAAATAAGACATAAGACACCATATAAAATTTTAAAAAAAGGCGTCACAATTTTTTTTTAAATAATCTTATCATTTATCGCAATTTAAACCGTTGATGATGCTTCAAAATACATGTATACTAATGAAACTCCAGATACATATATATCACATATATAATATTATATATAATGCGACCAATTACAACACAAAACTAAACATCAAAACGTTAAAACTGGGATCACCGCCTGGAATTAATTTTAAAGCCCAATTAAAGCTCATGTTTAAATATATTTATCTTGGATATGACTTCGAAAAATGATTCGCGAGATCAGTCAGTCATTATTACGATGTTTTATCAAAATTGTTGTTTAAAGCCCATATGTAGGAGGTGGATACACAGCGAATAACGGAAAACAACACAACAATTATACTTACTATTTTCTTCCTAAAATGATCTTTGAAATATTTCTACATTTTTGATAGTTATCAAAGGTCAAATGTTTTTTTCAATCATAGGGCGATTATCAAGTTTGAAAGTTTGATAGTGTAAATCAGAAGATAGGTCATTTATGTTTATCTTTTATTGAGAGCAATATCGGAACATGTAATTAACTAACATGTAATTTACTAACAATCGGTTATTGTTTTTAAGTGTATATTTGTAATGTTAATTTCCTTTTTAGTCATGGATAAATAGAGTACAGGACTGGAGAAATTTTACCCGGCGATGCTACGAAAATGTAAAATTGTTTCTAGAATATGCGTTCTTTATTAAGAATACTTAATTAAGAACAGATTAAATCAAAATGATAGCATTCACTGGCAAATTATTGTGTTCACATTTTCAGTTTTTCAAATGCATTGTTTTGTAATAAAGAAATTATCATGCGCCCACTCCCTCGCACGCACGCACAAAAATGAACTTGCAAGCACGCTCGAAAATATAAACATATGCTCATTCGCATACGCCTTCATGCTCAATAACGTGCGCGCACACATACTTGATATACGCTATATTATATTAACATAATTTTTCTCAAGCGATGATGTACAACGAGGCTTCAGACTCGTATATTTGTGACCTGGATCACTATCAGATCTCTTCAGAACTTCATAAGCCGCCGGATTGGCTAACGAAGTGATTGGTTTTAGTTCAAAGGGTTGTTCTGAGCTTTCAAAACGAACAGCGCCTTCCAGGTTACGTATACACATTAGGTCCCGGCATGGTCGCACATTTGGTGTCACCTAGAATTAATAGTATACACTGTATTTAAATTAAGATAATTTCAATTAATAACTTTAAAACTTTATAAAACCGTTATTAAATGTTGTGGAACTAACACTCATTATTAATCTATACTAGTTTATTGTATTTACCAAACGTTTCTGCTGCGATGTTCTAAAACAAGGTATTTGTTTTGCATACTTGCAGCCTGGATCACTTTCAGATCTTTGCCCATTATCAAATGCAATTGCACTAGCGAGTGAACTTGTTTGGTTTACTCCGGCAGTATTCTAACAAGCATTGTGTTAAAAGTAATATGGTGGATGACGGACTTGATTCTGCTGTGATGATTTGTTCAAATTTAAACAAAGTAAAACTCCAAATGAATCAGCAACAGGACATTCTATTACCACTTCTAATGTGAAGCAAGTGATAAATTGACGAAAACTAGACACAGTTCAAAATGCATAACAAAAACAAGCACCAATCAATAAAAATGCGGTCACCACTTTAAAATGTTATATGCAAAACGTATTATTGGGATGTAAAAGCTGGTGTAAAAGCGACCAAACCTTACACTTAGCAACAATTTATTTAAAGAACATTTAGGTGTAAAAACAACATAACTTCATAACATTACACTTCAAATTATGCAGCAATTAAAAAGAATAGATTTCAGTTTATTTTACAACTAACCTACCTACTGATCGTATGCAGACTAGATCACCATTACTGTAACTGTCTCAGATACAATAACATTAAACAAAAATCAGAAACAACTACATTTCGGTAAAAAAAAGCTTAACATATAGAATGTCATATATTTTAATATTTAGTTCATCGACATTGTAAGCGAAAGGCATTTCGTTTTATTTTTCGTTTTGCAAGTGTCTTTTTTAGATCTCTTGAGATAATCATATACCTCTGGTGGGGTTGGATTAGGTAATTTGAGAGAGATAATCGCGACCGTTTATACGAACAAAGTCTGACATTTTTGTACTAATAGTAAGGTTACGTACACTTTTAGGTGAAGCCCAACATTAATATTAAAATGTAAATAAAATCAATGACAAACAATTCTAAAATTACAGCACTTTCCCAAAATACCAGCCTTCTTATGAAGATGTGCACAATTTCTGTTTCACGTCGCAAGTAGTTAGTCGGATTCAAACAGATATTCACGAATTAATGAGCTCCGGTGAATGCATTCTATGTAAACTTGTTAAGCTCATGGGCTCAAAAAGGGAATTGCCCTGCTCTTAATCAACTTATATAAGTACATGATTCAATAAGTGATCATTATATTGTATAATTCATTATACCTGTTGATTTACAATTCTTTGATGACATAAAACCTGTGTGGCACCAAGTTCGTCCTCGATATCTTCATAGTTGTGTTCAATCGTTGCAGAGAAATGGATGTTGGCGTGTGCAATCTATAACATGATTTGATAACAATTAAATAAGGATATACACTGTACATTGGAAGAGTTAATTTCCAAATGCCATTGTATTCTTTTTCGTTACAATGTTCTAGTTTAACTTAAAGTACACTAAACTGTTGGTGCTATGTGCAGTTTACTCAACAATGCTTTATTCTTAAATTTAGGAAGTCTAAAATGAATGCATCGTTAGTCATCGAATATACGTTCATGTATTTATTAGCACGTGAACATATTGTTTGAATTCATTATACCTGTTCATTTACAATTGTTAGCTGATTTAAAGCCTGTGTAGCTCCAAGTTCGTCCTTGATTTCGTCATAGTGATGTTCAATTGTTGCAGTTACTTCTTCTTGTTCAGACGAATTCTCCGCAATAGTTAAGTCTACTTTACTATAATTGTGTTGACTTGTACCATTATGAACCGATCCCTAAATAAGAACATGGTTTATTGCTTATATTGGATAACATAACTTAAGCAAAAAGAATGCCAAATAAAAATCATGTTAAAACATAAAGATGTTGCATTTAAGCACATCTTCAGAGAAACTTGAACAAAATGTACCTGGGTGTCCGTGTCCAAATTGTTGAAGTGGTGTGTCTTCTACCTGTGTGCTCATTCTAAACAGAGTATATTTGTTTTATCGAAAAATGTTTCTTTGTAATCAGCAGCTTGTTCAGTACTTACTGGAACAGTATTATTGTTATCAATAGTGTGCATAATAAACAACGAGTATACACTAAAATGGATATGTATGAAAACATATGCTTAAAGAAGCTACACAATAAAATCCGAACTACCGAGTAAATTTTCTTTTGTAAAAATTCTATACATGACCATATTAAGACAGACATACTATTACGGGTTTGTGAGGTTAGGTTCAAGAGTAGAGCTTTTTTTAAATTGTCTTACTGTATACCTTAACAATACTATAAAATCTGTTATAATTTACATGTTCCGCATCGCGAATGTAAGGGCAGGGGTTACAGCTTGTGCACAGCCTATCTTTGAATTTTTATTTTGACATTTAAAAAAGAAAACAAATAATTCAGAAAATACATATTTAAAATTTATGTACATCTGACAGATGATCGAGAAATTAGTTGTTTTTAATGAATGATGGAAAAATTAAGAATGGTCGGCTTGCCAATTGTGATTGTAAGCGCAATTCTTTCTGCACTGTATTGTTTCATGGGCCGTCATTAGACGTGATTTGCGAATAAATAGACAGACCAATACAATACCCATATGCTGGACTAAAACATTACAACAACATTATCATGACAGAAAGTTGCGTTTCCACCCATAAGCTTTTATTTGAAGAAAGCGATCAGTTAACATACACTACATCACTATTCATACAACACACCATTAAACATAAAACTCAACATATATCTTAACCAATATAAATGCTTTTATTTTGAAGTACGTTAATTTACCATTAGTGTGACGTTGAATATAGATTTAAGTTGTTAAGGCGATTCGAAAAAACGGTATTTGATGTAACTTTTAACGTAACACGAGATGTTTCTACAGATGCATGCTCCCGACGTTCATTCGGATCAATATTTGCAATTTTAATGAGGTTTAATTTTACATTTTATTTACACATATTACAATACGTACATCTTTGCATGTATGTTTAATTTTGTCGCAACTACAGTCAAAATAATCTAAACTGAAATTCATAAAATCTCGGCCTTATGCATATATTCTGAAAACTTCGATGCTTTATTTTTGCAATAACCTACGCTGTTAATTAATCAATGAGACCAATTTATAACACAAAATTCAAGACAATTATAAATTAATGTTTCTACAATTTATTGTTTTCTAAAAAATAACTGTAAATGCACATTTATTCAACGGTAAAAATAAAATAAATGGTTTGAACTTATTTCCGTCAGTTTTACAGCACTGCTTCTATCTGATCAATAGAAATCGACGTTAAGTAATAAAATATATAGACACTGTTGATTTTTGAGTGAGTTCGATTGTTTTCAAATGCATTGAATTGTATAATTACAAAAAAATGAAAGTGGGGGTTTCGAACAAAACATTATATAAAAAAAACTCAACAATATTTAGAAATGCCAGTCTATCATTCATTTGTTTATTATTAGAATGTATAATGATCAACGTGGTTCCGTATTAGAATTTAAACACATTTAGATCGTAAAAGAACAGCATCCGTTGATTATCATAATACATGCAGTTGGTAAATGTTTCTTATATCCAGTATTAAAAGTAATATTCACCATTGCATCAGCAGAAGATGAACTTAAGAATGAGCTTTACAAAATATTATGTAGCGAACAGTTCACCTTGCACATTTATATTTTTATTTTGTGGAATGAAAAGATGGTCAGTGACTTACGGAATCAATTTCGGAATACCTTCTTTGCGTCTTCTAAATTCTGAAGCATAATGTCGATACGTTGTTAAACGTAATATTGTGCAACATCGATAGATGTACATTTAATGTTTACTAGATCGATGCCACAAACCCTCGTACCGGTTTTTATAAGCATTGCAATTTAGTTTAAGGCTTATACCTCATAAATAAGGATACTTTTTTAGGAGACTCTAATATACTTACACGCTTTATGGGTATAGACACAAAGTAAAGGTACTTAAAGGACACGCATTGCTAACTTTATACATAAAACTTAACTTTGTACAGTGGCAGTTAACATTTATATAATCATCCACTATATCGTGCTTTTAAGTTTATACTATTATGATAAACAATTCGATGGTAAACATTCAATTATCACTATCTTTCCGTCTAATTCTTTGTTGTCGGCATATTAAAATAGCATTATTGTAATCTACTAAACGGAAGCGGAACATAAGCACTCACAGAAACACGCAGTCCTGTTATTGTTAACTTACAAACGTAAGTCTAAAAAATACTCCTTCCGGAAAGAAATATCAGTTTAACTTTAATGCATTTTTTTTAAATCATATGGTGTCGTTTGAGAAAATATCTTACATTTTTTAACAATGAATGAATTGATTAATTGTCTGGTATTGATTACAATAAGGTAGGATCAGTATTCGAATAGGCAAATGCGTAAGTGGGCAAGTGTCAGGAAGGTTATATGAAAGCCTGAATTAATGTAAAAAAAATGAATTCATGCAGATGTTAACACAATTATGTTGTAACACTGAAAGTGCTTTGAACGCATTTAATTTACGCATAGAAAATATTTACCCCTGATGAAGAGCACAATTATTATTGTAAATACGACCATCACAGAAACTCCCACTCCGATCAAAATGGACTTCAGCAGATTCGGTACCTCTGTCAAAGTGTTACTTTGTGTGTCTTTTCCTGCCAGCCAGAGTGGGTTGCATGTAAACAAGAAGTACGCAATATTATTACACAATTTTGATGCAGTGTTTTATTTTCAGAAATATTTTCGAATGCGCATAGGTCAAATTATTCAAATTTGTTTGTCTCGTGCTGTTTGGCAGCATGAACGTTTCTTATTGTAAATGTAAATCGAGGCATTAGCGGTAAACACATTTTTGATGTCATAAGACGCTGAGCATACGACCGTTGACTGATGATCTTTCTCACTGATGGTGTAATTCATAGTGGTGTATGTAAACAGGCTGTCATGTTTAGTGCGTTTAAGATGTAATCTGATGTGACCAATCAAGAGCGAGACATTGTTGCTATATGTGGTGCATATTAGCCTGTCTCCTGGTATGACACACAGACAGTTGGAACAGTTGTCCACACTGCAGAGCGAACTTAGTACTGGACGACCTGAAAGTGGATGTGTGATAATGTATTACCACTGAAATGCACTTCTACCAGCGAAAACATGTGTGTTATACTTAATTTAAACTACAGTTATATCGATTTATACAATAATACAAAGGTTTACAATAACACTCTTTGAGCTAAATGAAACAACCGGCAAAGTTAAGAATGTGCTCACCATCGAAAAGTATAATTTCGTTAGTTTCAGTATTGAGTTCTTTACACATAACGTTGTATCGATGTAGCCCGGTGAAATTAAAGACGGAAAGAATGTACTGGAAATTAAGTTTGTCATTTCTTTCTTCATAAACGCCTTCTAGATATGTTATATCAACGCCGTTTCTCTCCCATATCCGTGCATAACCGACGGGATTTCTCAGAATCTTTGCAGTTGGGAAGTATGCAATCTGACCGTAGCCTCCTGGTCCTTCTGGGTAGGAAAGCACGTTGAGATACCCACACTCGTTTTTGAAATCTGATATTGGAAAAAAGTATCACAAAATAAATATGCGTTAAGCATGAATCATAGAAATTTGACATGCGTTGCCCTTGTAACTATTTTTAATTGATTTTAGGCGTATATCGTTTCATTGCGGTCTTGAATACTCAGACAAAACGATGAAACTATGTATTTATTAATTTTCTTAAAAAAATTTCTTGAAAAGCTTCAGAATTTTAATGTTTCATAGTTTTAACTATATACCAACGTCTTTGGACAAAAAATATATGTTTAATTTCGCCACACATTTATTTTGTAATTTGTGTCACTTGAAACATTTACCAAGTGCTTATTTATTTTAACCATTTGAAGCAGGAATGTATTCTTCAACTGCGTTAGTTAAAAAACATTTAGGAGACTAATGGAATTTAGTCATTTGTTATTTTCATTGAATAATGTCAATCAATTCAATTACACATTTTTCTGCAATTATCTTAATAAGAATACACTGAAAGTTAGAGGTAAAATGTCGTTTAGTACTAAACGTGAATGAAACAAAACTTTTGTGAAAGCACATTGTCTATTTAAGTATGATTTAGCATTGACAATGGTTGTAAAAGTAGGTGTGAACTTATATAATATATTTCATTTCCGGTATATATCCAAGTAAGTTCCAAAGTTCATTTCTTCCAGTGTACGTTTGATTTCACAATAAAACGCAAACTTGAATGCATAATTAGGCTTTATAAAATAAAAAAATCATTGAACCAACGTACTTGATAGCTTTATTAAAATAAATTGTAACAGCATGTAAAAGATTATTAAGATTCGCCAATTCAATTCCATGTTAATCAACCCACTTCGTGCAAGACCAATTTTGTATTTGCTTATTCTTTGTAATACTTGTTTGTTTGTGGGTTTTTTTCAATTTATTTTTATCGTTTTTTAATTCGTTTCTATGTATTCACATGTATTTAGTCATGTCGCGGGTTTTTCATCAAGTATTTGTGTGGTGCAAAGCGTTATTAATTACAAAACCTTAAGGATTTTTAATCTTCACTCTGCAGTTTAAAGTTCACCTTCTAATTTTAGTTTAATGATAGTCGATTCCTGGTCATTGCATTTCACGTTAATTACCGCCCCGTCCCAGCTGCTGTTCACATAATCACTGTCCAGTTCCATCATCTTCATCCCGTCAGATTCGAACAGGCTATATCCGCTGTTGATTGAGTAGACCTTTGAACTTTGTTTAAATAGTACTTTCCATTTACAGACTTCGTATTGTTCGTATGAAAGAGGTGATTTTGGCTTTAACTGGAACGTTATATTCCTTCCAATGAAAGTCGGTGCCATTGTGGACAAAAACCGAGGGCATGTCCTTCCGCAGTAAGGTGTAGTGCTGAAAATTTTAAAACGAAAGAAGTGAATATCGTGTTTTATTTTATCGACATTCATTAAGTTCCGCCTCGACTGACAAACGAACGTTTAAGTCCCTTTCCTAGTTTCTAGGGTTTTATCTGTTCAGTTTAATGTAATATGAAAGTGGTTATAGTATTTTATGCCGAAAACCAACGGACCGACAATGTTACTCTTATATACCCGTTCCCTGTTGTTGCATTTTAATATAGACATCTGTAATGGTCAGATATGATAGATGTTAATTAATCATCACCTTTTTGCACGTGTATGTATCTTTCAACTAGCAAGCTATATATTAATTATTGTTTAATGTTAAATGCGTGTTTAACTCCTAATTTATTGCACAAAACGATGATAAATTATTAGATTATAACGAAAATTCAACTTCTCTGAAAAAGAAATTTCACTATCAAATATATATATATATATATATATATATATATATATATATATATATATATATATATATATATATATATATATATATATATATATAACAAGGTATTTAACCCAAAATCACCCGAAATAATAATAATAATAACAAGAATATTGTCAAGCAAAATAAGTTATCTACCGGTTTTTAGCAATATTTATAGTCTATTTGTTGCCATAGCAACCAGATTTCTTGACGTATGAACAACATGAAATAACGTGTATAATCTCCATATTGCCATCTATCCATGTTTTAAGTTTCATGAAAAAAATATGTAGAACTTTTAAAGTTATCGCATAATCCAGAAAAGTGTGACAGAATGACAGACTGACAAAATGACTGACTGACAGACTGACAGACTGAGCACAAACCATAAGTCCCCTCCGGTTTCACCGGTAGGAGACAATAATAATTATTATTATTTGAGTATCATGTAAATTATAAATATAACATGATTTTATGATTATTATGTTTATTTTTTTAAAAGAGTGGATATTGGTTTGGCATTAAACAAAAAAGCTCAAGTGCGTTACCATACATGAAGGTTAAGATGTAAAGTTTCATCACTGTATCACCAACACTTTTTTGTAACCACAAGTTCAAAATGTTATTGTTTTTGCCCTGTCTGTGTGTTTATTGGTTTGTTGATTTGTTTGCGTCAAACGTCAACATTTGCCATAACTTTTGCAATATTGAAGATAGCAACTTCATTTTTGGCATGCATGTGTATCTCATAGAGCTGCACATTTTGAGTTGTGAAAGGTTACGGTTAAGGTCATGCTTCAAGGTCAAAGGTCAAATATATGGGGAACATAGTGTTCCACATACACATCTTGTTTTACTAAAAATTTAAAATATTCTGTACTAAAAACAAATGAACCAAAATATTGAGGTGTTCAAGTTCATATGCTCTTTAATATGTTTGTAAAATGTCATCTCTTTAGCAGCAAAAATTATTGGGCAACATGTGACACAAATAATAAAATATTATGTTTTGTCTAAAAAGCTATAACTCCAAAGAATTAAAAATAGGAACCATATTATAGGGATCTACGCTTTCACAGGCTGGTTAATATGTTCGTAGCAGCAATACTTTTTTTACGTTTGGCAAATGTTGAAAAATGTATCGTTTGCTTATATGTTCATAAATCTTGTTTTGTGAAGAAAACAATCCGGACCAAAATATGGAAGTTCGCCAGCTCAAAATAGTTTATTGAGTATCATCCCTCTAGAAGCAATACATTATGAGTTACACGCGACACAAGTCGTTTGACCTAGTTATTTAAAAAAAATCAGAACCAAACTATTGAGATGAAAATTTCACATGTTGGCTATTATGGTCGTAATAGTTTAATCCTCTAGCGGCAGTACTTTTTGAATTACGTTTGACACAACAATCCGATGGACGGTTGGACGACGCAATAATGTATATGCCCCATCTTGATTGTTCAGAACTTTAAAGTTTGAACAAGCGATGCACATATTCTTTCCTTGAATATCTCGGAGTTTTCAGCAAATCCAATTGGCAACAAGCAATAGTTGAATACATACATTGCACACATATAAAATATATAAGCCTTAATTCAATAAAATACAATTACCTTGAAACAACAGCAAAATCCCTAGTTTAAAATGTGCATGCTTAACAAGCCCCATATCTAACATTAATTTTATGAACGTTATCGAACGTAAATTCACGAGCAAATGCCCTTAGCTATACACGTAAGGTCACTTATGTATAGGGAAATTTATTTGAATGTTCAATCGGAATGGAAATTTGACTTATAAGTATCACAATTAACAATTAACCATTGATCGTTGTGTGTGTTTTTAATCAAACTTTTCGACCAAAGATAACGGTTTGAGACTTGTCATGAATGGTGAACTACATTGGTACATAATTGTGTATATTTGTGTAAATGAATATCGCATTTCGTCAAACTACCTCACATTTACATAAACACTATTTTGGTTCAAGAGAATGTGCGGAAGATACAAAACAAAAATTACAAAAAAATGATCTACTTTTTGTCGGCGCCTATAACAATTTCATGCAAGGGCTTCAATTAGTTTAAAGGATACCAAACAAAAAAACGCATTACAGAGGAAATCACGTAACACAGACGTGTAAATAAAATATAAACAATCATATCGCCCTATTGGTACAAAAAGGTGCCATATGCCTTCTAATTTCAATGTCACATGGTACCTTTTTGCACCAAGGGGGCGACATAGTGTTTTTATTAATAGAGAAAATTAACGTTAATTTTATACAATATTACTGCTTATTAGTTTGTTTGAGGAGTGTGTATTATCATATTTTTAACAGCGATCTAAATTGGTGCATTGCTATTAACTAGAGTTAATTCAAATGTGTTACTTTTTCATATAATAATAATCACTTGTAATTTGAAATCTAGGCATTTTTTGTGTTAAATTAAAGATGGAGACTGATTTTAACTATGCATACTTTCACTTCAGTTGTTTATATAACAAGTGTGTAATAATACATAATAATAAACCTACGTTGCATGGCATACTTCTGTGTCGCACAATTAACAAATAAGTTTAAAAAAAACACAATTATATATGATTATTTCAGCAACGAACTTGTGTTGGTTTAAAAAAAACTGCAGTATTCCATAGGTAACGCTTAAGTATTACAACATGTTTAACAAAAACATATCTTGCATACAAATACATACATACGTAACAAATTGATTGTTTTACGTTACATTTCTTAGAATATGCACATTTACAATGTGTACATCGTAGAACACTATTGACAGCAATGTGTATGGCTCTCTTCCAAAAGTTGAACGAAAACACGATAAACTTGAGATTAATATGCTTTACACTGAAAATAACAATACTGATGCATATATACCTTCTGTTTTGCTTGATAAATAGCCTGTAGCAAGCAAGAAGCAATTAGCGTTTGTTTTAATTTAAAACTTACATTTGTCAGCAACAAATGGACTAAATGATGTGGCAAAAACACCACTGGACTTAAGATACGAAGACAGTACTAACATGTCTGATAACTACGGAATTCGGATTGTGCCATTTATAATCTCGCCCTTCTTTCATCAAGGGCGACACTAGACACTAGAAGCGATACACGATATTTTGCGCGACATTCGCGGCGACGTACCATATTGTTCACGACAGTCGCGGCGACCCACGATATTTTACGCGACAGTCACGGCAACGCTCGATATATTTAACACGATATATCGCCCTTGTGTAAGTAGCCCAAAAGGCGATATGTCGTGTAAAATATATCGTGCGTCGCTGCGACTGTCGCGGAAAATATCATGTATCGCTTCGCGTTCAAAGGGCGACACTAGACACACGAAGCGATACACGATATTTTTCGCGCAACGCGCGATATTCTATTATTCAAATATCGCCCATATTATCCGAATCTCGTGTATCGCGGTCTAATTTCAGACCGCAACAATAGACACGCGAAGCGATACTCGATATTTTCGCGACAATCGTTTGTTTCATATTGCTTAACAGGGTTCCAGATATAAATGACTATTATATAATTATATTAAGATGAAATTTCACACTGTTACTTGTGTGCATGTCTAATATGATTTAAACAAAAAGCACGTAATGCACGTTGAACCGTAGAATCGAACAACTTATAACTCAACCTTCGGAACTCAGTCTTATATTCAAAATCGTTATTCCAAGCGATTTTCCTATAATCAAATATACGTTTATATAAAATATTAGCGATATTAAATATTTATTTTTGGCCAGATTGAAGCATAAGAAGCGAATAGCTAGCTAAATCAATCATATACATTTTAATTGCTGATCAGAAATAAACATATTATTATATAATATTCTTTCAAAAGATATATTTACGGCATGATGCACATGCTTGACGACGTAAAAATATCCCCTTTGTGTCTCCCCTGATTTTTTGAAACGCGACAGTTGACACGCGATATTATAACAGCGATATCTGAACAGTACACATATCGTGCGTCGCCGCTACTGACGCGCAAAATATCGAGTATCGCTTCGTGTGTCTATTGTCGCGGTCTGAAATTAGACCGCAATACACGAAATTCGGATAATATGGGCGATATTTAAATAATGAAATATCCTGCGTCGCCGCGACTGTCGCGTAAAATATCGTGTATCACTTCGTGCGTCTAGTGTCGCCCTTTGAACGCGAGACACGACACACGAAGCGATAAATGAGTTTTTGCCCGACAGTCACGGCGACGCACGATATTTTTCGCGACCGTCGCGGCGACGCCCGATTTTTTGCGCGACAGTCGCGGCGACGCACGATATATTTAAGACGATATATCGCCTTTTTTGCTACCAACACAAGGGCGATATATCGTGTTTAATATATCGTACGTCGCCGCGACTGTCGCGTAAAATATCATGCGTCGCCGCGACGGTCGCGAAAAATATTGTGCGTCGCCGTGACTGTCGGGCAAAATATCATGTATCGCTTCGTGTGTCTAGTGTCGCCTTTGATGAAAGAAGTGCGATATTATAGATGACTCTATCCGGATTCCGTAGATAACAACCTTCTCAGAGCACCAGCAAACCTATCTTTTTGAGACATTGAAAATTACAATCAAACATCTGAAAGCATGTTATTCATGTAATACATTCTTTAAACTGAAAACTACAACTCCTGCTTTCATTTTATTTTACAAATTATACCAGCATGCGCAAGTCGATTTATTATACACACAATCACACATAACCTGGTATGAAAGTTATCTCATACAGCCAATATCCAGTTTAATAATGTGTTTGTTCTTTTAATAAAAAAAAAGCTTTGAGACATTGAGACTACTTAAACGGTTTGTTTCAAAATGTCCTTTGAAACACCAGTTAAATTATCAGATATTTATCTTCTCAATTCGTCATTCTGCATGAAAGCTATCTCAACAATACAGTTTTCTCTTATTAATAAACAATTATGTATTAATTGGAACAAATACACACAAACATTCACCATAGTTATTCCTCCAACAAGGTTGGTTTGTCATTCTATATAAATCGCACGTTAGTAGAAAATAACACGTTATTTCAATAACATCTGATACACAGTTTGACGTCTAGGAAATATCGAAGTATGCTTGATATTTTAACGAATTGTTTGCAACATGATATATAGCTTATGCAGAAGTGCACTTATTTTACCATACCAATCTTGTTTTTAAATGCCCACATTTCTACATATGAACTCACTAATGTCATCATTTACTTGCAAAATGTTCGGATTTTAAAGACATAACCAAAGCCATCATTATTTAACATGTTTTTGACCATCGAGGCTTAATGGTGTATAGCCTTTAATACAAACATGTAGCGCTTGTTTTCAAAGAATTTGCATTCTGATATTGTATTGTGATTTATTTAAAACAATATATTGTGGTTTTTACAAATATGTTTGCATACAAAGGCGTTCTACCTATTTTTACATCAATAGCAATAACACGTATATGTATTAAAAGCTGTAGCAATCGTTTGAATATTTTTTAATGCGTCCAATAGTATTTGAAGTTGTTAAACCACTGACTCCTAATGAATTATTTCGTACAGAACCCACAAAAGAGTCTACTGACAAAATATTCTTTGTTTTATGTCATATTAATCGCGTTTAAACACGTATGTTTTCATGGCCTTGTTAATTTGAAGAGGAAACACAGTTGGTAAATCATTAATCAATTAATATCATACAGCCTTAAGTAACGGACATTAAATACGCTCTCCTTATTGCCCATCCAATACTTTAGAAATCGACCAAAGCCGAAACCGTTAATCGCATTTGCTTTCTATTTAACAAACGTGTGTTTGTGAAATTCATCCAGGTAAAGTTAAAAATGGCATTGTTTAAAACAAATAGCTCAGTAAAAACTTGCGTTCTTAAGAATATAAATACCATTGAGTGGGAAAATGCCATTTCAGTGCGCTAACAATGTAAACATAAATAGACTAGTTTTTTTCGTTCTATAGTTAAAAGTTAACATAAATGTAAAAATACAGCAAAAGTACGAGAGGAACCAACTGTATTGTTAATTTTATTTCTGTTTTTGAAGTTTCATGCAGTGCTTTTTCGTAAAACACCAGTGTTATTAAGTTTCAAATGGGTAATTGGAACTCATTACAGGGCGTTATTGAATAGATTACAATAAAAAATAAATATTAAAAGGTCGCCGTAGCGTAATGGATATTATGTCCGCCTAGCGATCGGGAAGGTCAAAGGTTCGATCCACACTAAGGGAGCGTTATTGAGATCTTCCCCAAAGGTACAAAGTACTTGTTCTAGGCCCAGGGAACGGGTTCGAAAGAGTTTCAATAAGCCTGAGGCTTTCGAGCATAATAAATAGGTTAAAACTAAACTAAAATAAGCACGGTGTACAAACACTCCCTGAATGCATGTATTCAAATGTTGCAATATTTAGCAATAAATATCCATAAACTGTTGTTTAGTATTTTATGGTAGTAAATGTTCTCCAGATATTAATATAGACCGCAATTAGTTCCACATGTTGATTGTCATCGTAATATGATTAAAGCAATGTTAATATAGAAAAATACGTCACGATAAAACCCCAGAGATTTGTGTTACTGTCCGCGATATTTATATTTCAAATAAGAAATCACAGACCTACGAAATACATAAAAGACTACATACACCACCTCATTGCACATTAAATCCCTTAGTTATTATGGTTTGATAAATGTATTGATAAAAATCACCAAAAGGTACAGTTTATAACTATAGAACAATTTATAATTTACATACCATAAGAAACTGTGTTATTGCCCATTGCAATAAACTTCATATGGCAATATCGACATTCATACACTTCGGTATATTCCCTTTTATATTCCTACGATTTTGGTAGATCGAATTGGTTGAGTTAAATCTACCGATCCCACAGTCAAATTACTTTATCGCTTGGGTTTATCTTAAATCAACACGTTTGAACGACTTATGTCTATGAAGCATTTGTTTGACAAATATTATTGTAAACGTCTATAACACTAAGAGAATAACATAAACATATATTTAATTTAACACACATTAAAGGTATAATGTTAAATGTTAAAATACCTCGCGACATATTCCATAATTGTGTATGGACGCAATCGAGATTGTGAGCAAGACGACCCTTAAATAATATTTTAAAGAAAGCGATATGAAAGTATATTGTCAAATTACCATTGTCTAAAGCCTTTTTTTTAAATACCAGCATATTTACAAACGATGTCATAATAAACCCAACTTTTATAAATGTGTATCAATACAATTCTAGAATGGTAAGCAGTGTATGACTGGCAGCGAACATTTTGTCAGGCTTTCAGCATGACAAAGAGTAGCTTATAGTATGTTGGAAATGATACATGAAGCTTGGCCTTTCCACTTTATGTTTAACTTGCGTGACTAACACATGCAAGTTTGTGTACCTTTAATATGTATAACATTAATATAACAATCACGCTCTGTGCATAATAAGTTTTTCATGATACTATTTTACGGACGTTCTGGATTTTAATTAATCAGAATTATAGGAATTCTGGCAGTGCGTAGTCTTGAGGCAGGAAAATCTCCGTGATTGGGCAACATCCCATTCGAGCTGATTAAGCCCGGAGGAAAGGCAACGAGTGCACCAGTGATGGCACTATGCCAACATATCTTGGAAGAGGAGAACTTGCCCAAGGAATGGACCCAGTCAGTGGCCATACCCCTACCAAAAAACGGCAACCTAAAATTGTACGAAAATTACCACACCTTCAGTCTAATAAGTCATTCCAGCAAAGTCATGCTACGCATCATCCTTAATCGGTTAAAAGTATGGCCCATGAACTGCTGACCGAAAAGAAGACTGGATTCAGAGCACAGTGGAACAGATCTTCAACTGCAGAATCATAATTGAGAAACAGCTGCAACACCAATGTGAAATCTTTCATAACTTCATTGACTTTAAGAAACCTTTCGACCGCGTGTTTGCATGATGTCTTATGGCACGTCATGAGAGGATTCAGTATTTACGAAGGGCTGGTGCAAGTCATTCAAGAACTCTACGGAAACGCTGCCAGTGTAATATATCTTAACGGACGGCAGGGAGACCTTTTTAGGGCATCAGTTGACGTCCCTCATGGATGTCTGTTCTCTCCCGTCCTGCACAAACATTTACTTAAGAAAATAATGCAGAAGACTCTCCATAGCCACCAAAACCCTACATCGGTGGAAACGTTATAACGTTATATATACAACACTATACATTATACCGGATGCTAGTGTAAGAAGACAAATTTTTCGAGATACTATCAACTTACCAGAAACCCTACATTTTATAAGCAGTTTAAAACAAAACTCGCGCACAAAACTTACGTTGCAAGCAATTCAAACGGAAAACGAAAAGTCGCAGTGGATGATCCTAGCGATCCGGAGTTCGTGGGTTCGCTCCCTACTCGGGGAGCGATCTCATTATTTCCTCCATAGACACCAAGTACTGGTTCTTCCCAGGAAACGGACTCGACAGTGTCCATATCTGCCTATTAAAGACCTTCCTGTAATGGTCAGCAATTGACTGTATGAAGAACGAGGTAGAAGTAGAAAGCAACACTTTTTTTCGAAGTATAACATTGTATATCGCCATGAAAAAACGGAACATTGACCGCTTGTTTATCTGTGTACAGGCCCTTCCATGTTATAAGTATTTTCGTACCCTTTGGGTGTCAGTTTGACATAAATGTCAAACGTACAATTTTTTTCAATGTATTGATCAAATGATTTATTGCTAAAATAAAAGGTATACATTATGAGAAAATTGTTTTGAATTTGGTATTTTGAACTGCTTACAACAATTTACAATGTTAACCCAAACAAGCCGTGCCTATTAGCAAATGCTTTGAAACTATAGTGACCTTATTCAACTGATAATGTAACAACGGAGCAGGAATATCTTAAAAAGTGACTCACACATGCCATTACATTAAGAACAGTACGACTATTATATGACTTTATTCAACTCTATTTATTTTTTTCAGCAAATGAGCTTTTATAACTATAAAAATTATCTACGGTTAGTTAAATTGATGCTAACAAACAGCTTTTTTATTTAAGCTAAGGTTCTATAATTAAAACCATATTACACGTATTTGTCGACCACAATAACTTTAGTCGTCCATGATGACAATACATGAATACAACACTAGTACAGTTCTATAAGGCTATTTAAAGGTTTTTGCATACATACTTTGCCAGTTTGATCAGTTGTTTTAGTACTATTAGTATCGTTTTGGAAAATTGATTAACTTATCATGATGTATTTTTAAACGTTCTGCTTCAGCCTCGTGTCTTTTCCATTCCGACTTTGCGGTCGTGAGCTCACTTTCTATTGATGCATTACACTTGTTTAATCTTTCTACCTCAGCCTCGTGGCTTTGACATGCCAACTTTGCAATCTGAAGCTCTGTTTGTAATGATATCTTATATGTTGCAATCTGGTGCGTCCTCACATCCAGTGGAAATGTAGAAACCCGGACGGTACATAATTCCCTCAGACGCTCTCGGTTACAGTGTTCTGCTAACTTTAAAAATTTGCAAAGATGTTCACAAGACATATTATGATTGCTTTCGTCTTCAATCAAGACAATAAGGCGATCTTCACATTGTTCCATCAACTTCACGACTTGATATTCCGATGCCAATGGTAGAATGATTTCTGCATTTATTTCTAGAACAAAAAATAGTATATCTGTTCATTCAAACAAAACCATTTACAACGTTTGGATATATCAATACTTGACTAAGTAAATTAAGATGTTTAAGCATGACATATCCTAATATTGTTACAACACGGTATGTCGATTCAAACAAGTGCTTTAGTATTCCAATAAAAGTCATTATAAATATCGTTGCGTAACTGTTGAAACATATCCGCATGTAATTATCGGACACATTGCAGTTATACTGCATACATCAAGTATATAGTCAAATGAACGTTACCTGTAATTCTGTCCTTAAGATCTGGATAAATGCAGCGAAGAAATGGAATGAAGCTTTCCAATCGTTTTTCTGGTAGTTGGATTTCATTCTGTTCTTTTTTCATCCCATCACCATTTAGCATTGCTCTAAATACAGGTGATGTAAACGCCAAAAGATCGCTGATGACAGGAATACGGACATCTTCTATAATCAAAGTTATATCTGCTAATCCACTGGATTCACCGAACATACTAACGTCGATCGCTGGAGGAATTTCCGGCTTTGGGGCATCAATGTCTGTTGATTTCATAAATACACATCTGCATATAATTTTTGAAATAATGTTGTTTGTGAATGTGATAAATTACATATTTTACTGTTTTGTGTCTGAACCAAACATTCTTATGAAAAACAATATCATCCGAATACGCTTTAACTTTGACTTTAAAATGACCTTTATGATCAGATCAGATCTTTCTCACTGGAGTCTTACGCATAAAGATACATCTTTGAGAGATAACCAATCAAGAATTGTGTGTAAGTTTTGAAAAATTGCTAAATTGTAATGAAATACCGTCATTTGAATGTTCTTTCATAGCCTTTGTTTGAGAAATAGAATGCCTTGTCGGTAGATGACCTAATTTATTTGGTGAAGAATATATGAAACCTGTTAAAGTTGGATAACGGAAATGTCTGCAATAGCTGAATTCAGATTAAAGCATTCTGATTGTAATTCATGATATATCCTGTTTACATGTAATGTTTGAGGCTCAGATATTATCACGAAAAACATTGTCGAGGAAAGAACTCTTCCCATTTCCAATTACTCAATTACTATACAATTTACGGAAAGGCAGAAGGTATTTAAATACATTCAAACGTAGTTCTTACCTGTAGTAACCAACCTCCTAATTATTACAATCATACAGTGTGTTAAGTATAATGAGCTAAAAGCTTTTACGTACGTATTGTTTTATTCCTGGCGTAACCGTCGCTAAATCTGCTTATATTTTTTTAATATTCGGTTTTATTATATATAGCTGTTATATATACACAAATAATATATCATCGGTATATAATAATCGAAATGACACACAGGTATTATCCATAAAACAAATGAAAGTATACAGCTAAGCAATAGCTTTATCAAAACGTTAACTACACGCCTACTTACATCGCCCATCGATAGGTCAGTTTATGTCACTTGCACTAATGTATCATGAATCGTTAGTTATCAGAAGTGTGTTGTAAGTCATGTGTGTAAAAGTACATGAATTGTCGAAAGGATAAATACATTCGCCTTTTGATTTAAGAAATACATTCAGTAACCTTCGAATAACACATGGTTATAATAAACAATTTATACAACGAAATATCACATTTTGTTAATTTGATTAAATCAGCTAGGATGATTTTTTTTCATTTTTTTTATTTGTAATCGAAGTCCGAGGAGAAAAAAGTGCAAATTAGGAGGGAAAATGCATCGTACATACGAATATCTACTTAGAATAAATAAAGACGCCAACGTTGTAACACGAAATCAGCTCCGCATAATACATTTATTTAGAGAACTCTTTGACCTACGATCATCTAAAGTGGTATGCTGTTGCTTTTGATGACGTAAAATGCCTATTGATTTTGAGATAAACTGTCTAAGGTCCATTAATCAGGGACTTGTGAAATTAAATCCGTGTCCGGATGATATTAGAGAATGTTTTATTTACGATCGTTTGAAGGGTATGGTTTTCACTTGAGAGAAAATAAACATCATTTTGATAAAACTTATCAAATATCAATGTCGCAGAGGCTTAAACAATACAATATGTTTTCGCGCGATATATGTAGAACGATTTGATCTACAACCATCCAAATATATTGCAACTCCTTTGCATGTCAAGGCAAAGCCATGTTTTACAATTATCTCTTACTCCGTTAATGTTCTGGTACCATATCCTCTGATCATTTATTCTAGTTTGCTTATAATCAACGTGTTATTTGTTTTTTTTAAGCAACAGCATCACACTTTTCTGATGGAAGATTAAATTTAGTAAGCAGCGCTTCAATTTCTTTATCTTGACAACATTTCAGATCATAGATTCGCCTAGTAACATTTTGCTTCATAGTTATGATTCTTAAGACGAAAGCGAAATGAAAACTCCACAATGCTTTATTACATAGCTTGTTTGTATTTGTTATATATTAAGTAATAAATATAGGACAGCTTAGAATAATATGCTATTGGGTTATCTGTTTCTTAGCAAATGTGGTCAATATAAAAAGGTAACGTGTTTAGTATTGATATGGATGCCCGTCGAGTGAATACCATGTTTATAAAGATTAATTTGACCATAAAACTTTGAATTGTTTGCACTGCATTGTTTTGATTTTCATTTTAAATACTTTCTCACAGTTTTCGTCGTCGATATAATCTGGAGAAAGAATCACAGCTGCCAAACAAAACTTCAATAGTTATCGTGTTCATAATTACTTATGCCATCACAAATAAACCAAGGCGATGAAGGTATTTAAGTTGTTCGCTATTGCATAATCTTAGACGCAACTCAGTTTAAAAAAATGTTAATAGCTTTTTATACCGCAAGTGTGAAATGAACACATCCCAGCCAAACTTATAAAGAGCGTGTCTTAAAGCACAAGTCGAGATGAGGTCGCACTGTTTATCATCATATTTATGTTATAGAGACATACAACAATAGTCTTTTTTTTCGCAATTGGTTGCTGCAATGGCGACAATCTTTAGAATTTTGGTTACCTTTGCTTAAGACTAACAAGCCTAGAATCATGTACATGTTGTGTTATGTGTATCTAATACTTTATTTATTATCTTTAAATTATTGAGCAACAATTTTGCCGACATGACAGACTTTTAATGCATCATGTCTTGTTGTGAGCCGGGATTGAATCATTTCCTAGGCCTAATTGATCCACAGTCACCAATTCGCATTCTATGTTTAATTGAATCGTGTTATTTCAAGCTTTGAAAAAAAGCTAGTTGCCCTGCTTTTTGGTCCAACTGTAACCAACTTTTCACATTGAGTTTCCTGGGCTTAAATCTACTGGCCCGAGGCTAACAGGCAACCATTAAACATGTATGTTATTCATGATGTAAGATCTGACAGTGTATTGAACTCATTCAATTTGCAAGTCTGCAGACATTAAAGAGACCATTTCACGCTTTGGTTAATTGACAAAATTAAACGATTGAATAATTTGGAGAGTCTGTTGTTGTCGTTATATTTTTTCATACTTCGAGGATTGCTTCTAAAAAGTATTAAATGCATCTCTAATTGTATGGGCACGGATGGCCGAGTGATCTTTACGATATATTTTTATTCCAGGGGTCAGTGGTTCGAGCCCAGTTGAGGGTAACATATTTTGTTTCTTTAATGGTATCCTTGTTTATTTTTATGGAACTTTTAAGATCCCATGTTTACATTTATCAATAGTAAGCATTTTATGACAAACTGTGAAAAGGTCACTTTAAGATGTTTAATAAAAAATGCCACAAGGTAAAAATTTACAACTCATCGGTTGTTTATTTGATTTAAAAGTGATTTTGTTTATTTGTCTTGTCAGCGAGGTTACCTTGGAGTTATCATTACAGGGCTTAATGCATATGCATCAATTGCCATCACAGTACCAGAGACTCTCTTTAAACGAAACACACCATAAAATCAAAGTGTCGTCCTTGATTAGGTTGTGCGCCTTCCACAGGCTTATCAGTGTGCACAGGACACCACTTTTTTGACTTGCATATGGCCCGTTTTCCCTGAACGCAGCCAATATGTACAGATTTCATTGCCAAACCGGCAAATGTCGTCGCACAAGCTGTTAAACACTATTTACTACATACACACTCACTGTATGCAGTGTACCAGTGGTAAAGTATTAATAGGCTTATCAGTTTGCACAGGCAGATGCGATGTTTATCGTTCCAAGCGTAGTAAAGAGCAGACCGACTTAAATTGTATGGCAGTAACATTAGTTGCAAGCGAACAACTAAAAATCCATTTACACTAACACACAGGCAGTCACACAAACAAACATAACATGTACCATTGTGATCACGAAAGAAAGTAAATTCAAAGAATTAGGCACACACAAATAACACGGACATTTTCAAACCTGAACTTAATATTATAATGCATAACTTTATATTCAAGGTGTCAAGATTACACGATAGCCGCCAACTTTAAAGTATTTGCTTAACAAAGCTTCTTTTTACGAATGCAAGAGCTAATTGTAATGGAGTGCAATGATCCTAGATGCTGTTTGCGTGGTTTTAGTTAAGAGGCAAATATGGTTGTATCAGAGAAAGAAAAACAATAGGTCTTACTTGTGTTAAATGAAAACAATAATGTAAAATCATGTTAGATCACTTAAGTCACAGTGTAAAGTGGATGTATAAACTCAAATTTAATACATACTATTGATAACAAAGGTGATAAAATTGACAATTTTACTATCCTTTAAAACCGTGTTCGAACACGGACCATTTTGTAGGTCAGATTCAGACTTTCGTGAATATTTATGAGATGCATCAACGGATCACTCAGCAAGTTGTTGCAATAATGGTACTATTTGATAGTATAGCTGAATACAAGTCTGTTATTATTTTAGTTTCAATACTAACAATTAAATTAATCTAATTAAATCAGCATCAGAGAAGAATCCACCCGATTACTGCTGTGTTTTTTTATCTCTTAACATGATAGTGTAGTGAAAAGTGATGGATATAAATCTTCCTTCTATCATTCCCTCGTAAATCTTACCATTAAGTTGTTAACGCTTACATTGTTTCTAACACATAACAACGTTTCACATAACATGTGTAATAATTAAAATAATCATCATAGTATTTATTATTAATGGCAAACAATTATTTTTGCAATTACAGGTCGTGTTTACGGGAAAAACGGATTTGTTTTCGATAATCTATCGTTCCATTTAAAGCCGACATGGCCTCTTACATCGGCACAGAGCGCTGTATGTAAATGGAAAGTATTATTGGATTGTCAAACGTCGGTTAAGACGATCAAAAGCGGATACATATTGTTCGAATTAGACGAATCGGATTAGATAGAGCTGTACAGAGCGAGAGTGAATACGAGATTCGATGGCTCGTTGTTTCATTTCACCTGTAATATCATAGTGTCGATTAATGAAAATATTGATTTGGAAGTTATACCTTAGAGTTATCGTGTGGCCTTTGTAAATACTTAAGATGCGCTTGCATTCTGCATATATCGTAATATAAAAGAAGATAACAAAAACAACGCCACAAAACGTAATTTACAAATTAGTTAGTACACTAAAACGTACTTTTAAACTTTATAAAAACATTTAAATACATTAATATAAAGTCTATCATGAAACTACAAAGCATATAAAGATAAAATAACTTTGGAAAGGACGATATGACAGTTCCATGTTCTACTGTTTGATATAGAAAAAAAAATGATAAGACAAATTATCAGGAGCTATACATGTAATAGTTGTTAAATTAAACGTGATATCATAAAAACGAACAGTTCGTACTAAATGACGTGTTCTTTGCGCAAGAAATTTAAATTATTATTCAATCGCGTTTTTTTAATATTTGCTTTAGTTTATTATGTAATTGTTTTTATTTATCTATCGTTTTATGTCAATTAATGCATACCACTCTCTAAAAGATCATTTGCAGATTCATATTTCATCTTCTTGAGGTTTAAAAGTTCATTCTCCTCAATTTTATAAACATGAAGTCATGCACTAAATAGATTCATGTTTATTTAGTTATAGCGAAATTAGTTCTGTCATAACGCAGATGAATATTTAGCTAAACATTTATTACAAATTCTAAACATACAAATCTCAATTAAGAAAATATATTTATAGATATACAATTTAAATATCGTGGTACATAGATAAAGCAATAATAAGGCAATTACGTTAAATAAGTATAACTCAAGTTAATCTTTTGTAACGTGTGGTGCTATTTAGGTGCATTTTCATTTAACTTATAATACAATTAAGTGTCAAGCTAGATGATCGGAAAATACAAATGTATAAACAATAAATTGAATTACCTGTTTAAACATGTTATTTCACTTTAAATGTTTCTTCATCTTCTGGAACATATGGTATTTAAGAATGTACTAACACCTCATTGATATTGAGAAATAGTCTACACCTCTTAAATGTTATTAATAAAATAGTCTATATCATAGCAGTGAGTACATTTTGCATCATATGTATAGCAAGAAAAACAACATCAATATAACAAACGGTTATTATCTTTTTGTTAGTTTAACTATTCTGAAAATCCTTAAAGTATACTCGCTACGAGTGATACAGAAGTTAACCAAGTTTGCTGATTGTCTCAATGCATAATTCGACCATGTATCGTGTGGGTCCCAAAACGTCCAACGCTGGGACTGAGAGGCCGGGAGTAAAATATCAGATTTCGTACTAACTAGCAACACAAGTTCATAGAAATCCTGACGGATAACTAATATTGTGAAAGAGAGATGAAACCGAGATATACCAGTCGACAAAGGTTCCAACTGCGTCTGCATGCTCCCAAAGCGCTCTTTTACCCGCCACGGCCTTTATAAAGAGGCAGTATGATTGCGCGATAAGGATCTCTGAGGTGACTTCCGGTTAACATGTCAACACGTACATCGAAAATGAGATCTATAAAATAAAATAAAAAGCGAGTGATCTGAGTGCAATCTGTGTTTCAAATGGATGGATTATAGTAATATGGACTATTGCACGAGAGCCAAGTAAAGAACTTTTGTTAAATGTGCTTTAAATGACTTTTCTAGATATATTTTCCTCCCGCTCTGTATTCACGCGGGTGGGGTATTTTAATATTCAAAATAATCAAATTTATATATAGCAATCACAAAACTTATCAACAGGTGACAAACAAGTTCTAGCCTTACAGCCTATTATCTGTTACCCGTTATGTGCTGTGAATTCGTCACGCATGATTAATTCGTCTAATTGAATACAATAAAGTACATCACTCTGAATAAACCGTTATAAACTCATAAAGACCACAGAGAGACTCGGATTTCTACCTTATAACATAATAAACAATACAACAATGAGCAAAAGACAACACTCATCCACGGCAAGTGAGAGTAACGCAGCCGATGCAGCCGATACTAGCCTAATAGACGTGCATGTGTTCGAAACACCAGACGCAAATAAACTAAACAAACAGAACAAAAAGAATAGTAAAAAGTCGAAAACGGAAAACGAGAAGCAAAATCAAAAAAGCATGACGGACTTTATACAAAGCGGTGCATCAAAAACCACGACAGAGCATACCGAAACACCATTAGAAAAACGCCTAGACGAAATTAGTGCTAAACTGTCACATATGCTGACAAAGAATGACACATCATTTATTAAAACAATAATAAAGGATACACTTGAGGAAATTAAAGAAAAGTTCCTTGGTAGTGTGTTAAAAAAATTAGAAGTAATGGAGGGAAGCGTGTTCGAAAGCAAAAACGAAATAGATGCCCTAAAAAGAACAATTAAAGAACAAAGGAGCGAAATTGATGCCCTGAAAAAAGCGCAGCAAGACGCAGAAAGCATCCACAACTCCAGTCAAAATGATCTGGAACAATACGGACGAAGGAACAGTGTCCGAATTTCTGGTCTAGCCAATGACTCTGACCAACAAACATCGATGGTTGTGGCCGACGAAACGATATCGCTGTTAAGTAAAAAGCTCGGCCTAAAACTCGAAAGTAAAGACGTCGACGTTGCCCATCGTCTTGGAAAATATACCCCGAATAAAAACAGACCGGTAATCGTGAAATTTGTCAGGCGGCAAACAAAAATCGACATAATGCAACGTGCCAAGCTTCTTAAAGGTACGGGCGTTTTCATTAATGAGGACCTAACAAAGATCAATGCGGAAGTTTTATCATCATTGCGTCTAAAAGAACCCGCGTTGGTAGAGAGGGCCTGGTCCCGCGAAGGAAAATTGTTCGTTCGATACCGAGGACAAGACCGCAACGAGTTTGTGTCCTTTGACAAGTACAAACTATGGCTTGCAAAGCCATGGCCAAACAAAAACAATGGGGATACCAGAACAACATACGCCCGAAAAGTGTCAGATAGCAACAACTCACGATTATCAAACAAAACATAAACAATAGAACTGTGGCAATAAACCTAGCCCCGTACTTTGCATTCTTTCCTTTGTATACTCAGTGCGTTCTTTCCCCCAACAGAAACAGAAATGTTGTTCTGTTGCATATATTACACGTGTTTTTAATTAC
Source organism: Dreissena polymorpha (assembly GCF_020536995.1). Classification (NCBI taxonomy): domain Eukaryota; kingdom Metazoa; phylum Mollusca; class Bivalvia; order Myida; family Dreissenidae; genus Dreissena; species Dreissena polymorpha. The sequence goes on from NC_068357.1 coordinate 28,495,280, forward strand.
TGTTGTTTTTGTTACTCTGACATGTAACTTACAGAAACAGAAATGTTGTTCTGTTGCATATATTACACGTGTTTTTAATTACTGTTGTTTTTGTTACTCTGACATGTAACTTACAAAACACATACACACAGACTCACGGACAACCGCACGCATGAACCCCCAGACACGCACGCACGTACACAAACACACGCACTTACGTACGTACGCGCACGCAGTCACACACTCACACTTACACGCAAACTCACTCTCACACGCGCACACTTAACAGCCGCCTTTGCGCACATGCGCGCAAAAGCGTCAATTAGGACACGCATTATGTAAAACACGCATAACAACATACGGAACCACCACGAGAATATACAAAAACTTCATGCATAATCAAGTATCAACAGTTATTCATAATTCTGTATGTAATACACAATATAGCATCATTTTTCAATGTGAAAGTTTTTTTTGTATATATTGGTATGTTGTAACCTTATCACACTTACCAAGAGTTGTCGTTCGTTCGGGACGGCATAGTACTCATCAGGTAAACAAACCAAACAAAACAAGTTCCCTCTAGATCGCTAAAATCGATGTATATACAGAATATTTCAAATAAAATTTACTTGTTGAAGTATATTTTACATTGTTTAATATACCTCTATGGCCAGTATATCTACATCTGTATCCTAATTCGGATTTGCAATATAACTTTGCGACCAGGAAGTAATTTCCATTTAGTGTTAAGAAATTCTGACATTTTGCCTTTTTCTGGTTTATAAAAAATGTGCTTTTTGCATCATTCAAACGGTATCCAACATTTGATCCGTTACTGCAAGGTTTTCATTGATTCATAATCGTTTTTTTATTGTTGTTTTTAAATGCGTATTTTGTTTAAATATTGAATGACATTATTCATTCACTGTATTCTTATTGACTTAAATATCATTTTTCATTGATTCATAAACGTTTTTTGTTGTTGTTTTTAAATGCCTGTTCTGTTTAAATATTGAATGACATTCTTCATTCACTGTATTCTTATTGACTAAAATATCAGTTTCTAGAAAAATGTGTTTGTATAGAGATTTCCATACCAGTTTTTGTGTAAATTTATTGAATGTTCTATCGAGAAATTATATTGTCCTAAACAAATGTGTGGCTTAAATAGTTTTCTTTAGAATACTGTGCGACAGTGTTGTCATTTGTCCCAGCTCAGTGTTGTGTTGTTTATGTTCATTGTTGTCCATGGACCGAATTCACTGACCGAGTTCATTGACCGAGCTCATTGAAAAGATATAATGGTATTCATCTATATCTATAAAAAAATAACTTTCTCTTATCATATACATAATTATTGTCTGCATTGTTTACTTGTATTTATGTTTGCATGAACTGTGGCATATTTAAAGATATTAACCTATATCTATATTTATATATGTAGCGGGCGTTGCTTAGAATAGGTGTTACAGAAAATCGCACTCAACTACAGACACACAAACACACGCGCACGCACACACACGCATACGAACACGCTCACACACGCATGCACGCTCGCGCACACGCACGCACGTACACACACATACATACACACACGCGCACACACACGCACATACATTCACACACATGCGCATACCCACACATGCACGAACCCGCGCACACACACCCTTACACGTACATGCACAACACACGCACACTACATACTCGGGCAACATGCGCGCACACACACGCACAAACACACGCGCGCCGAACCACCCCACACAATTATGTAGTTCTTACTGTTACATTACTACTATTATAAGTTACATACAATCTACGGAGCTATATATAAACTTTTTATTTTGTGTATTTCCAGTGTATGGAAAAGCGCTTTTTTATGTCGCTCGTGAGCTGTGATAGGAGGATATGTATCTATTCCTATATTTATGTACATAGCATGCGGTGCGTAGAATATATGTGTTATATAAAATACAGAAAATATGTGTTTTATATAATTTGTGTAATTTTCAGTATATTGTATTTGCTCTACAACTCCACATCACTTATGTTGTCAATTAACCTCTTTCCAAACAGGGCAACACATTTTTGTAATCATTTTTGTTCATAACAATTAAAATATTTATTGAGAGTAAGACGCTCATAATTTTGTTATATGAGTAAAAACACATCTGGTGGTATCTCTAGTTCATTTTGTTTTCGGAACTAGATTAACTGCAGGCCAGATACAGTAAAAATGAAAATACTGGAGTTACATTTTATAAGTACAAAATGCTTATAAAACGTTTGCTTATCAAACAAAAACGTGGGAATGTCCGTCAGTCGATCTAAGTAGGTTTCGTTTTTCGTATATTTCAGATCGACAATGCGACGGACATACGAATGTTTTCGTGTATATGTCTTTGATCTTAGCACATATCGTGTAATGTTGATATTTGTTAAACGTTTCGTAGACAACAGTTTATTAAAACGTGTACTGATTGCATTAATTGTGTTTAACAATAAATGAAGATATACATATATAATCAATAGATGATTTTCAAATACAGTAGGTGCATAGGTTCTTTTTAACTGTCGTGAACCTCTTGACAAATAATAGCACAAAATGTTTGTATAAGAATGCATATTTTGTCATTGTAATAGTCATGTTATAGTCATTATTGTAACCTAAGGTTATCAATTATTACAACGCATTCACACACATAACTGAACCGGCGCGCACACTCCTTTCAACGAACATACACAACACAGGCGCATAACACACGCGGGCAACACGCGCGCACACACACACACAAACACACACACACACGCACCGAACCACCATCCACACACAATTTAGTAGTTTTTGTATTGGTATATTATTATAAATATAAGTTACCATAAATCTACGATGTTATATATATATTTTTATACTCAGATCACTATTTCAAATAATTTGTGCATTTCCAGTGTACGGAAGTGCGCTTATGTAGGTCTCTATTGGAGACAAATCGTTTATTGTTGTTTTCTTCTCATTTTTGTGATTATTTCTGTTTGCTTCTTTTTTTTATGGACTATTCAGCTGTTTGTATCCATATTTTTTGTTTTCTTTTTTCGTTTGTATGTAATGATATCTTATGTCTTATACTAGAAACCAACTGGGCATTTTTTAAAATAGGGACCAACTGGACAAGCATACACAAATTATCATTTACATCACCCTCCACTTCTTTAAATGATTAAGATATGTACTTTAAATGTAAAAGGGCTAAATAATAAAGACAAACGCATAAAAATCTTCAAATGGTTAGACGAAAAAAAAAATAGTATAATCCTATTACAAGAAAGTCACTTGACACATACTTTAAGACAAACCTTAAAAGATGAATGGGACGGAGACATCTATCTTAGTGGTCAACATTCTAATAAACAAGGCGTGGCCTTTTTGATAAAAAATAATATTGGGATCACAGTCGATAATTTTAACGAAATAATAATTGGCAGACAAGCGAGTATAGATATCAAAATACACGAAACACAATTAACATTAATCAACGTTTACGGCCCTAACATAGATGATTCCACTTTTTACGAAACACTACAATCCTTTATAAATAATAATCAAGATAAAAACATCATAGTCGGTGGTGATTTCAATACTGTTCTTAACCCATTATTAGATAAAAAGAAGGGAAACCTTTATACTCATCCTAAAAATAGAAACATTTTAAATAACATAATTGAAAACTACAATATGATAGACATCTGGCGTACAATATATCCAAACGAAAGAAAATTCACCTGGCACTCAAACACAAAACCAACAATATTTTGTAGATTAGACTATTTTTTAATATCTGAGTCTCTTTGCAACATTATTGACACATGTAACATAAAACCAGGATTTATGACTGACCACTCTCTAGTTGAACTTAAACTACATAATATACAACCTGAAAGAGGCCCAGGATACTTTAAAATTAACAACAGCATCTTATTAGATACACAATATCAAACACAAATAAAACAGGAAATACTAAATACAGTTCAAAATAATAAAGATGCAAACCCAAATACCTTATGGGAAGTAATTAAAGGAAATATACGCAACACAACAATTAGATACACATCATTTAAACAAAAAGAAACACACAAACTTGAAACTGAAACCATCAAAACCATTGAAACCCTTGAAAAACAATTGCATCAAACGAACACAAATGATACCACCGACATTGAAAATGAAATAACGTTAAAAAAACAAATATTAGATGAAATTTATCATACACATCTCAATGGAATAATACTAAGAGCGCGTGCACAGCATGTTAAACACAATGAAAAAAATACAAAATACTTCGCAAACATTGAAAAACGTAGAAGCGAACAAAAAACTGTACACAAATTAGTAGTCAATGGCAAAGATATAACAAACAGAACTCAAATACTAGAAGAACAACGTTTATTTTTCGAAACCCTCTATAAACGAAAAAATGTTGAAAATAACACTCTTTTTAAAAATACACATCACGCTTTAAATCAAGAAGAAAAACTATTGTGTGACGGATTACTAAATGAATATGAATGTGGATTAGCACTAAAAGAAATGCAAAATAACAAAAGTCCAGGATCTGATGGCATCACCATTGAGTTTTATAAAATATTTTGGAATGATATCAAAACACATTTAATTAAATCACTAAACTATTCATATAATAATGAAAACCTAACTACGCTTCAAAAACAAGGTATAATATCACTCATTCCAAAACCTGGAAAAAACTTAGAATCCTTATCGAACTGGCGCCCAATTAGTTTACTAAACAATGATTATAAAATTGCAACTAAAAGTATAGCAAACAGAATAAAAAAAATATTACCATCAATCATTTCAAAATCTCAATCTGGTTTCATAAAAGGACGTTACATTGGTGAAAACGTTCGTCTTATCCAAGAATGCATCAACCATTTCAACAATTCAAATGATCCTGGTCTAATATTCTTTGCAGACTTCGAAAAGGCATTCGATTCGCTTGATCATTCATTTATGTTCTCTTGCTTAGAAAATATGAACTTTGGTGAAAGTCTCATTCAATGGGTCAAACTATTCTATACTGATATTAACAGTTTAATCATAAACAATGGCTTCTTTTCAAAAAGTTTCAACATCGAACGAGGGGTTCGACAAGGATGTCCACTCTCATCATCGCTATTTATTATTTGCATCGAGTACCTATCACATCACATCCAATCAAATAAACACATAAAAGGCATATCACTAGAACCCGACGAAAAAATCAAACAGTCCCTATTTGCTGACGATGCAACTTATTTTTTAAACGACAATTACGATTCTTTCCATAACCTAATAGAATCGCTAACCCTTTACGGAATGACATCAGGTCTTAAACTAAACAAAAGTAAATGTACTGTGCTACGAGTAGGTAAATTAAAACAAAGTAATGTTCAATATAAAAAAGAAATGAAATTTCATTGGACATCCGATGAAGCCACAACGTTAGGAATTACTTTCACAAATAATGAAAAGGATACAGTTCTTAAAAACATACTACCTAAATTACAGAATTTTAAAAACTGCTTAAAATCATGGCATCACCGTTAACTTACACTAATCGGAAAAAACACAGTATTGAAAACGTTTGCACTTCCTAAACTAATTTATGTATTAACAGTCCTCCCAAATCCACCAAATGATGTTATTAACGATATAAAATCAGCAATATTTAATTTCATATGGGACGGTAAGCCTGACAAAATAAAACGAACTCAGTTAATTAAATCTGTAGAAAATGGAGGTATCAAATTAACGAACATTGACTCATTCTTGAATGCAATCAAATGCAGCTGGGTAAAAAGATACCTAGATAATACCAATACGAGTACATGGAAACTATTCTACCAGAAAATCCTAAAAAAATATGGTGACTCTTTACTCTTTGAATGTAACATCAACAATACTATCCTACATGAAATTGCAAACGAAAACATATTTCTGTCTGATGTTCTATCAGCATGGAGTGATGTCACTCATAATCTAGAAACCCAAAACAGCAGTAAAACTATTTTATGGAACAATAAAGACATAACTTCAAACAATAAGACGTTTTTCTATAAAGATTGGTTTGAACGAAGCATAAAATATGTCGACCAATTATATGACTACAGAATTAAGGATTTCTACTCTTTTGATAATATATGCTACATATACGGAATACCTTCAAATAATTTTCTGAAATACTACACACTAATCAAAAGCATACCCATACATATTAAATCTGAAATCAATACAAATAATACACCATGTACTCAAACAACATTTGTAGAAAACATACTTGGAAGAAAAAACAAAACAAATAAAATATTTTACACACTACAAATTAAAAACCCTACAGAAAACTCCAAAATCCAAAATAAATGGCAAGTCCTTTTTGGAGAAAATGAACTTAATTGGAAACACATATTTACCATGCCATATAAAGCAACTATTGAAAGCACACTGAGAAATTTTCAATATAAATACATCCATAGAATTATAGCTACAAATAAATATCTCTTTAAATGCAAATTATCTAACTCAAATCTGTGTGACTTCTGCAGTGAAAACATTGAAACTATAGAACATCTTTTCTGGGAGTGCAAACACATCCAGCCTATTTGGAATCAATTAATATCTTTTCTTGAACAACATCAACTAAACGTTAAACTATCTTTCTTAAATGTAAGTTTCGGAATTAACTCATTGAAATCAATAGACTGTAATAATATTGTGAATTTTATGGTTATATTGATGAAATATTTTATCTTAAACATGAAGTACAAAAAACAAGTACCAAATTTTAATTGTTTTGTCCATAGTCTTAAACTAAAAATCCAGATTGAGAAAGAAATAGCCCTCATAAATGACACATTACAAATCTTTGAACAAAAATGGAATCGGATTAAATTCTCATAATGTTTTGTCCACTTATATACATTTCACTCTAATGCTAGTTTATCTCTCTAAAATAGTTTTGTTTATTTTTTTTATTATTATTATTTTTTTTTTTCAATCTGACAAGACCATTGTAAATATACAACAAAACACACAAGCCCAGTATGCTTTCTTCCGCCTTTACACAACTTATCATTTTTCATAACTATTCCTCTGTTGTTCTTTTCTTTTCTCTCTAAAAAAATATATATTATATTAGCATATCTTGTATAACATGTCTGAACTTTATTGCTTTGTACAATCACTATGTTGTATGATCATATACATGTTTACATTGTATGTATGATATTGAATAAAAAAAAAAAAAAAAAAAAAAAAAAAAAAGGATCTCTGTGTTATCAATTGACAAACTGTAAGCAGTTTGTGCCCCGTATGACTTGCGGTGAATTCTTACTTTAAGGAAATTATGGCCGGTCATTCCATCCTCTTCTCTTTAAAGGTGAATTGGATACGCTATGCTGATCAGTCTTCAGACTCACCATATTTTCACAATGCTTATTCTGTGTAAATTTCACAACAACGCATACAAGCCATATATAAGCTTTTGGGTGTCTATAAAATATGTCATCCGCAAAGACAAGCGTATAACGCGATGGGGAAGCATGCTTTCGCAAGCAAAAGAATATACACAAATTGAAACATCATTCCACTGTAAAACACAGGTCAAAACAATAGAAGCTCCTAAATGAGAGAGAATAGACGTCGGCATATAACACTCAAAAAATAAATGCTTTTATTACGTTTAAATGATTTGTAACTGGTGGTGTCTCACTAGCAATAAGGAAGTCGTATGTGTTACAAAGTTGCCCAAACTGTAAGGCAATACCAATAAATGACATTTTAAGTAAAATATTTCTTAAGATAAAAATGCCTTACATCCTAATTATATTTACATGCCCGTACATTAAGCATCCGCTTCCTTATGGTAAACCTTAATGGAGGACACGTAAGGACAGCACAAGGATACTATGATCTCAAAAAGTTGTCTTCAGGGTGTTGCTGTCGTGAAACAATTACGATTGATGCAAGTTCTTCAGGCGTCGTTACAAAAAACCTCGTGTTTAACACCAGGAAAACTACTTTGGTTTCACTGATGTTCAATGTGTCACATTATGGTTAGAAATTGTAGGTGAAATATGTGGGTTTACCTCATGTAAGAAATATTGAAAATTTTATCAAAAGGGCCAGTAAACATGACAGTCACAAAGTGCACATATATTCAAATAAGCTTATCGATGAGGGAGAGATTAAAGAATAGTATAGTTGATACAAGGCCAGGTATGTTTGTATTGGTCAGGCAAAAGTGTTTATTCAGTTAAATCTCTCATCAAAAGGTTGGATAAAGCTTGTAAATATTTTAGTGTTTTGTTTATCCCGTTCCCAGGGCTTCATTGATTCAGTATCTTAAGTAATCGATCCAATCAGAAACAACCACGCATAGAACACTGACCAATGGGATTCATAACTGAGTTTCATGGGGCAAATGTTAGAGGGAAATAGTCAGTTAGCGTTAAGACTTGGAGGCGTACGGATCGAGAAAGATACGATCATGTAGCTATCAGACTGTATTTGTATAATCGAAAATATTAAGTATGTTAGACATTAAATTGGACTAGAAACTGATACATGGTGTTGTTGAATATTTTATCCTACATTATGCAGAGAAACCAACATATTAGAGAGGGACCGACTTGTCCCATGCGTGACACGAGAAAATGGTAGTTAATGCTAATCTCGTCATCTTGGCAATATGCGCATGACGAGATATCGAATGATAGGCACACACCAGTAATTTAAGAGTAATGAACATTGCTAGTAACTATGTGTCGTCCATGAACTATGATCGATTACGGGATAAAAATAGTAACCTTCAAGCCAACTATTTTCCGAAACAGTTGACCATCTTTCTCTGCAGCAATTTCTGAATCACGGAACGGATTCCTGAAGAAACGCGGTCCTTAGACTCCCCATTTGCTCACCATTTACGACCTCACCACTGCTTTTCTGTTCTGTTCTACGGCATGGATTCAAAATACGCCCAATAAGAACAGAAGCTTCACCACCACTATAACTGGCATAACGGCTCTTAAACAGGCCATTCATTCATTCATACTCGCAAGTGGAAGATACATCAACATACAAACCCGATGATGTTAAATTCCCACGTGGAACCGTAATTTCTCTAAGTTTTCAGACACATAAAAATAATATGTTTTTCATGTCCAAAAAATTAGAAACGAACAATATATAAAAAATTACAAGTGTCCGAAAATTTAGAGACACAAATTAAGGTGTCTGAAAATTATAACTTTATTGAAATAAATGCAATAGAACAATGTATCAATTTGTTATTTAACAAATGAAACAACATGTATATTATAAAGCATTAAACTAATAAGTATATGATCCATTTAATATGGCAATTGTGCTCTATATCGTTTGACTGTGGTAATGTTCCACTTGGATTCAAATTGAACAATCACTTGGCAACAACTTGAAGTAATCATTCGATAACCTCCTGCACAAAATTAATTCCCGCCGGTAAAAAAGTAGCATACCGAACAATATTATCGATTCAACAATGAAGTGGCATGCATTATTGTTATCACAAGTGAGGATTTCATACTTGAAGCGGGTCAGATCGTTGACGAGAAGGTCAGCAAGTTGTTATCGTATTATATTAGCTCAGCATTTCTTAAATTATTGCAATATGTGTACATTTCCCGAAAAGGAAATTCATGTCTGCGTTTAATAAGACCGAGTTCGTGGAAATCGCTTCATTATTGCTGAAGTAATTGCTGCTCAAAGCGATGCACCCATTTTTCGGGTCATTTTGATTTAATACCCTTGTTATAAAAATATTATAATATAATATATCATATTAGTATTATATATATTATATATATAATTAATATCATAGCCACACGCGCTTATCATCTGTGATTATTATTACATTCAATCAAAAGACGTTTGTTATAACATGGTGCGTGTAAAGTGTAATCCAAGCGGTTATAGTTTTACCACAAAGAATATTATTCGAACTGAAATATTGGCATGCTTTGCGATTAAAAGAACGTTTGTAGTGTTCTTAGTTTTCAAAAACACTTTCCAACAGGAAATATATGGAGTACTCCTGACAATTTGAAAACGGGAAAGCGTTCTTGATGAAAATAACCAAAATGTAAACAATACCTACAATGATTCAGCTGTTTACTTCAACAACACTTAAGAGTCAAAGAATTCAACAAGATGTAATGGCAAATTAACGGTAATGTATTATCAACAATAAATGTATAAATTTCTTTTATTCTGGTTTCCATTCAATCATTGTGTAGTTTTAAGGTAATCAAACAAAATTATTATACCAATTGCGTTTTAATTTAAACTTTTATGGCGCGAGGTTCTTTTCGCATTAATTATTTGTGAACAATAGTTCAAAATCACATGTTGCTATCCGTGGAAAGGCAATATGAGAATAATTCAGGTAATGACGAACCTGACTCTTACACACTCAAACTTCGTGTATGATCATGTGTATGTATTTTCGCGACTAGCAATCAATAGAAAATCGATCTGTGAAAGTTGAATTAGTTAACATGCTATCTTTGCCATTTCAGTTGAAAGCGCAAGCTTATGCGATGATGATTCTGCTGAATATGAAGATTTCGAAGGGCAAAATAATTAACAGAAGCTACATCTTAGCTACATCTTACTTCTGAAATGTAACTTAGCACAGACAAAATATCCTTCAATTAGATTTAAGTCGGCCAATTACGTGTTATATAAACTAAAGTTTAATTCGTTTCAAGACTGTTCTCATTCAATGAATAAAGCAATAGTGTGCATGCAATGCATTCCGTGATTTAACCTATTCCGAAATTCCATTCACCAAGATATAAAATGAAAAATTTTCTTCATTAGCCAATTGAGATTTTTCATACTTTGCATGTGTCTCAATTAAATATGAATATTTTCATGCATTGACAACTGATTAAATCAATTATTTAGTTGTGTTATATGAATTACCTCGTATTGCTTTGATAATGATCGTGACAAACAAGTGTATTTTAAGATTTCCCATCTTAATATATTTGTGGACTTTCATTATTTGTATATTAAACAATTGATGTTATTCTGCTTAATTTCCTTATGCTACTTTTTACCAATCCCTGAAACTATATTCTTTAAAAACTTGTCATATCCGGCTACAAGTTTCTAGTTTAATCGATTGTTACATTTCCGGCATTTTTGTGGTTAATGAAGAAACAAAAAAGAAACCGAGTGAACTGCTATATGTACATTTCGGAGTTCACCCTGTCCTATTTACACACTGTTCATATTGTTATGACAAAAGCGTAATCAGACTTACTAAAAATTGATCATAAATCACATATTGTTTTTCATTTTCTTCTAACAGATTTTTCATTCAAAATATATTTAGTACCGTAATAACTCTTGGAAGAGTTTCTAAATGATTAAGTAAAAACGATTAACTGTTCTGGTTTCATACAACGAAGAGGGAGAAAAAGAAAACAAACAAAGAACAAAGTGTTATATTCAAACGTAATTCTGCCGTGATGTGTCCTTAATTCGCAGTTGTGTACGTGCACAATTTTGGTCGTGTTTGTTTATAATGATAATTTTAATGAGATCTTTTTCTAAAGTTGGGTTATTATGAATTTGTGCTATCAAACTAAAACAACACTAAATTATTAACAAAAATCTTTTAGTGACAAACATGCAAGAGTTGGTCGCATTCAAACATGCACTGACTAAGTAAATCCTGAATGTTCAATATCATTTGTGTCAATTAAATGCTTTGATTACAAATTTACACGTTAATTTTCATTTCATCGAGAACCCAGCTGAATGCCGATGGAGTGTTCATACATGTAGTTCAAGTGTCCGTAAACAAAACGTAGTTGAAAGACAAGCCTTTAAAAGCATGTTTAAGTTAATGTAAAAGCATTCTTTCGTGCCAATTTTGAGAAAATAGAATCATAAAGATGTTGAGTTAGAAGCACTTGTGATTTGAGAGAAAAAATATTTTCAGAAGATTTGCCTGCTTCAAAAGAGGTCGCCGCAACGGTTAAACATTATTATGACGACATCGAAGAGGAACGTGGGTGAATAGGTACCTCAATCAGTATTCAATGGAACGAAAAGTAACCTTTTTTTTAAAAAAATTCGTACCCGCTGTTATTAGATCTAGCAGCGATCTTGACCAGAAATATAGCCTTTGACCTTAACAGAACAGCAACAACACTACCATAAGTCACAATTTTCGGTGTTTAGTCTGCACAAGAAAACAAATTCACCTGGTGAGATTAAGAAATTTCAGTTTGACAACAGTTATTAGCATGGAGCACGGATTTATTCCACATGTTGTATTACAAAAAAAATTACGAATTTTTTGCAGAGGTACACACAGTTCAGTTATTTGCAGCGTTTCAATGGATCACAAGGAAAATTGCTCCTTGTTTCTGCTTATAATGAGCATGTGACCCTTGCTAAACTTCTGGTGTAGAGACAACTGAAATGCATGTTTAGAGAATATCACATTATGAATAATATAACCTTACTCTTAATGACAGTTAAGGTGTTTATGTTTTTTTTTCAACATTGCAATCTTTTTAATTCATTTTAAACGGAGCTAGAACGTTAAAAAAGTCTATGACAATATAAATAGCGAATCATTTTATAAATGGTATACATTTTAAATAGGACGGACACAGCAATGCTAGTTTTGTTATTGTAGGACTAAAGAAAAGCAAAGATATACATGAAACTGTCAATACAGAACGTAAAACAAATACCTAGTAATAAATTTTATTGTACATGATGTACATAAATCTATAATTTTATGCCGATGCACGGGGGCATGCAAAACATTAGGTAAACAATATTATAGTGGTCGTAAATATTAAATAATCGCCTTAATATCAATTATTACGCTCAATTTAATGTTACTTAACTTAATATTAAGCACGCGATAGATAGACCGTTTATGCATAGAGACGTTTTGGGTTTATACATTAATTTTTTTCATTCTTAACGCTTTTAACAATAAACTGATAAACGATATATAAAACATTAACAAAGATAACATTTACATCTGATATATGGATGGTAGTGTTAACAGGTTTGAGGGCTAGCCGAACCTCAAACTTACCGTAGAGGTAATCACATGCGTGTCTAAACCGATCTTCGTAGATTTTCCTATGCAGACAGTTAATGAAAGTGTGAATGACAAAAATGACGCCTGAAGTTAGGGGCCATAGTGTCGAATTATAGAAAATAAGTATACAAGGAAATATTTAGCCTATTTATCTTGGCTTGAATCACGTGATTTGTACATGTTGTCATTGTGAGTGGACGGAACATATAACTAAAGGATACTATTTCTATGGAATGTATTACCAATGACGTTCATATATATGTACAAACTTAAATGCAGAAGCATATGATATTGCTTTTTCCAGTAGAATAGAATAATATTTATAATAAACAGTTCCTGGTACATAAGATTCTTTATCCGAAACATTATGTTTCAAATGATAATTAATTTTGATGTAATTAATAGAGCTATGAAGTCAATATTACCCACCGGACATCACAAGTAATGGACTAAAACTTTAAATAAAGTTTTCAATGTTGTGTAGGAGTGTGCACTTCCTGTACAAATAAATGTAATCTGCTTCATCTTACTCGAATGGAAGGCAAGCTTAATTCGTTATTAATTAAACCGCAACTTCCATTTTGTACATACTTATGCATAAACTTCATGCATTTTTAGTAACAATTGTGAAAAATATTAATGTAAAGTTCAAGAACCATCACTTTACAAGCTTTCCACTTGAAATTTATGCATTTTAAAATTTAAGCACGTTCGCGATGAATTTCTAGCTATGAAAGTAATGTTTTACTCGTTTTTATGGTTCATCAACGCCCATATTAATTTTCAGATTCACACTAAAACATTTTTTTCTGTCCAGTCATATTACATTGATAATATAGAGAATTGTATATTTAAAGTGGGCAAGTTTTTATTGACTTTGATTAGTGTCAATAAGCGGATTGTATACAGTGTAAAGCACAAAAGAACGAAGTTCATTAAAATCAATATACCTTTTTTAACTCAATATATGTCCGGTATACTTATGGATACCTTATGTACAAGCCTGGAAGAATATTCCTTAAAATACATTCATTTGGACATTCATGTTTTAATTTACCTATAGAAGGTTGTTGATGATTGAGTAGTTTTCTTATGTGCCCGATCAATGCACGCAATGTAAAGGGAAGATAAACATGAATACTTTCGTTTAGAAAATGGAACGAAAATTAGTGTCGTGATTTCCTTATGGATAAAGTACGAAACGGGGTAAGCACAGACAAAATAGTATCATAGCAGCTTGCTTTTGACTAGTTGTTACAACGGCACTCGCTTAATAACAACCGTTTTCTTTCATATGTCTTCGATTGGGTTCTAGTTGTATTAAATTAAAACAAGCCCGTGCAGACAACTTGAAACAATCACACAATAATCTTCCTGCATAGAATTATTTTCGCCGGCAAACGTTACGTTAAGATCAATAGCATTGATTATATCGAGTGAAGTGATGTGAATTATTTTCATTATATTCAATTGTAACATTCGTTATTCACATTACACGTTTAAAGTGTTGGGCGAACTATTGCATGTTTACCACAACGACTATAATTCGACGTGAAATGTTGGAATGTAATGCAATTCAAAGTACATGTGTAGTGTTTTTAGTTTTGATTAATTCTGGCAGCACAACAGAAAACACACTGGGATATTTATCAGTGAGAAATCTAGTGTTTGTCGGCGGGAATATGACACTGATGTTAATCCCATTTTATCACGTGAATATAACGAACATTAATTACTTAAAATTGCAAGTCATATTTAGAACAGACAATGCCGCAAAGGAAATACATGGAGCAATCCGACCATTTAAAAACGGGAAAGCTTTCTTTATGGAGATTACAAATGTGAACAAGACCTGGAATAATTCAGCTGTTTTCTTCAAATACAGCAATACAGAGTCCAACAACGTTGCCGTCACAATAAAAGGTAACTAGAAATTGCGCGGCAGAGGCCGACGTGTATCTCCACGCCGCATGTTTGACCCAGGGGCGCCCCAGGGTTGGTAATGGGGCCATGTTTAGTTGAAATTAGTAAATGTAAAATAACCTAAAAAAATGAGTGCAAATCTCTAACCCGGCTCCCCCCAACCCCGATAACTTTTGACCCAGGGGTCAGATCAAATTTCCAAATAGTGAACTGTCGCACATATGCTCATAGCTATCATGTGTGTAAGTTTCAAGTTTCTAGTTCTTATAGTGTAGGAGGAGATAGTGGCCAGGACGGACGGACAGAGGGCGGAGATAACCACATAATATATTTCAAAATCTAAACACGGACCCTAAGTTCAAGGTCAAGTTCACAGGGGTCAACAATTGTATGCGCATGGAAAGGTCTTGTCCAGACACACATGCGTACAAAATATGAAAGCAATATCTTTGAATCGCGGTCGCAGATTTCGAAACTTGAGCGCGGACCAAGAGTTCACAAACTTCATGGGCATAGAAATGTGTTGTCCAGATACACATGCGTACCAAATATGAAATCAATATCTGAAGGGACACAGTAGGTATGAGCCTTTTTCGAATCGCGGTCGCATATTTCGAAACCTGAACGCTGACCTCAAGTTCAAGGTCAAGGTCACAGGGGTCAAAAATGGTATGCGTATGGAATGGTGTTGTCCGGAGACACATGCATACCAAATATGAAAGCAATATCGAAAGGGACACAGTAGTTATGAGCCTTTTTCGAATCGCGGTCGCAGGAAAATCTCTAACCCGGACCAACCCCAACCCCCATAACTTTTAGCCCAGGGGTCAGATCAAAATTCCAAAAAATGTACCGTCGCACATATGCTCATAGGTACAATGTGTGTGAGTTTCAAGATTATAGTGCTAATAGTTTAGGAGGTGATAGTGTAAAGGACGGACGGACGGACAGACGGCGTAGATAATCACATAATCCCCACTTTTTCTCTGAATTATAATAAAAACTGTATGTGTCTTTATCTTTTGTTTTACTTTCCATTCATTTATGTTCTAAGTTTTAGTCAAATGGTAATGCAACTGATTGTTTATCCCATAAATTGCTGTTTATTTATTACATAGATGGTGCGAGGTTTATGTTTATTGTTGATATATGATGTGTGAAAAGTTCTGGGCCAAATGTGAGTCTAAGGGCGTTCTATAATATGGTCTAGCATTCATGTACAATACACACACACACACACGCGCGCGCGCGCGCACGCACGCACGCACGCACGCACGCACGCACACACACACACACACACGCGCACGCACACACACACACACACACACACACACACACACACACACACACACACACGCACACTGTGACAGTATGTTAGTTTGTTCTCTTCCAGATCGCACGGAAGGTCTTCTTCACATTCTGTCCGACCCCTCTCAGCCTGAAGACAGTGCCCAGATTGCTTTTTATCCTCCTGTGGGTTTTCAGGATTGGAAGCAAATACACCATTGGTGGTCAAATCGATATGGTGGAAACGTCAACGATGCAAATAAAGAGGAAATAATTGTTACGATAAAAATAGCTAACCACAGAACAATCTTTTTAGAATACTTCCATAAAGATTCTCCTATGAACATAAGCGCAACAGTAGTTTCCGGTATGTTACATTTCCAGCCATTGCCGATTTGAAGTACAACTTTACATTGTATCCCTTGTGAGTTAACCGATAACAATATAGTTTGCTTATCTTTTCAACAGCATACGTATGTTTTGACTTCACTTTTTACACTTCAGCGCACAAAGGCGTAGGTCCTCCCTGCACTAATCAAGAATGTGGCCACTGCGTGTGTGTCCATCGAGGCGAGGACTTCACGTGCTCCACTGATGGACGCATGTTAGCAATGTGGATTGGCTCTGAAAACGTGGACTTTGAGCAAATAACAGACACAAGAAATGAAGTGAAACAATACAGGCCGCATAATGGCTCAATTACCAAACACCATCACAATAGTACTATTGTTTGCTTCATGGAGAAAAACGGCTTTGTTTTCAACGCCAGCGCCACTTTGATCGTACTCGGTGATATGTTTTAAATATATATTGGCAATAATTAAGATAATGGTCAATGTAGCGACATTCAAATTTTATCTTAACATCTTTCCTTAGATTTCTGAATAATGAAATTGAGGGCGTTTTACATGTTTTATATTGTTTTGTGAATCTTCATTGAATCTTT
This sequence comes from Dreissena polymorpha, assembly GCF_020536995.1. Lineage (NCBI taxonomy): Eukaryota > Metazoa > Mollusca > Bivalvia > Myida > Dreissenidae > Dreissena > Dreissena polymorpha. Next base: position 28,512,584 of record NC_068357.1, read on the forward strand.
ATGATGGTATAGTATGTGATAAGGACAATTTTATAATATGGCATGCTAAATCTACTGCCTTCACATACAAGCTTTGTAACAACCCGTTGAGCAATAAACCCGTTTTGCAAAAAAATTATGCACTTCTGGGTATTCTTCACTTAATTCCCAAATTGGTGAACATCACTTTATATAAACATTCAGCCTTGTTCGATCATATTTACGTTAGAGACGACAATTAAAACTTCCTTCATACCGTTTCAAATCAATATTTAACATTAAGTATATATGTAATGATTTTATTGCGAAACGGGCTGTTACACAAAATTCACATTGCAATAAGACATTTCAACACGTTTTCCCATAAATTATTGCATTTTTACGTAAGTACTAAATTGTTTGAACTCACTTTCGATACACATTCTCTGTTGTCTTATCGTATTAAATCTCAAAATTATCACCCTCCATGCATTTTTAGTAAAAACTCACAATTTTGTCTATTTTTTTAAACAATTTTATTTAAAAACAACACCTGAAACTAACTTTTAACTCTTCCAATTCATTTGATTTAATTAATACAAGAGTGATGATTTAATTGCAAAACGGGTTACTATAAATTTTTCACATTGCAATAAGACACTCCAACCCGTTTTGCAATAAGACACTCCAACCCGTTTTGCAATAGATTTATTGCAAAACGGGTTTATTGCAAAACGGGTTGTTGTAATCATCAAATTGCCATAAGACACTCAAACCCGTTTTGCAATAAATTTATTGCAAAACGGGTTTATTGCAAAAAGGGTTGTTACATAGCTTGTTTAAACTTCAGTATGTATCATCGTAGTGAATTCCTTTTTAATTTAAAATGACTCTAGTATTAAATCAAATGTTTTTAAAGTGGCATGATACATAAAATGAATAGTGATATTGTGTGAGCTAAAATGACCAGATGTGTTGGGCTTAATCCCAACTTTTAAAGTTGTTATGCATTGTTTCATGTTGTATTTATTGACCTGTATTGTTAATGCTATAGGGATTTTTGCATTAAATATCCTTATGGTATCAACATTTATATATTGATGATGTTTCTGGAGATTTCTGAATAATGTGCATATCCTTTTCATTATTTCAGTCGAGCATCCGTCAAAAAGCACATAAGTTGTCAAGTGTTACGTAATTTAAGTGCAGCTACTCTGTAAAGTTCATATTGTTTTATAAGGTTATATTTAAACCAAACAACTCATCGCATACATAGTGTTGTATTTGAACTACAATTCACATTTATGTCAATTTCTAAGCGCGTTTTCACAATTTTGTCTAGATCCTCTGAACCACGGGACAACAATGCCTCAGTTAACGGCAATCTGGATAGGAATAGCTGTCTCTACGTTCATGTGCATCCTCATCCTCTCCTGGTTCATCACAATCCGTAGGTTTGAAACTATTGTGATGTTACGAAATATTAATAGCTCTGATGACATATTGTATAACTAAATTAACTGTATGTATGCATCGTTTAATTTATTTTAATACAACGCGAATATATATCGCAGAATAATAAGTTTATAAGTTTACATTTGCCTGATTATAAATTAAATAATTGAGACATACACCATTAATGGTCCAGAATAAGTTTGCGATAATGCAGATGCTTTCATTTCAGGTCGTGCTTTTCGAACAGATGAAAACGTTACGCAACAGTAAGACCAACATTAATCACTATTGTTTGTGCACTGCATAGTAAATATTATATAAATGTTGACTATACTATTCGTAATTAATGTTGAACTTTTTATGCAAGTAGTCTCTTTATGTTCCAGACAAGAACTTGAATCAAACTTCTACATTCATCCAGTGGGTATGTCTTTTTATATGTAGTTTTATATGTATTTTATAAACTGGCTTTGTCATTTGTAGAATGCCATGCCGTTTACAATACGACATCTTCTTGCTTTAAATTTACCTTAAACATAGTTAAGGTAATTCTTAACATATTCCTTCGTAACAATCGATCTTGAGAGTCAAATAGCTTAATGAAATGGTAAATTGTTGTTTAATTAAAATAAACACTATCGATATAAGCTTAGTTAACAGATGTTAAAGTTTGGAGTGTGAGCAAAATTTATCTGCAATTTAATGCGGCATTCGGTGAAAAAATAAAGTTTAACAATTTCGACAGTGCATTTATTTTGAGCCTTAAATTACTATAAAACAACATTTTGTATAATATGAATACATGTAAAGATTTGTTCATAAGAAAATGTAGTTTTCCGTTGAAAATATTTTACAATTGTTAAAACAATAACAAATTAAATTATTGAGTGACTTTGTACTCAAAATGAGTTTATAATCATGTGCACGTATATTCGGGACATATAATCATTAGAAAATCAATTTTTTAAAGATGAATTAGTTAACATGATACCTTTGTCATTGCAGTCGATAGCACGAGCTCCAGCGGTGATTCTTCTGCTGCATACGAACATTTCGAAGAGAAATTCAATAAACAGGAGTGGCATCATAGCGACAATGCTGGAATGTAAGGGAGAACATGTTTTAAATCCTTCAATTAGATTTTAGTCGGCCAATACGTGGTATTGATATCATATTTGAATTCGTGTCAAGACAGTTATCGTTTAATGAAAACAACGATAGCATACTTACATTACATTCCTGCATTTTAACAATTTCACAATTGAAAACACATTATTATGAAATGATAAATGTGCTAAACAAGCCGATTGAGATACAATACAATTTGTTGTTACTTTTTTTAGTATTTATGGATATTTTTAGGCGATGACCCAAGCTTTGACAAGCTTTTTTTTTATTCTGTAAGTATCGTCTCGTACTGAGTCGGAAATAATCGTAAAACAAGCGTATTTTAAGATTTCCCGCTTTACAATGTTGTTTGACTTTCATTATTCATATATTGTACAATTATTGTTTGCTAACAATCATTTATTAATAAACTTAATTTCCTTTCGCTATTTCTTACCAATCCACGAAACTATACTCTTTGAAATTCAAATTTCCGACAGCACATTGCCAGTATTTCATCGATTGTTACATTTCCGGCATATGTGATGTAAATCACGAAACATAGAATAACTCAACCGATCTTCTATTTGTAAATTTCTAATTGTGTCGTGTCTTATTACCGCGTATCATACACTGTACACTTTGTTTTATTGAAATAAGTGTCCACCGTTATAACCGACTTACTAACAATCGAGTATAATGTAAATATTGGTTTTATTTTCTGTATATAAGAAAAAAATGAGTTTATACATATGTATTCATTCAGAATACTTCTAACCAGTAGTTTTTCAGTAAAAAATGTCTAGTACCATTTTGACAAAGGAAAATGCGGTTTGTAAGTTGGTTCATGTAATATTATTTAACGTAATAAAGTTCGGTCAGGATATGCTTTTAAGTTGCAATTTTGCATATACACATTGTTGGTTGTTTACACTTTTTGTAGTGTTTTATCTGAAAATAATGAGCATATATTTAATTGCATCATGTTCATTTAAGTATACCATTGATAGGTTTTAACTGACCTTATAGACCTAACATAATCTGTTTTAGAATAACCACACATGATGAAGGCACAACATTGCAACAATTTAGACCACCAGGTACGCATTTTGTTGTTTTTAATTATATAAAATGGGACAAATATCCATATTGTTTAAAAAAATATGTCCACACCTGTTTACATGTATTTTAACCTATAAATATTTCCCTGGTTACTTTTTATTATATAAATATAAAAAATGTCCTCGTTTCATCAAAGATTTCTAACATGGACAGTATTGTTATGCATCTACATAATAATCAAGGAATTATTCACTCAATGTTTAAACACATAATTTCCTAATGTTGCTAATACTATACATACGTAGAGAGAGATTATACGATAATCATACATGGAAAGTGTGATGTCCTTAAATTCGTTTATTTACTATTTTTGCTGATAAACCACTTAATAAAGAAAACAAATAATCTTTTATGATAATCTGTGTCTAATAAACGTACTCAAGTAAATTCATATGTTAATGTAACTGACGACGATTTAAGAAATGCAATATTATAAGCATATATTTTCAATTCAATAGAAGTTTAACTGGTCATAGGTCATATGATGTTTTTTATGATGTTGACATGTACAACTTATAATAAACCTTAAGTCGGACAAACTAATCAGGGTGTGTCCTGAATACTGAATGACCATATCATTGATATTACAAACTGCTCAATAAAACACATTTCGCATGTTGGAACACATTTGGATCTTATTTCATCTGATCTCTCTTCGGTGCTTTCTTCTTTTTCATAATAATGTTGAACATTAATGATAAGAAACATTTGAGTACATATAAATAATAATAATAATAATACCTAATAATAATAATCATACCCTTATTTTGACATTTAGAAATCATAGTTTTAAATATAAAATTATCATCGTGTACATATATATTTTATGTTGACCTACAATACAACTGTGCGTTTTTTCAACTGGATCCATCTGTGTATAGCGATAAAAGAATGTTTTTTGAGTAAATTCATTTATACCATAATCGACGTTACGTTACTCATTGAGGCTGAGGTAAGTTTGACTGATTATGTTAATATTAATACTACGGATGAAAGAAAATGCCGAAACATAAACAGTATTTAAAATTATAAATTTATAACATTAAACAAGCCTGACGTTTATGATTAGCTGTATTGCATTAATACAAAGTTTGCATAATGCATTCAGCAACAATATGTATCCTAGCGTTACCAGTTTCCGATAATTTAACAATAAAACTCACCTTAAAAAATTGTCTGTGTTTATTGTCGTCTTTTCTGTCACTGCATCGTCAAGATGAATATTCAAAGTGTAATTTACAACGAAAAACGGGAACAAACGAGCCAAAATAAGGGAAGTTAACAATAAAAACAAACGGACGTCAAAAACTGTAAAAACAGAAAGTGCGACACCGGTTTCCGATAGTTACATGAATAGTCATATCGTGACGTCATTTCAAGCACTGACTTACGAAACAGCGTTGCAAATGCACTAAAACTATAAACAAATTCAATTAAGAAACAATATTCATTGAAATCGCAAATTTAAAACAACAAAAAAACTTATTTAACAACATGGGCATTTGAAAGAGGTGTTTCTCCGGACTACTCTGACTGGTGTGCAGTATTTAAGGTGTGTCCAGTGTTGGCATGCATCACATTGCGCCCATGTGTAAATTGCAAGAGACTGTCCATCTTTTGAAGTGCAGTTGTACTTCTTGCACACGCAACATTTCTCATCGTCCGTCACATCTTCATCTACGGACATGGAGTCATCATCACTGGTCTGTATTGCACGTGATGGTCCTGCTACTGGACTGCCTGTAGTTGTTGCCTTGCCAGCGGTCGATGGGCGGGTGGCGGACTCGGCAATGTCTGGAGTACGTTAAACATTCCTGGTTGTATTTCTTTTGGAATGGGCCGAAACAACCGACATCCATGGGCTGTAAAATATGGGAACAGTGAGGTGGTAGAACGAATAGTATTATTCTGTTCTCTTTTGCCCATTCAATGAGTTCAATGGAGATGTGACTCTTGTGGCCATCGTACAACACCAATGTGGTATCTTCTTGGTTGCGTCCCATGGCATATTTCAAGAAGTGTGTCTTCATATAGCGAAGAAACACTTCGCTGTTTGACCAACCAGATTGCGTCATCATGCCTTCAGTCCCTTCACTCTTTCCGACCATAAGCTCCGGTAGCATCCGTTGACCGGGAAATACAAAGAATGGCGGTATTTGGGAACCAAGAGCATTTCCTCCGCCGATCACTGTCACCGTTTTCGATCGTTCGGCCATCACCACTTGAGGACGTGCATCGAAGCCAGCTACAATATTTGGTGGTCTATATTCGGTATTTATACCCTTTTCGTCGATGTTGTACACAAGGTGAGGTTTGTTGTGCAACTCGTACTTGTCGAAGATAGTTTTCAGTTCTTCAAAGTAGTTCAGGATCACCTTCTTAGAAGCACACGTTGCTCGTTGTTCAGGAAGTCCGGATGGCTTAACAACTTTGAGTTCTGGCCACCTGCCCATGAAGCCATAGAACCATTTGAGACTGAGTGGTTTCTCTTCCCTTCCCCGTTTTCCAAGGTAAACAGCGAAGTCGGACGCCTTGGTGCATATTTCTGCCCGAGTGTACCCGTACCCGACACGCGCTAGACCTTTCACATGCTCGACCAGTAGCTGTTCCTCACTGAGGCTAAGCAGCGGTGCGGGTCCATTTTTTACGCTATCAACCGACACTCTACTGTCTACGCGATCGCGCAACGTGGTAAGAGGCACTCCATATATCTTTGAAGCCCTATATACGGGGATATTATCCTCTTTAACTGCCATGTATGCCCTAGTTAGAGTTGTCGGTGAATACGAACGCCGCCTTGCATGCGTGGGTCCGCGGGAAGTCGGAGATTTAAGCTTTAAACAAAATGATTTGTTCCCTCAGTTTTTGCCTTTGCTGTATACCCAGCAGAGTAGCAGTATGTGTTGTATGATTTATCAATGTATTGATGTCAATTTACAGAACTAAAACCATATTATGAGCAATCGAAATCCATTCCGATATAATAAGTCTAAGCAGAACATGTTAATTTATAACCCGTGTTTACAGTAGGGTGTAGTATTTTACAATAATCATTGAGGAACTTTACCCATAACATTACAGTGGGCGGAGTTTACGAAACAAAACATGGCTGTCGTATTGAGCGTTCATAGTTAATTGATGTATTCAGACCTTGTTTACTAAGTAACAAAATGTGTACTTAGCAGAAACCAGTTAAAAACGTATACACTTGTAATAAGTAAATTTGTTACCTTAATTCGCAGCATTTTTACAAAATTGTTGAGCTACAAAAAATCGCCGATGTCGAACGCACTTGCTTGCAAGTTGTTTACCTGTGACGTCATGTAGTAAACAAAAACACGCGCAATATCGGAACCTATCGGAAATAGGTGTCTATCGGAAACGGGTAACGTCACGATATGTCTTTTTCAAAAAAAAACTTCACATAAAACGCACAGCGCACAACGCTTTTAAACGAACGAGTTAATCATAGTTATATATGCGTTACAATATTTAAAATAATGAATAGAATAATTATATTCAATATAAAACACATTTTGTAAAACATGCATTAGAATGAATTTTCAATAAATAAGCAATATAACTCGAAAAGTCGCAAAATAATATTTTAAAATATTTTCTTTCAGTCAAGATCATAAAAGTCTATCGCTTTCAAACATGCACTGAATAAGTAATTGTTTATGCATGCTCAGTATACTGTCAACTGATAACAAATATACACATACATTTAATCACAAATCCTTTATATGACCTGAATGTCGATGGAATGTTCATACGAGTGTTTCACGTGTCGTAAGATTAAAAGAAATTAAGGTCGTGTATTTACATCCATGTTCAACTTGATGGAAGAGCAATAGTTCGTGCCGATTTTGAGAAATTAAAATAATGCAAGTGTTTAGTTAGAAGAACCTGTCAGCGTAGTTTAATTCTATTTTCAGAAGATTTGCCTGAGTCAAAAGACGTTGATGTAACGATTGAACATCATTATGACGACATCGAAGAGGAACTTGGAGCCACGGCGGACCGCACTCAGCCAACTATGGAACACAAAGTTTGCACTCGCTCAAAAATACACATGAAATTATAATTCTGGCTGTTTTGTTTTAAACGAATATATCGTTTATTTCACTGTAATTTATTTCATTGTATACTTTGTCAACTGTTTAATTTATATTATCTAAAGTAAAACGTGTCACCAAATCAGCGAAATAATCTACACCTTAGTTTAACATGTTTCCTAGCAGATTATTCCTATTTAAAGGGGCGTTTTCACAGATTTTTGGCATGTTTTGAAGTTTGTCATTAAATGCTTGTTATTGATAAATGTAAACATTGAATCTAAAAAGCTCCAGTATAAAATCAAGAATGAAATTAATAAAAGGAAAAAGGTAGACCGCATCAGGGCTCGAACCAGTGACCCCCGGAGTCCTGGAGTAAAAACCAATAAGACCGCTCGGCCATCCGGCCAAGTATGAGTGAATGACGTATTTTATACTTTATATGAGCAATCTTCATAGTTTCACAAAATTAAACGACAACAACAGAACTCTACAAATTATTCAATCGTTTCGCGTTGCAACGGTTAATAATTTTCAGGTTTTTAAATAGTCAAAAGATGCATATAATGGCTATATAAGACCATGGTAAAAGTTCAGTATTACTGTTTCCTCACAAATATCATATCTAAAACGAAAAATTGCGAATCTGAAACAACCTCTTTGCAATTTTGTCAATTTACCAAAACGTAAAAAGATCCCTTAAACATTCACAAGAACATCTTACGGAACAACTAAGCACCATTATTTCTCTCGCTATTTCAGTAACGTATGTTAATCTTGAGAGATCTATTAGTGATTCTTGCAGAGATAAACGCCAATGAGCACAACAGTACAGCAGAAACAAAACCACAAGTCACCATTTTCCCTGATAAACAATTCTTGGATGAACACTGCTAAAATCCAACCTCACATCCAAAACAAACACTCCAATCGTTACGCAAGCGACTTAAGATGATCTGATCGTACTTACATAATCTTACTGTGTTTCACAATGTTTATTTTATATATTTATATTTTATATTTTAGTTCGCAAGAAAATTCAGATACTGTGAGGACCTTAGGCGTACCCCTGCAGAGCTTATTCGTTTAGAAACTTCAGGATATTTTTCTGAACTAAACCAAAAATCTACATGCGCTGTGATTCCTTTAGCATATGAAGATCTGAAGAGACATGTTATTGATCCCGGTCATAAATATACGGCAATAAGACCTCGTCGCACATCATCGATATAGAAACATTGTGTCAATATAATATGATGGCTATCACATGTGTGTTTAAATGCTTACATGTGCATGTGAGTGTGTGATTGCGGATGTGAATTATATTTGTTCGAAAAGAACGACGTCATCATTTGGGAAATGTATAAACAATTACATAAATACCTGTCTTAATTACATCCATAATTTCCAATCGCCTGTAATAAGGTATAAGACCCCATGCAAAGGGTTAAGTAAGTGTTAGCATTGATGAATTTTGTATTTTATGTCCATATATGCTAAAAAAAACATCCTCAATCAGGAAGGAAAAAAGTGCTTACGTGTGGGTGTGTTCGGTATGGGTGGTGCGTGAGCGCGTGAGTGCGTGCGTGCGAGAGATGCGTTTATCTGTGTTTTAAAAATGTATATCATAAACAGTATTTGTTGAGACACGCAGATCGTGGAGTTGAAAAATATATCCTTGTTATTCTTGTGTATTGTCAAGACTTTTTTCGAAGAATGGTAGATTGTTTTCCAAACATGGAAAAGTCCATTGATAAACTGCATGCACTGAATATCAGAACACATTTCAACAAAATATACATGCTTAGACATAATGCAAGCAAGTGTATGATATTCCAGTATGTAGAGGAATAAATGTGCATCAAACACTGAACTGAGATAGCAACCAATGAAATTATTGGAATAGTCAACACGTCCTTGGTGCATTTATAGCTATCTTATTTTGTTAAAACAGTACTTATCATCCAGTTCATGCTGATTTATTATGGATTTTATCCGGATTTTTTTCAGAAAATCCACCATTATTCCTTGCTATACAATTTGGTGACCGAACAATTTTCCGTGTATGAGAACCCAATGCGCACGCTTCAATTGCAAAAAGCTGAAGAACCGTCTCTCGCGCGTGGCTTTTTTTGCTCCGTTATGGAAGAGCCATCCGTTATCGAAGTATCCGGATGACCGGCGTGTCGATTTGCATTATGAATTCATTACATTTACGTACCAAAACGAGTGTTCTTTTATTAATTATACAAAAATTCGTAGACTTTCTTTGAATGTATCGAATATTTGATGTCTATGTACTAACGAGTCTAAACATTCGTTAATAAACATAGGCACACTAGTATGATTAGTATAGGACTCATAAAAATAGTATGACAACATTTAATAAAAGAATATATATCAATGCTAATATGAATAAAAATATGTTTGCAAATATATATGCCTACAGCATACAGCTATGTACTTTCCCATGATAATGGCCTTTTTTACGCCTTTGTATTTTTATTCTTCTATATCATTTGTAAAAATGTCGAGATTTCCTATTTATAGAATGCTAGTACACGCAATATGTATTCGTGTTTGGGCTAATGTTAAGACATACATGTAGTTTATCTTCAATGTATCAGGTTAAGCTTGATAAGACATCTGTCCGTGTGTGTTTTTTCAGCAATGAGTGATGTACGGTGAGAAAACCATGTCGGATAGTTCCTCGCAATAACACTGTTGTCTACAAACAGCTGTTATCTCTACCAAATTATTTGCAATATATGTAGTTCTTTTTGTCCCACATACCGATGGCTTTTATTCTGTACGTAGTAACTATGAACAAGTTAAACTAGATGTTTACACGTGAAATAAGCTTCTTGAAAATTCGACCATCGGTATATGAGAGAACAAATATTTCCTTTATGTTGTTCATAAGCTTGATTCCCTTTCCCGTCACATAACGGGTTTTATTGCATGTGCGTAAAGCGTTGTCACAGATCAGCCTTTGCAGTCTGCGCAGGCTACTCAGGGACGACAATTTCCACGTGCAATAAATTATTTGTTATAAGAAAGTCTTTTTTTAAACGAAAATCAAGTAAAGGTATCGCTCCTGTGCATGGCGCACAGGCTAATCTGGGACAACATTTTACGCACATGCTTTACGCCCCGTTTGTTAGAGCGAGGCTCTCATAGAATAGCTCATGACCAGCGTTATGCATTGAACACGAATCGTGTATGCCTTGTCGTCATATCTATCGTCACACAACTCCACAGTCATATCTAGTGACCTTATTCTAGTGTATAGTCATATCTAGGGACCCAATTTCATTCCATTCCAGGGTTATATCATTTGTCTTCCGTATCTAAATATTTGTTTTGTGCCATAATTATCAAGCCATACATGTAAATCCCCCCATCCCACACAAATCGCGAAATCAACACAAACATATAGATCACATAGAACAAATAATATACAATAACTTTAACAGAACAACGTTATTGGTTGAACGTGTGATTTTAACGTACGTTGCCGGTTTATTCGGTCGCGAGGCTTTTCAATGCCGAATTTACCAGTTTTCTGTTATCTTATACTGGGCCTAAGCTTATAAGCCCCAACGTTCTCACGGGCTCAATATGAAAACAAGTCACCAGAAGCTGGATATAAACTGTGGGTCATTACGTATCTGCAATTACGTAAGGTAATTACAATAGGAGGCCAATTGGTTTTGGGAAAGGCATAAATACTAATTTTAGTCCATAAAAACAAACAGCTGAAACTGAAAGAAATTAAGTTGTAAGAACACTGTTTCTTACCACTTAAACGATCGACTCTAATTTTGTTTGTTTGAGTTTTATATATGTTTCTAAAATTCGATAATATATCCTTAATTACTAGTATCACGTTTGAGAAAGTGTTCACATACGCTTAATTTACTATTAATATTGAATATATAGAAACATCAGTGAAATAAAACTGTCTCAAACAGTGAATATTAAGAGTAAAAAGTATCGATAATTTGGTTTTACAGAAACTAATTGTGGATAAGTTTGGTTTCTCCGTTGTAACCACATTTTTACAAAGGGCAACTACTCTGCATTGAATGTTTATAACAACATGCGGATTAGCTTCCCTTGAACATACATGAATTTAAATTTCGGAGCGCCCAACAGGGAATTGGAATATCCGGGACACAGGTGGTTAGCGTGTGGCTATGATATTAATTAGTGAAAACATCATTTTGAATGATAAATAATCATATTATAACGAAAAATTAACTTTTCTAAAAACAAATATTTCACTATCAAATATATATATATATATATATATATATATATATATATATATATATATATATATATATATATATATATATATATATATATATATATATATATATAACAAGGTATGCAACTCAAAATCACCCCAAAACGGGGTGCATCGCTTTGAACAGCCATATCTTCATTAATTGTGCAGCGATTTTCACGATCTCGGTCTTATTCAACGCAGAAATGAATTTCCTTTCTGGAAATGTATATGCTTGCAATATTTTTACAAATGCTGGGTCAACTTTTAAGAAATAACACGATACACAACACGCATGACCCAGTTGACAGTGATCATGCAGTCTTTATGAATGAAATCTCCAGTTGTAAAGACACACCTCCGCATTTGACCAATGAAATCACTCGTATGTTTAAAATGTCAGTTAGTTGAAATGTATGTAAACAAAGGTTTCAAACGGCGCTGGACAGTTAGTCTTGATGCATAATGTAACGACAAGAACGTTACGTATGTTTTTTCATACGTTTTATTGAATTATGGTATCGAACTACATGAACTTTGTAGGGAAGTTGCCCTTTACTCCGTGAAGATTTCAGTCTTAAAGACTGCACGATCACTGTCAACTGGGTCATGCGAGTTGTGTATCGTGTTATTTCTTAAAGGTCGACCCAGCATTTGTAAAAATATTGCAAGACATATACATTTCCAGAAAGGAAATTTATTTCTGCGTTGAATAAGACCGAGATCGTGAAAATCGCTGCACAATTGATGAAGATATGGCTGTTCAAAGCGATGCACCCCGTTTTGGGCTGATTTTGAGTTGCATACATTGTTATATATATATTTGATACTGAAATAAAAAATTCAGAAAAATTAATTTTTCGTTATAATATGATTATTTATCATTCAAAATGATGTTTTCACTAATTAATATCATAGCCACACGTTAACCACCTGTGATCCGGGATGGCAAAAACACAATAATGATCTTTTGTAAGCACTCGTGAAAATATTATTTTCTATGATCACTCGTGATTTAAAATCGATATATCACCAAATCCAACAATAAGCCACTAGTTTGAACATATCATTGTATATTCTTATGCAAGAGAGGAATCGTAAAAAAATTAACGTAACAAAGGTTAGCCCACCTACCTTACGTTATATTTGCGATGTTAGTTGAAACAAACATAATGTCGTGTTAGCTGTTACAGAGTAACTGATCTTTAGCAACGTTTTCATGTTTCTGTTTTCACCCCCGGAAACCCGACATGCTGTGAGAAGTTGGACATGCTAGGAGATGTAGCAGATATATTTCAAACAATTTCGGTAGGGTAAGTAAATCAAGTTCTATAATTATTTAAAGGCATTTTTGAAATATTTTTAAAATATTAAAATATATTTTGGTGCATGCAAAGGAGGTATTACCCTGTATGTTAGAAAAATCCTGGTTATTAATATTCAGGATTTATTGAAATATGGCTATTTAAAGTCGACGATGCAGGGATTTGTCCCATATTTCGCACTTTATTTACAAATTTCTTTAAAGATATGTCAGTGAAAAAGTTTTTCACCGACAATCATATTAACCAATGTCCCAGAGTAACATATCCGCCAGGGTTTCTTAAAAAAGTTCGTATTGGTGGAAAACTTCGACTTTACATACAACGTATTGATGAAAAAATGATATGACATGGTGCTGTGTGAAGTTCATTTATAAACTTAAAAGCTCACAAAGATGTCGAGATATGACATGTGTCAAGGATAAATTGCACTTTTAGTAGTTTGATAATTTTGTTTTTACTTGAGGTCTTCAAAATATCAAATTTTATGTATAAGATATAATATTAAACGCATATTTTAGAACTAGGTAAAGATAGTCGGCTTCAATGACGCTCGCGATAGTAACTCCGCCTTTTCATCCCTACGCAAGCGCATTACTAGCAAACGTTTATATTCGTAACTCAGCCTTTTCACCCGTACGCATGCACAGAGTGCTAGCATCCCTATTCAGCCCTAACAATCCCAAACAATCCGTTTTCACAACAAAAAATCCTTAAAACCCCCTAGAGTGGATTGTTAGGGATTAATCCTTAAAAAAACCTGATTGTTAGAGATTAATCCCCAAAAAATATTCATCTCTTAGCAACCCCGTATTTGCGGAAAAAAATCCCTAACCCTACCGTTTTGAACATAATTGAAATAGAATTATATCACTATCTTTGTATAATATTAACTGTGACTATTCTATCAGGAAAATCAAAATGTATCTATTTAAATTCTAACCTTAAAAGGGACCACAAACGACGAAAAAAGAAAAGTTCTAAAATACCGTATGTTTTGACAATGTTTAGTTTATATTGATTAAAATATCACTACTGGTATATTACATTACTTGAAAAAAGTTTATATTTTCAGTATATTCGGTAATAAAATTTCGCGATGTGAAATCGAAAGTACATCGCGAAAATAGGTGACATAACGATATACACACTATAAATAACGCAAGCAGATTGATCATTTTATAAATAAAATATATATTATTCACTACGCATGCAAAATTTGCCTTCCTGGATTTACCACGTGACGATGATGATCAATCTACTAGCGGTATTTATAGTTAACTGGTAGTTTAACTAGTATTTTAGAACTTTTATTTTTCCGTCGTTTGTGGTTGACGGTCCCTTTTAATACGCATTTCAAAATAACATTTATTGATAATTAAACTGTCAAAAAAATAAATAGCCAATTAAATTATGTTTGGAACAGTCTTACAATTTGTTTCAAAACAAATGTGTTTTCAATATTGATTTCAACAATGTAATACATATACGTATTGATTTGGTCATTGCTGTATAATGAAATATTAATTAAGATGCTATTTTTTATTTTATTTGATTAATCGATTTCCAACGGTGATCCATTACTAACTCAAATCACAAATGCAGCAAACTGCATGTCCCGAAACTTCTTCCCTCGAATCGTTTTATATCCTTAATTTGTTATAATTATTTGTCAGTATTCACCATTGTATGTGCGAATAGTCAATTATAAATTTAAATACAGTATTTTCTCATTGTTGTGATAAATTTAAATTCAGTTTAATATAATAGTTTATGTTAGTTGCCACTGTTACCAGCTAACAAATGTTAACCTGTCCATTCATAAAGAAAGTTTGTGTGTTTTAATAGATAAAATTGCTCAATAATGTTTTGAGTATGTATTTATCTAACAACTAGTAGCATTTTAACGCTTCAAATACGTGTTTATTATTTTTTTTTGCATGTTAGTATTCAGGATTTATTATAGAAAAAACGAGTGTCTGTAACTTTGAATGCACATCGACTCGTAGACGTCATCAGGCATCAGTAGAAAACTGTGCTGTACTGCAACTCGTTAAGTAGTTGCGGTTGTTTTAGTTGCAAACAATATATTTTGATTCAGTGCAATAAGACTGTTAATATATGGTTGGGGGCTTCAGATATCATGTTATAAAAGGCCCGTTTGATATTTCGTGTGAAACGTCTTGGCAAGGCTTGCCTTTTCCTACGCCATATCAGACTTGTCTGATTTCACATAAAATAACACACACTATGTTCACTATATAACACAGGCCAAACCCAGGTATAAAGTAATTTGTATAACTCGTTAAGTTAACATTTGTAACATAAGATTTATCAGATTAACTTGCATTCCTAGTTTATATTGATAGTTTTACAACGCAGCGGGAATTCATTGATATTTAACACGTAACTTGTGTTTATAGACGGCAGACACAAAGTACATGATATTGTATTAATATATCTCTTCGTGTTTGTTGAACTTAACATCATGTTGATAGTAAAGTTGTTATGTGTGCAATCATGTTTGGCTAGCCCGAAGATTTTGATATGGTTAAGTACGTTAATCCTACAAAAAAAACATATATATTGTGAAATTGAATGAAGAACTTTCGCTTAAGTACAATTTTGTCTTATATAGCGCCCTTTTCATAGACAAGTACTAATGGAAGATGCTTGCCTTGTTTATATATACATTTGTATAACATAAAACTAGTTTTAACAATGGTAAAATGCTTTCGTGGCGTATAGGTCATATGCATTCATTTACATCAATATGTCTCGGGTCCCATTCCCTCGACAGGTTCTCTTTTTTAATCGTGGTTTTTGTTTGTTATATGATTATTTTTAATATTAAAAATATTATATTGTTGTTTCTTAATTCATTAAAATGACTTAGTTTTTAAATTGCAATTCAATGTCATTTATTTCACAGGTAAAACTACACCTTTTTTATACATTAAAGAAAACGTATTTTAAAACACAAGCTAAATGTGTGTATTTCCTTTCTGACATGTGTAGTTCCATGTCAAATATTGTTTGTTACATTTTGAATTGATTATGAACAATCGATCATGTACACATATAAGTATTAAGTTTGGACAACTGAGCCAATTATTGTGGAAATATGAAATGCTGAAGGACAAGAATGAATAACTTAATGTTAAGTCACGTTTATTTTATAAACAGACACACACGCGTTTTATAATGACACGTTATGCTATAACTTTGCTTTACTTATACTTGATTTTTTTTACACTTGAACAGATAACGTAATAAATAAATATAATTGCTGTCATCTTTTCATTTCAGGATTTAAATCGTCGAGGTCTATTACTGAACGGTAAGTTTAAAGTATCAAGATTATTTTTAACTCCAGTTATTATAAAACCTATATGTTATCAAAATGAAATTACAACTGTATACATATAATAATATTCTTACTACATATGTTGTCAATGAAGGTAATATAACTTAAATGTGTACAATAGAATCTATAATACAACATGCCATAATAACAGATTGAATTTGTAAAAGAGCTTCAACAAATTTATATCGTAAACCAGACATAATATTTTTAAATTCACGCGTATGCAAGTTTTCAGCCATAATGATCCAGGTAATAGAAAAAAAATAAAAATATATAAATATATGTATAAATAAATAAAGATAAAAATAAATAAAAAAAATAAAATAAAAAAAAATAATATATATATATATATCTTTAAGTAAACATTTAGAGTGAATGTTCACGTTATGAACCAAAATTTAAAATATTTCGATCTTATAAGCTATTTTCGAACAATATTTCAGCTAGGTTAGCTAAAGAACAATATTTTATACATGTATTTAAACCCCAATTAAATTTTATTTGAATATTTATCGACGTTATGACGTCATAATTGATATGACGTTATCTCCATGACATGTTGACTTTGTAATATATTGTATTATGTTTATATATATAACGCCTTAAGTTTTAAGAACTTATTTAGGCAAAAAACGTATTTTATCCTATAGTCTTTTACGTCCGTTAACGACGAGATGTTTATTTATGTAATATGGAAATGTATTTTATAGTTATAGTGGGACTTTTTTATTCTTATAGTTGTTTGTGTAAAAAAGGCGAATAATTATCCGTTCAATATGTTATTCCTTTTTTTATTATTTATCTCATCAATGTATGGTTTCCATCGAATTAATGTTATTCTTTTTAGTAATATACCATGTAGGTATATCATAGTCATGTTATAATCCTATTCGTATGATAATACAGAAATCAAACTAGAGTCAGTTGAACACCGTTAAGATCTTGGAGTATAATTATTTTAATTTTCAGAAAAGAAAATTGAATAAAGAAAAGAATATTTTTTTTCATAAATGCTCAACGTCTTCGGTTACAAAGTTAAAATTCGGAAGCACCTAATTTAACTCAAATAATGTTTGTTTTCCTTTACTTTTAGTCAATAATTTTTTAATGGTATCTTTTAATGCTGTAGCTACATAAGCATTACCTGAAAACAGGGGAAATCATGACAGCTTTTGAACATCTTTACTATGACATCGAAGAACTTCAAACCGCACATGCGCTACATCAATCTACGATTCGGCAGCAGGTTAAGGTACTGTAAACCAAAAACGAAAATACTTATAAAAATCAAGAAGACACATTCTAGTATTATGCTTGAGTTAAACATAATTCGATTTTGAAGACACTAAAAATTTCCGTTGTTTGTACACCTTAAGTTGTGAAATGAATTGTAATTATAGCCCTCTCATCAATTTACCTTTACGTTTAGTTTATAAATGGATTTCTGTTTAATTATCATAGGTTTCCCCGGATGAACAGCATAACCCAAATCATTTAACGCCACGGGGCTTGTCAGACCGAGTTAATGGAAACTCAGCGTTTAAACAACCGGGACAAAGCACATCCACGTGCCATTCTACTGCCTTGCCGTATGAGTATCTGAAGAGATCTAGTAGTGATCCTGAACAAAAATACACCGCTTTAAGATAATTCTAACAGATAATGAAGTAAATACTGGTAGTACTTACCTGAAATAAAGCTGTATCTGTTCCCGGATCCCTCAGGCCAGGAACGTAGACACAAAACACATAGGATGAACACCGATACAAAAGTAGACGTCCGTCCAGATGTAAAGCTACAGTATGACTGACGATTATTTGCATTCGTTTCCGGTCAATCGATTAGTCTCTGCCGTACTGTTCCGGTTACACACCAGTAAATTTACCACACTCCTCCCCATTTTATCCAACGGGAAAGAGACATAGAGTCCTTTTTCAGTCTTGGTAACTTGTTACTTCATCAAAAATTTGGCCTACACTAAAGTTCCGGGCCCTAGTGATACTTTATTTTGTATTCAATTCCGCAATGCTCAATTACTTGTTCACTAGAACAGACTAGAGGAGTAAATTGTGCCCAGCATATAGTTTTTCTTTAAACTTATAATTAACAACGGAGTTTTTCCAAACTTTCACTTCCATTCATTGTCTATACACTTCAGTTGTGTTTCCTTTCTGTTACAATTAGTGTCCTAAACATTAAAACTCCATATTCAAAATTCAATAATTGGCCACACGAATGTTATATTACATTATGCTATTTATAGCCCAAACAGTTGAGTGGAATTCCTCAAAGTAAGCTGACACACATCCCGAACCTCACTATCCCGATATGACGCAATCACGTTGGCGACGTCCCCTAAAAAGGATGGAGTGCACATCCGCGCCCCAGCTGGTCGAAAGTATGGCGAGTCAGTTTCGATCAACAGCCTGTTCGCCGGGACCCTCCGGACTGCTTGTTTCTGCGCCTCCGTGAAAAGCCGGGCTTGTCCTGAATAACTAAAGAAACAGTTAGGGAATGCCTTGCACCAGCTGATCACAACCTCTTGCGCGCCGGTGAAACAATGCAGCACCACTTTCTGCGTCCGAGCAACATTGGGCTTTAATAATTCCAGACATTCCAGATAGAGCACTCCGGACTGCCGATCCTCCCCATCCCGGATATGAAGGATGATTGGTTGACAAGGGGATGACAATTCTAATATCCTTGTGAGAACTTTCTCCTGTAGCCCCCAAGTATCTGCTGGCTCGGTTCGATCCAACCCAACTTCTCCCAATGCCACTACTCGTTCATTCCTCAGGAGTTGTTTTAAATGACGGTAGAGCTCAGAGTTGAATCTTGCCGCTTTCCGGGGATGTAATCCCACCGCGACACCAAACCCAGCCTGAGCCGGGAAAGATGTCGGGTAGGTCTCGGGGTCACAATAAATCAGGACACCTCCTACCACATCCACTTCAACTTGGGGTCTGATCCCCACATCTGCATCCAGAAGGGTCCGGATTTCTGAGTAATACGGCATACCCAACTTCACTAGAGACCGGTCCAGGTGAAAATGAGAATCGAAGGCCGCAATCCTGGTCGTTACTGGTCGTCCTGACGCTTGGGATGTGCTCCCCCTAGCCAACGAGAGGTTTGCCTGTCCGGACACTGCCAAATACTCCCTAACAGACATGTTCAGTATGTTAGAAACAGCATGAGCCGTTCCACGTCCTACAGGGTCCGTCACTACCACAACCGGGGGTGTCAGGGTACTTGGATGCTCCACTTCAGGGATTTGAACATGTAATCCAGCCGCAGCATGAGCCGTTCCCCGTCTCACAGGTTCCGTCACTGCCACAACCGGGGGTGTCGGGGTACTTGGACGCTCCACTTCAGGGACTTGAACATGTAACCCAGCCGCAGCCGGGACGGTACTAGAGGTACGCTGACTGTCCAGGTTGAAGAAGTACACTTGCCGATCCCTTGGAATATGTTTCAGTAGACCGACAAGGACACGCCAATGAGCAAGAAGAGCCTGCGAGTTTAGACGTTGGATGTCGAAATCCACTTCCGGCCATCCTGATTGACGAGCGAACTCGGATAACCACTGTCTATCCACATCAGATAGAGACACCTCCGCGTTGATGCCTAAGTCATTCTTCTGGGCAAAATCTAGCAGGGTACCAAGCCGATCATCTCCGACGAGTTGTAGAGCGAGCCATCTAAGCCCTCGCAACCGAGCTACCTGCCAGGCCGGATTCGCCAAATTGCCTAGCTGGAATCGCTCAGGAAGATGCCTCTGGTAGACGTGTCTGCTTAGATGGCGAGAATCTGACGTACATCCCATTAACGGACAACGGGACGTTCGTTTCTTTTTCATGGGCTCTTCCATGCGGCTACCGAGTCTAGTCCAGACTGAGGGTTTCAGGATTTTCCTCACCGGCACACACTCTGGCACGACTGGTGTCGATTCAGCTGGTGGTAGTACAGCTGGTTCCTCCCTCATCGGATAAGTCCTTTTCCGTGGCTCCCTCACACCATAGGAACTATTGGTAAACACCTGGGTAGGAATTACCAATGGTGCCAGGTTCCCAGCCTCGACCGGGACCCTAGCTACCCCAGCATTAGAGACTCCAACCGAAATCGGAGTCCCCTCCACCGGAGCACGTCCTTCCTTGATCAGTGGGGTATCTTCGCACTGTCCCACATCCTCAACGACGTAGAACTCTCCCACTTCATCCAACGCCGCGAAGAAAGAAGAAGTTGATGGATCTTCTTCTGGCGCTATAACCGAAAGCACTTCGGTCTCCATGGGCAGCTCTTCGTCGTCTTCCACCTTGATTGCTCCCAGCGACACAGTTGCCGGGACCCTCAAAGCTGTGGCCGGTAGAGCCGGAAATCCGGATTGTAATCCCGAAAAAGTCTTCGGTCGTCCCGTTGTCTTCCGTACCGTACCTCCTCTTTGACGAGCATTCAGCGACACTCCTAGGCAAGTTTTCTTGGCCGCAGGTTTGCCGAACGCCTTCGTCACGAATTCTTTCGAGCAGATGACATCTGCATGGTACCGGAGCTCAGAAACAAAACGATTCTTGCGCTGCTTAACCGCAATATCATATTGCCCCTTGATGAGCTCTTGAATCTTCTCCTGTGGCAACCTTGAGGAGTGAACCTGTCCCAGGGCATGCACTAGCTCCCTTGCCGTGCCATACAGGAGTTTGCCTTCGGAGTTGGCTACCTCCACCTCCTGTATCACCCGGGCCTTCTTCTCCAAAACCTCCCTCCACCCTCGTTTGGGACTATCTGTTGCCGAGCCGGAGTCAGACATGCTAAAACAAATAACTACATTTTACAACTAAATTTTTACGTATATCATTCACTATCGAGAGTAAGCCTTCAACAATTTGGACACTTATATTTCCTTATCCTCACACCTTCTTCCTCACTCACATTCACACATCTACCATGAAACCACTCATCACACCAATCGCACTGAATCATGAACGAACCGTCATCTGGCTGTCTACACAAACAATATATTGTCTCGTCGCTGTCAACACCTAACAGTCCAGTCAGTCGGTCAATTTCTTGATTGGCCCATTTAGGAAGATTTGTTTCCTTGCAGATTTTCAACCGGTCATGATTAACTGTCTTGACCACATTCTTATGTCTTATTCGGTACAGATAAGGAGATATCTGCTGTGTCACTATTCCTGGTCCGTCCCATTTGAATGACAATTTGTAACATGTCCCTTTCTTGTGTGCGGTATCCAGCATATATACCGGATCACCCACCTTGTAAGTCTTGCTGTTAAGCCGGAGATCATAATCTCTTTTCCTTGTTTTCTGCACGGCCTTCAGTGTTTCTCTGGCTTGGTCATGCGCGTCTTTTATAGAATTCTCCAGTCGGGACACATACTCCGATTCAGTTGTAAATTTAATCTTCTGGGAAGGGAAGACCAAATCAGCCGGGCTATACACTTCTCTCCCTAACATCATTTTATTAGGAGTAAACCCAGTACTTCGATTTACAGATGAGCGTAACGCACCTGCTATCTGCGGTAAGTTGACATCCCACGAGTCTTGACGGTTTGCTGTAAAACACCGTACTGCCTCCATTAACGTACGGTTATATCACACCACTTGACCGTTTGCGGAAGGGCGGTAAGGGGTCGTCCGTTTTTTATCTATTCCCAGAAGACAGCACACTTCCTTGAACAGTTTGCATTCAAAATTTGTGCCCCTATCTGTGAATATCTCGAATGGAATGCCAAACCGGGAAAAGAATTGATTCACCATTGCTTCAGCTGTAACTTCGGCAGTAAGTGACGGTAACGGGATACACTCAACCCATTTTGTAAATTGATCTACCATCATTAAAATATATTCATTGCCGCCTTTGGTTTTCGGCAAAGGTCCCAGAAAATCCAAGTGAACTCTTTCCATCGGAACACCAGAGTGAAAAATTTGCATCTCCCATTTGGCTGTTCGATTTGGTTTCTTACTACGAGCGCATTCCGGACATTTTTCAATGTAACGTTCGATGTCCTTCACCATTCCCTTCCAGTAGTATTTCTCTTGGATCTTCCATTTTGTCCGGTCTATTCCCTGATGACCAGCTAAAGGTATATCATGATGGTAACTTAAAACCGGTGCCCGGAGATTCTTTGGCACCAGCAGCTGTTCCAGACCGCTCTCCGGATCAAGCCGATAGATTAACCCCTCTTTCATTGTGAAGCATGTACGGTTAATCCAATAAAACTTTTCTGTAGCACCAGCTAAAAATAATTCCCCCTCTGATGGAGTAACATGGTACATAAGCCAGCCGTGCAACAACTTAAATTCGTATTCTTCTGCTTGAGCTTCGCAGAACTCTGTCTCCGATATTCTGCTCAATTTCTCTACCCGAACAGTGTTGATAACCTCATTCATATTGCCTATTCCTGGATCCCATACTTCCCGTGTCTTCTCCTGCTCATTCGCTATCGATTTTGCTAATGGGATCGCGTCATCTACATCCTCCACAAAATGCCCCCAGTTTCTTTCTGCCCGTTTACAGTAGTCACACCCCCCACAAGGCAAGTGTTCCAAGCCATGACCTAGAACATACCCCTCACAATCATCCACGATGGGTCCCCTGGACAAAGCATCAGCATTGCCGTGCTTTGCCCCTGCCCTATGTTGAACTTCCATGTTATATTGGCTAAGTTCCTCCAGCCATCGTGCAATCTGTCCTTGTGGTTCTTTAAAACGGAGTAACCATGTTAAGCTGCTATGATCCGTGCGCAGAGTGAAATGACGACCAAGAAGATAATGACGATATTGCCGGGTAAAGCGAACCACAGCTAAAAGTTCTTTTCGGGTCGTGCAGTACCGTTTCTGTTCTTTGGTTAAGGCATACGACCCATATGAAATAATCCTTGGTTGTCCTTCTTGTACCTGGTATAGCATCCCTCCAATGGCTACCTCGGAGGCGTCTGTGTCCAAAATGTAAGGATCCTTGTCATTTGGCAATCCCAATACCGGGGGAGTAGTTAAAGCAGACTTCAAATCCACAAAAGATAGTTCTTGCTCTGGACCCCAGCTAAAATTCTTCTTTCCGGTGATAGCATACAATGCCCTTAACCGGTCTGCATAGCCCTTGATGAACATTCGGTGATAGTTCACCAAACCTAAAAATCTTTCCACTTCTTTAGACGTCTTGGGTGTCGGCCAGTCCATCACTACTTGAATGTCACTTTCTGACATAGTCAATCCATCCGGGCCTACCCATCGGCCCAGGAACTCAACTTTCCTTTGAAATAATACGCATTTCTTGGGTTTTAACTTCAATTGGTATTTTCGGAAACTTTCAAATATTGTCCGTAGTGTACCAAGGTGGTCTGTGAAGCTTTTTCCCATGGCCAAAATATCATCTAAAAAAGCCAAGATTTCGTTCCACGTCAGCCCTTGCAGAACTAGGTTTACTACTCTGGAGTATGTCGCCGGGGCATTGCATAAGCCGAATGACATTTTTGCAAACTGGAATAAGCCATACTTGGTGCTAAAAGCTGTCTTTTTCCTGTCTGTCTCTTTGATCGAAATTTGCCAGTAAGCGGAGTTAGCGTCCAGTTTCGAAAACCATTTCTGTCCGGACAGCATATCTGTACAATCCTCAATGAGGGGTAATGGATATACATCCTTCTTAGTGACATCATTCAGCCCCCTATAGTCCACACACCACCGCACCGACCCATCACGCTTACGGATCAGGACTGGACTCGCGCTCCAATCAGAGTACGATGTTTCAATAACACCAGCTTCCAGCATTTTGTTCAAGTGCCCTTCTTCCTCCGATACAAATGCCATTGGAGTTCTCCGGGGTTTTTGCTTCACTGGCCTGGCATCACCGGTGTCAATTTCATGTTCCATGGCTGTAAAATTGCCTAGGTCATATTCATCTTTAGCGAAGACATCTTGAAATTCAAGCAGCAAAGAACGCAACTGTTCCCTTTCGTCGCCGCTCAAATGTTCGCTAGATCTTTGCCAAACATCTGTCAAATGTTCCGGTAACTCCCGTGCGTTTTCCTGTTCCACCGTGTTAATCTCTCCTACACACAGATATTCTTCAGGCAACGCAGACATAACCTCCACTGTCTCCGCTGTCCCCACACACATTTTCCTCTTCAACCTAACATTGTGGTCACTTAGGTTAAAAACAGTCACATTTATTTGTGTCCCAGTATGCAACGACCGGGATATCAGTAGGTCTTTAATGTCGGTCCCTTCAAGTATGTATGTTCCAGGTTGGTCTTTAACAGTACAAGATACAGTCATTACGCATCGGGGAGGGATTTTAGTCAATCTAGAGACCGTAACCTTAGATACCCGTGGAGTATGTGTTTCCTTACAAGTCATGTAAAGAGTCTGTCCCCCTATACTAATATACATATCCGGGATATTAATATATGCACTATACTTTGTCATAAGGTCCTTTCCCAGAAGCATGTCATTGTCAATAGGGGCCACATACACATTCTCACAAATCTCCCTAACACCCATCTTAATCAATATAGGACCAGCTACAAAACCGGTCATTTTCATGTCTTTTCCCGCTGTCCTTAAGGTCACGTGTTTTAAAATGGGTATGTCAGTACCAATTTTATCAAAAACAGTCTGCGAAATAATGGTTACTTGTGCCGCCGTGTCAATCACAGCATCAATTTCTAAATGTTGTATTGTTATTGGAATTCTGAACAGAGTGCTGGTAGTCTGAACCTCATGGACTTGTACTTCCTCTAAGGTATTCGTCTGGCCATCCACTTGTTGGATCGAAGTTAGGCCTCTGACTCCGACCCACTGCTGTTTAAATCACTGTGACTGTCTACAAAGGAAACTTGCTTGTCCTTCTTCGCAGCACGTTGCAGTTCCGGGCAATCTTTCCGCCAGTGCCCAGTGTTTTGACAGTTATAGCATCTTCTTTCATTTTCCGGAGAACGTGACCTGTATTCTCCAGCTGAAGACTGCTTGATGGGACATTCCCTTTGCAAATGACCCTTTTTATTACATTTGTAACAAATCATCTCCGATGGACTTCTGGAAGGCGATGGAGAAGTTCTTCGTCTGGGTATTGAGGATAATTTTTCCAGTTTATCCGCAATCATATTAACTTTCTCTTCAAGACGACAGAACCTCTTTTCAAAGTCCTCCATTCTATCCTCTTCCCTTTTTCTGGTTATTCCTGGCGGTGACTTCGGTGCCGTGACTGCTGCAACCTGCACTTCCGCCACCACTCCTTTAGTAATTGTCTCTTGTTTGTTGTATATTAGTCCGCGGGTGTATTTCGCCCACTTTACTTTGTCTATAGCCTCCTCCATGGTGGTAGGTCTCATATTCGCCACTCCTTCCCCAACATGTTTATCAACTAGGCCATGACAAAACCGTAGTATGGTTTGGCGATTCATGTGTTCATCAGGAAGATCCCGGAAAGCATGGGTCGCCAAGGTCATCACTCTATCCGCCCAATCATCCAGCAACTCGTCTTTTTGCTGACAAGCATTAGAAAACTTAATCATAGCTGTTTCAGGGAGTTCCTGACAACCAAACCGCCTTTCCATCTTCTCCATAATGGCATTGTAACTGATACCCTTATCAGTTATCAGAGTATGGTAATCACTTGCCGTGTCAGTAAGACACAAGCACAAATAATCCTTCTTCTCCCTTTCACTCCAATCATTCACCACCACATAGCGGTTAAACTTGCTTTTAAACGACTTCCAACTACCCTTCCCACTATACACCAATGCCTTTGGTTGTTGGGTCAGCCTTTGTCGTCTGTCATCCTGTCGGTGAGTTCGACCAGCATGATTCTCTCGTTCGGGCACGATGACGCCCGTAATTGCCGGTTGAACATTGGGTTGTACAGTTGTCGCTGCAGGTAAAACATTAAGTTGTGCGCTTGTACCCGACAGTTGCACATTTGTTTGAACATTCGAGCCTGCTGGTTGAACATTTATACCTGCCGGTGCGAATCCGTGATTGGCGGCACCAGCTTGTAATCCCATCCCCTGGTACCCATCTCCATTAGTGAAAGGCTGGAACTGCACTTGAGCCGGATACCAATGTGGATAAGGGTACCCCAGGTATGGATATGCATTTTGTGGCGGTCCTTGCATCCATGGTGGGAACTGCATTGGTTGCCCCGGATGTAGCTGTTGGATTTGGTAAGGTTGTGGATACGGACCCATTGGTTGCACCGGGTACTGATATGGCAAAGGTTGTTGTGGTTGAGTCTGTACAGGAGGTTGTTGTATAGATGAAGACTGGTATGGCAGTGGTTGTTGCGGTTCCGCAACAGGTTTACTTTGTTCTTGACCCGCTTGCACTGAATATTGCCTCTGCCGATCCCTTGACTGTCGCGGAGAACCAGATGCTACAACCTTGTATCGACTATCGGGGCTTTCCTCTCGTTTGATAGCCTTCGGGCGAGTTCCCTGCATATTTGATACAGAAAGAGGAGGTCCAGATAGTTTATTAACAGCTGGTTCAATGTTTCTGATAGTAGATTGTACCCACTGCTGTTCTGTCAGTTTTCTGTCTTCAGGAGTCTGTGACCTACCCCATCGTTGCCAATACTGGTTACTTTCCAGATTTTTGTCTTCCGGAGTCTGTGTCCTCATATCATGACTGTAAGCCTCCAGATTTTCCTTTGCCTTTCCCTCATCATACCATCTTCCATGTGCCTTTTCAATAGGTACCCCTTCGTCTTCCTCTGCATCCTTTTCTTCTGTTTCGGAGAAATCCTTCAATTGGTTCAGTTTTTGCCTGGGTTGAGCGACCAGAGTTTTTTCCGGTTGCTCTGCAGATGTTTCAGAGGGTGTTTGCTCTGCTTGGGAGTCCTCATTCTCTTCCGGAGGTTGCTTTGAGAATGTTACCACCTCCAGAATTCTGTAGTTGGTCTGAAACCACTTAACGAAGACAACCACTCTTTCGGTACATAACCAAATTCCTCCCTTAAGTTGATTATTGCCTGCGCTGTTTTATATCCAACATTAGGAAGCGTTTTCAGTTCCACAAAAGACGCAGTATCAACATCAATAATTCTACTAGCCATGATTTCCAATAGAAGCACAAGATATTAATGAAAAGAAATGATTAATACGTCCTAAATTGGTAGGTCAATGTCAAGTTGAAAATTAGGATGTCAATAATACTGTCCAGGTCAAGTCTAAATTAAAGTAAATTCAGTTACAATTGAACTGTGACACACACACACAACTTGCAATCTAAATGCAATGTTCAGAAAAACTGATATTAAAAACAACAATTTATCTTAATTTTCCTTGCTCACCAAAAAATTCTTACTACAATGAGCACAATCACACTCCACAATATGATCAAATAAATCTCTTTCTCCACCCAATCAAAAATGAAAGCAAATGAGCATAATAAAACAATTACAGGCCATCACAAATCAAATAATATACACTAGAAAATGTAGCACCCAGTATTTGGTACCGGGTAATTGTTCTTCTGTGATTGTGATTAATGATAGTGTCAAGTATTAATATTGTTCAATAGTTTAGCTTTAAATCACGCACAATACTAAATAGCAAATCTATTTCTTCTAAAAATGGAATCAAACGGACAAAAATGTAATAAAACAAATGGCCATAAACACCAAAAATTCATGTATCCAAAATATAACACCCAGTATTTAATGCCGGGTATTATAACCGTAGATAACTCTCAGTATTGATCAAGACACAGTACGAATAGTATTTAATGGTATGCAATTGTGTTAATGACTCCAGGATAATGGGCAACTATTAAAGGAAATGGATTGGGTTTATACCTATAAACTCCACTCAACCAGACAATGCCGGTAAAGTCTGATGCAGGTTATGCGCGATCCCCAGCGATGCCGGAGAACCGATGATCCCTCTGCTCACTAAGACTTCGCGATCCCCAGCGATGCCGGAGAACCGAAAGTCCTTCAGCTGACTGCTACTGCCCGACCGCACGTCTCCTCTGTACCCTCAAGGCCAGATACCTCCGGGTGCAGGAACTCGTGCACTAGCTAGGCTAGAACACAACTAATGTAGAAACAAAGACATTAAATTATTATTCTCCAAAAACAATTCATGACAAAGTCTTTAATCGCAATGATAGCACTAGCTTGAAAATAAACTGAAATATTTTCAGTGTATTTGGTTTACTATACTTAATTATTTATTAATTGCTTTAGAGTAAATACGGTATTGCTACAGGTGCGCTCTTTAGGAAGTAGAAAAGAAAAATATTCTTGTAATATATCCTGTTGCTCAGAAAATTAACAGTTTCAACTATGCATACACCAGTAATGATACTATTATGTGATGAAGCAATAAAGCAAGTTGAAAATAATTGTACTATTCTTACAATGAAATGAAAATGCCCTTATTTCCTAAGTATTTTTTTTTTCCAAAAAAAATTAAAATAAACAATACAGGTTGAAATCAACTGCAATTGCTATTGCACTCTAATATCAACTAGCGCAACTAATTACAATTATTAGTTACACTAAATATCAGTGAACAATAGATGCAATTACTAGAATTCCAATCACCGGAAAGTAAACAATGGAACGATTTCCGTTTCCGGTTAGCTCATGGCAACAACCAATGAAAAATGGGGTATCCCGAGCTATTCATAGATGGTTGTTAAATCCGGGAAATTTAAAAACTCCCAGTGAAATATCAAGAATTCTAATGAAAATACATCTCAAAAGAATAAATCTTCAAATTTTCAGATAACTAAAGATGGGTTTTACAAATGCATGAAAGTACACGTACTTTCACTGTTTAATCCTGAGTTTAGTCCAGAAAATATTCTGAAAACATGCAACTATTCCAGAATAATGAACTAAAAGTATAATTCACAAAATTAATAGAATAAATGAACAAATGTACAATGCAATCGTCAATAATGACTGACGACATGTGCAAAAACAAGATGGCGGACAATTTTTCCGCGAAAGCCTCAATCGCAAAAAATATCACAAATATCAAAATATTGTTGCACTTTCATTAAATGCAAAATTAAATGTCACTATTGTGCAGTTTCTGCACAATCTTGACAACAAAATGAGTCATACTACAGCAGAAAATCAAACCACAATGGCGGGTATGTTCCCGCAAAGGTTCAATTTTTGGAACTGCGAAAGTTGCAAAAATTATTGCTCGCAGCGCCAGTGAAGTAAATACTGGTAGTACTTACCTGAAATAAAGCTGTATCTGTTCCCGGATCCCTCAGGCCAGGAACGTAGACACAAAACACATAGGATGAACACCGATACAAAAGTAGACGTCCGTCCAGATGTAAAGCTACAGTATGACTGACGATTATTTGCATTCGTTTCCGGTCAATCGATTAGTCTCTGCCGTACTGTTCCGGTTACACACCAGTAAATTTACCACAATAACAATTAAATCCACCACATTGAAGCCAAACGATATCGTCGCCTCTAAAGCGGATATGGAAGACAATATTACCAAGACAATTGGTTATAATCTCTTTTATTTCTTTTTTTTTTTAAATTTAATCGCGATTTTATAATGTCTATTTTTATTTCACCTACATGTTTTTTTTGTAAATTATTATAGGCCAAGTGTGAGATTTAAAATGTAAAGACATAGTTCAACTCCAGAAACATTATCAGCATATATTTTCTTTCAAGCTAGTCTTTTTTATAAGACAATTGACAAATTAACTACATTAAAGACAAAACATAAAAAACGATGTTTAACATAAATCATTAATAAAGCCGCGGTGTATCGTAAAAGCAAAGCATTGTTTTTTTAGCCGGTTTAAGGGATCCAAAACCTCATACTCATTCCAGTTTTAATCATTTGCGTATGTTTTTTTTGCATAAATGTGTCTTGACTTATACATTTGTTGCGTTATCTCTGTTTAACAATTGGTTCCTTTTCATGCAAAGAACGGCATGGTATGCTGATGTTTTCCTATTGGTGCTGCAGCTGACATTTCAATTTCTTTTGTATCTATTTGTGTACGTCATGATTAATATGCATATATCTGACCAACATCTATTATTTGCTTTTTTATCTGTAAGTCTGTTTGTAGGAATAATGCATATCTGTTTATACTTCCGTTGTGTAATTAAATGGTATTTTAATTTGACATTTATTATATGTTTTGATTGAATAATGACGCTTTCATATTAATGTAATAAACTCTTAAATTTTGTGTGCTTACATCCGGGTCTAATGTGCGATTTTGGCGCTCCTACACACTGTTTAAACCACCAATTTAAACCACCATATTGTTGCATTCATTATGCCGAGGTCACCAGCTGTGTTTATGTGTGTAAATTGTTCTTCTCTTGTTGTGTGTGGTGTCGTTTACAAGTGGTCTGGCGGTAGCTGAATAGATATCCCCAATTTTGAAGGGCTGGACAGTACAGTATGCATATATTGCATATATTGTATCTCGGCAAATAGGATTTGGATTTTCATTGTATAGTTGATGAGTTGGGAGTAGGGTACCTCAGCCTAGAGTTGATTTTGCTCGAATCGATGTAAAAATAATTTCTTTCATATTTTGTATTAATGACAGTAAATTTGTTTGTGCTTATAACGAAAAGAGGTACTGAAACTTCGTCTAAAACAACGTTCTTAATTATTTATAAACAAACCGTTGTAATTTTACTTTATTTCCTTAAGTCAATTATTTAGCTATACCTGAAACTACATTATAAGAACCACCGATTTTACGTCTTCACATTGTCAGTTTACTATTGATTGTTACATAAACCTTAATTTCCTTTTGCATTGGTAAGGATGTAAATGGTTAAGAACAAAGCCGCTCTACGAATTTTTAAGTTCGGCATTGTCCGGTGTCCGATTCCCGCTTGCTCTTAGAGTTAAACCCTTACACTATTATTGTTATTCACGTATATGTACACGACATTGTGAGAACAAGCCCCTTTAAGGGAATAGCTTTTACTGTTAATGCAATCTAATGATTATACGATGTTATATTTTTAATGGCAAAGATTTATTTGTCCATGAATACATATAAAAGTAGCTACTTGAGCCAATGTCCAATTGGATCATTTGACTAAAAACATAGTTCGCATAGTGCCTTTAATTAACGAATACCGTTTCTCCATTTGTATTTGAATAATACCACCATACTTTTGATACCATGTATTGAGGGTGTTTCAAATATTATATATTTACCTTGGATTTCAGGGGCACATCTTTTCTTACCCAATTAATTGAATAATTTAACCTTACTCTTCATGACAGTTAAGATGCATATAGTTTTGTCAACATTTAAAAGTTTTAAGTCATTTTATACTTAACTAAAGGGTTAAAAGGGGGCTAAAGGAATGATAAGAAATATTGTAATTTTTTACTTTTTTTCTCAAACCTATGACAATTTATAGAGAATACTAGGTCGGTGCCGAATGAAGCGACGTTTATTTTGCGAGGCTTAGAAAATCTGAACTACGAGCCTTGACGAGTGGTTCAGATTTTCGGGCCGAGCAAAATAAAACTTCGCTTTATTCGGCACCGACCTAGTATTCGATTTATCCCATCAAATTTTCTTAGTCGTCAATTATTTCGTTAAAAATAGAATAGGAAAATAAAACTTTACGAAAACCCCAAAATTATTTTAAGCAAACATCGTTTTATTATTGATTCATCCCGAGCCTAATATATTACAAAAAGATCAGTCAATAACCTGTTTTTCTATTTACCATACCTCTACGACCCCGATTAAAAAAAATAATGACAAACATACTAAAAAACTGCAGCTTTTGCGGGAAAGAATATGACTTTTGTCGTTTGACGTGTTAATAATGACGTCATGAGTACGCGCACTTAATATTTGTAAAAAAAATGTTTGTTTGCTTTTTGTGTTGCATTGTGTGTTTAAAATATATTACATCTTGGCATCTAACTGTTTGTTTTGTTGAATCTGATTCGATTTTACTAAAATGATTACTTTATAGTTGATTCCGAGTAATATGACTATAAGAGTCCGCCGCGCGTGACAGCCATATTTCAGCATCGCCGAAATAAAGGAAAATATATTCAACAGTGGTTTATTTCGAAAATGCACGTCTGATGATGGGATAAACTAGCGAAGCCTCTTTTTAAATGGTAGCATACATTATAAATAGGACGGATACAGCAATATTGGTTTTGTTATTGTCAGACTAAACAAAATCAAAGATGCACAAGCAACTGTCAATCAAGAACTTAAAACAAATACCAATTCATATATTTTATTTTAAATGATGTACATCAATCCATAATTTTATGCCGATGCACGAGAGCATGCAAAAAATTAGCTTAACAACATAGTAGAGGTAAATTTTATCAACGCTGAAATATCAATTCTTACGCCCGATGTAATGTTACCGAACATATTTAAGCACGCGATAAATATAATTTAACATCTATGCGTTTCAAACATAATGTATGTGACTGAATCGTTCGACTGATTGTTACTTTCATTGAAATTCTGCCACTTCTTTTTAATCGTTCTGTATAGGGTGTAACATAGTGATATGCCCTGCATATAGGAACATTAAAAGATCTATAAAATTTGGCTGAGAATGAAACTTTACTTACCTGTTTCTTTACAACTCACCGAGTCACTATTTAAGCAGCCATGATTTCATTTGCATGCGAACTTGTAAATTTCACAGAACATCATACAAAGAACAGACATATCCGTTTAAAAACATTCCAATCATTAACTGCAAATTCCACTTTCGTTGTTGTTCTTAGTGTGTCTGAACTTCAATTTCATGTTACGATATCTAAGTTTGTACGCATTGTAAGCTTTTTATAACGTTTATTGACCTTACCTTTTAACCTTCGCTGCATGTCGGATTTAATATGCGTACAATAGTATGTTATTGTCAGATCACTCACATTTCTGATTTGGTCGCATGCATTTTGTCGCGTTGGATTGTGGTAAATTTAAGTAATTTCTGTCAGCGACTCAACAAAGCATGAAATAGTTTTGTTTTACATAAATTTCTGTTCAAAATGTAAATATGGCGGTTTATTTTTGCTTGATGTCATTTTGAGCGTTTATGACCATTTTAATAGTCGATTGACGTCATCGATGACCAACTTGTGTTCCACCGACCATTTATTTTGAGGCAATCGACAAAGAAATATGGGTCTGTCAACGACAGTAATTCAGTCAACGACGTTAACACCGATTTCAAAATATTAAGAAAACTTGTAAGAAATACTTAATATACTGAATTCACATTGATTGTACAACAATATAACAGACAATGTGAAGATATAAATTTTAACCTCCTTCATGTACAAAACTGTCGAAGATGTGTTGGAAAAGGATTGCTGATATGTATAACTATAAATATTATGCTGCATTTGGAAATTTCAATGTTATTGATTTGGAAGTGCGGCATTGAAAATACTAGGTCGCATAATTGAACACTGAGCACAGAAACGGATAAAACATAGTATGATTTTGAAAATCAATTGTTACAAAACGACAAGCTCAAACGCATGGTGGGTTAAATACATACATTTCTGACATTGGAGTGAATTTGGCCCAAAACGACCGAGGACACCGTAAAGGAAAAGCAATTCTGAAGAATAGGTCAGGCATATTATGATTTTATTATTGGTGAAGATATGTATGTTCACGGGATAAAACCATGCATTGTATCAGTAAAATGAGAAATAAATATTAATGTCAAACTAGACAGTAAGAGAAAATTGATTGATTTATTTCATTTTATTTTTTTTTTAAATCAAGGGGGAAATAAACAAAAAGTATTCCTTTATTAAGAAAGATATAATAAATTAATTAATCGAGCAATTCAAATAATTTATCAATGAACATTATATAAAATAATACTGTTTACGGTAATTTAAGACGTTTACAATATAGCAAACAATTGAAATTTAGAACGTATTGCTATTATTAACTACATTTGAACCAGATCAACAATTGTAAAAATAAAATGAATAAAAATGGCTCACCGCCCTGGAGCGGTCAAACCATTGGTCGTTTAAACAGGTTTAAGAACTAGCCGAACCTCACACTTACCCCAGAAGTAATCACAAACCAAACACGCGTCTAAACCGATTTTCATTCGGTTTATATGTAAATGTACTCATGCAGACTGTTACTAAAAGTATGAATGGCAAAAAGTGACGCGCAAATTTTAGGGTTATAGTGTCGAATTATATAAAATCTATTAAAACGATAAGGGGATGTGTTTTAAAGTTATACGTGTATCCCTTATTTTCAGAGTATCGGCCCTTCTCATAGTATCGTGTCTTAAACGAAAACACGTCAAGAAGTGCTGCAAAGTTAATCTTTTTTTTCACTTTTTAGAGGTTAAATTTATTTGATGATTACCCGTGACTATTGCGACGATCTTCTTATGATTTACGATGTTCATTGGAAAGTAGGTCATGCTTATTACAGATTGATGCTATGATTTTTAATTTACGTAACACACAATTATGTTCGTTTGTTTTTGAATTAATAGCAGCTTTATCAAATGTTTTGTATGCCGCTTTTTTATAAAATAATTAAATAAATTGAGAACAGCATGAGCACGAGTTTCGTTTTTCCATTACGAAACTATTTTTAGAAAAAGCACATGTTCATAGTAACAAACCTTAGCAATCAATCAGAAAGGCCGATTATGAGAACTATTGTCCATGATACCGATTACTACAGGGAGCTAAGTCTAGCCTTTTTTTGCCAAATCAATGCCGATTTATATGCAGTTTTCGTTGTAATGGCCAATAATACACATTTAACTAAAGGTTGACATATAACACATGCGTGTTTTTGTATTTGTTCACTTCCAAAATTCGTATGTATTCATTAAGACGGCCAATACTACGGATAGATGTGCTAGTAAGAAATAGTTAGCTCATATCTCTGGGTTTGAATTACGTGAGTTGTACATGTTGTCACTGTGAGTAGACGGAAGATATAACTTAAGGATACTAATTCTATAGAAAATATTACCAATGACGTTAATATATGTACAAACTTAAATGCAGAAGCGATTGATGTTGTTTTTTTCCAGTAGAATATAATATTTATAATAACTAGTTCTAGGTACATAAGATTTCATATCCAAAACGTGAATTTTCAAATGATAATTAATGTTTGTGTATTTTATACAGCTATGAAGTCAATATTATCCCCCGGACATTAAATGTATTGGCAAATAACTTTAACTTAAGTCTTCAATAATGTATTTAAGTGTGCACTTCCTCTGCAAACACATTTAATTTCCTGCATCTTACTCAAATGAAGGCAAGCTGAATCCGTAATTAATTGAACCGCAACTGCCACTGTGTATATACTTATGAATAAACTCCATGTATTTTTAGTAACAATTGTGAAAAATATTAATGTAATGTTCAAAACCCACCACTTTACTAGCATGCCACTTAAAATATATGCATTTTAGAAATAAAGCACATTGACAAAGAATATCAAGCTATG
Source organism: Dreissena polymorpha (assembly GCF_020536995.1). Taxonomy (NCBI): domain Eukaryota; kingdom Metazoa; phylum Mollusca; class Bivalvia; order Myida; family Dreissenidae; genus Dreissena; species Dreissena polymorpha. Next base: position 28,548,752 of record NC_068357.1, read on the forward strand.
AAAGTAATGTTAAACTCGTTTATTATGATTTATCAACACCCATATCAATTGTCAGATTCACACCAAAACAAGTTTTTTTCTGTCCAGACATGTTACATTGAATTGTACTATTTTTATACATTATAATTATCCTTTGATAGAAACTTGTTTTTAACTTTTATTAGTTTTTTTTAATTTTATTATTATCATTATTATTATAATTATTTGATTGTTAATTTAATGTAGCGAATCGTATATTTAAAGTGGGCAAGTTTTGATTAACTTGGATTACTGTGAAAAGCGGAGTGTATACCTTTTTCTACTCAAGATATGCCCGGTATACTTATGGAGACCTTAAAGGGATCTTTTCACGCTTTGGTAAATTGACAAAATTGAAAAAAGTTGTTTCAGATTCGCAAATTTTCGTTTTAGCTATGATATTTGTTAGGAAACAGTAATGCTGAACATTTACCATGGTCTAATGTAGCCATTATATGCATCTTTTGACGATTTTAAAACCTAAAAATTATAATGCGTTGCAACGCGAAACGATTGAATAATTTGGAGAGTTCTGTTTTTGTCGTTAAATTTTGTGAAACTACGAAGATTGCTTATATAAGGTATAAAATACGTCAAGTAAGTGTACTCGGCGGAATAGCTCAGTAGGCTAAAGCATTTTTACTTCAGGACTCTGGCAGGACTCCAGGGGTCACTGGTTCGAAACCTGGTCCGGGCAATGTTCTTTTCCTTTTTTTAATTTTAATCTTGATTTTTTACTGGAGCTTTTACGATCCAATGTTTACATTTATCGATATAAAGCATTTAATGAATAAGTTAAAAAATGCCAAAATCTGTGAAAAGGCACCTTTAAGTACAAGCTTTGAACATATCTTAAAATACGCCCATTTAGATATTCAGATTGTTTTAATTTACCTATCGACGGTTGTTGTTGTTTGAGTAGTTTTCTTTTGTGCCCGATCCATCAAGGGAAGGTAAACATGAATAAATTTGTTTAGAAAATGAAACAAAAACCAGTGGCGTTATTAACTTTGGCATGAAGTACGAAAAAGAGTAAGCACAGAAAAATATAGCATCATAGCAGTTGGCTTTTTACTTGTTGTAATCAACGGCACTCGCTTAATAGCAGCCGTTTTTAATTTTAGTAATGATACAAATTTCTGAGCCTATCCGAATTGGCTGGCTGCCAAAATCCAAAATCCCAAAAGTCCGATTTACCACTTAATCCATTCGCAATTAAATTAAATATTCGAAGATCTCAATAACCCGCTTTGTAAATACAGAACATCACTATATAACATAACAATGTCATAAAAAGTGTAAACAAATATTATTGAAGCAAAATTGCTAAGCATTGGCTACGACATAGTTTTTATTGTTTACATATTCATGCGAGAATAAGTTCCTCACTTGACGGTCTCGGCCGAAAAGATACGAGTGTTTACATAGACATTAAGAAGAATTTTTTTCTGATACATTTTTTGAAGACATTATATTTGGTATTTATAAACATTTTTTAAAATATTGTTATTTTGTTTTGCGTTAACAAGACATTCCAGAAAAAAGAAAATGAAAAAACGACAACAAATATGCACGGAAATAGACTAAGTAACCGGATACGGTATTTCACTGCGCAGATCGAGCGCGCAGATCAACCGCGCAAATCGAGCGCGAAAAGTTCTACATAAGACAAATTTCACAATCTGTGCAACGTTTTATTTCAGAGTAAGTCAATTTAGTGGATTTTCGTTTGTTTACACATTACAAAGAAAGTATGAGTGTTTCCCTGATCTGTTAATTATGTAATAATAAGGCTATTGAAAGTGATTTAAATAACGCCAACAATAACAGGTTTTTTGCGGTCATGTTGTTGCTGTTGTTTATCTTCACCGCCTATGTAGACGAACCTCTACCAGATCTATAGAGTTGAACAAAAGGTTATCGTTCACTCCACCAGTATTGTGTAGTCATCCACCCTCCTTTGTACACTGTAGAATATACACAAATATTGTCTTTTCTTACAGTCTCTGAGTTTCTGCACTAAACCGCTAGGGTCAATCCGTATAAATTCGGACAAAGGGAGAAATTCGGACACTACTTCTTCCCAAGCACACTAAATCTAGGCCCATGCCTTCAGTGCCTACAGCGCTTTGATTATTATATCATATGAAGTTGGTTGGTATTAAATTGAAACACGCACGTGGAGACAACTTGAAACAATCATACGATAATCTTCCTGCATCCAATTATTTTCGCCGTCAAACGTTTGTTAAGATCAATAGCATTGATTATGTCGAATGAAGTGGTGTGAATTATTTTCATTATATTCAATTGTAACATTCGTTATTTGCATTACACGTTTAAAGTGTGGGGCGAACTATTGCATGTTTGCCACAACGACTATATTTCGACGTGAAATGATGGCATGTTATGCAATTCAAAGTACATGTGTAGTGTTTTTATTATTGATTAATCCTGCTAGAACAGAAAACGCACTGGGATATTTATCAGTGAGAAATCCAGTGTTTGTCGGCGGGAATATTACACTGATGTTAATCCCGTTCTATCACGCGTTTGTAACGGACATTGATAACTCGAAATTGCAAGTCTTATTTAGAAAAGACAATGTCGAAAACGAAATGCATGAAGCAATCCGATCATTTGAAAACGGAAAAGCTTTCTTTGTGGAGATTAGAAATGTCAACAAGACCTGGAATAATTCAGCTGTTTTCTTCAAAAACAGCAATACAGAGTCCAACAACGTTGACCTCACAATAAAAGGTTATTATAATTAAAACTGTAGGCGTCTTTGTCGTTTGTTCTACTTTCCATTATTTTTCCTCATTATTAATAACATGGTAATGCAACTGAATCTTTATCCCATAAATTGCTTTTTATTTATAACATAGATGGTGCGAGGTTTATGTTTATTTTTGATATATGATATGAGAAAAGTTCAAATGTGAGCCTAATGGCGTTCTATAATCTGGTCTAGCATTCATGTACAATCCACACACACTCACACGCACGCTCGCGCGCACACTCAAACTGCGACAGTATGCTAGTTTGTTCTCTTCCAGATCGCACGGAAGGTCTTCTTCACATTCTGTCCGACCCTACTCAGCCTGAAGACAGTGCCCAGATTGCTTTTTATCCTCCTGTGGGTTTTCAGGATTGGAAGCAAATACACCAATGGTGGCCTAATCGATATGGTGGAATTGTCAACGATTCAAATAAAGAGGAAATAATTTTTACAATAAAAATTGCTAACCACAGAACATTCTTTTTGGAATACGTCAATGGAAATTTTCCTATGAACATAAGCGCAACAGTAGTTTCCGGTATGTTACATTTCCAGCCATTGCCGATTTGAAGTACAACTTTACATTGTATCTCTTGTAAGTTATCCGATAACAATATAGTGTGCCTATCTTTTCAACAGTATACGTATGTTTTAACTTCACTTTTTACACGTCAGCGCACAAAGGCGTAGGTCCTCCCTGCACTAACCAAAAATGTGGCCACTGCGTGTGTGTCCATCGAGGCGAGGACTTCACGTGCTCCACAGATGGACGCATGTTAGCAATGTGGATTGGCTCTGAAAACGTGGACTTTGAGCAAATAACAGACACAAGAAATGAAGTGAAACAATACAGGCCGCATAATGGCTCAATTACCAAACACCATCACAATAGTACTATTGTTTGCTTCATGGAGAAAAACGGCTTTGTTTTCAACGACAGCGCAACTTTGATCGTACTCGGTAAAGTGTTTAAAATGTATTTTAGCATTTATTGATATTATTGTCAATGTAGCGTCATTCAAAAATGATCTTTATATATGTACCTTTCTTGCGCATAAATACAATTGCAGTTCATTAAGGTTCCTTACATTGGCAACCATCACAGAATTGCGTGACTATTGCTACATTTACTTCTATCTTAATGTCAAGTGCTTGTGTGAAAAGCCGTTTGCTTTTTGCGTGTGTGTTTTTTATATAACATATATTTTTGTAGATACGGTGCAGTCGATAGTATCGCCGGATTCTGCTTTGACCTACACACTGGTTTTCACTTCAGTATTAATAGTCGCGTTGGCTGCTTTTTTCATTCTCGTTAAAAGTATGTAAACTATTTATTCAAACGGCAGTGTCTACAAAACCATGACCATATATTTACAGTTGTACAAACGATAAACTCAGTTGTATTGATATTTGCATGCGTTTAAAACAATAACAATTCGGAATCATGTGTACAATGAATTCTAATTTGAGTTATACTTTATTTCCAGGACATAAAAGATCAAAAGACAGAGTATTAGGGTAAGTTAACGTATTTGTTATATTTACCCATTGCATCTTCAATGCAAATGGTATGGGGACAATTTTTGCTTAACTTAAAAAAGATTATCAACTTTTTCTTATTGAAAATGGGTTTTTTTACGGTTTTAACGCAAATAGAAATAGTATAGCCATGCGTTCACTTCTATTAACCATGTTTCTTAGATTCTTTAGAGCCTGTAGACGAGCACCAACAAGGGCCCGCGACATTGATCAAGCAGGTAATGACAAATACAGCGAAACCTATACATATGCAATACATGCAATAGTATAGCTCGATTTAATCGTGTTATGTAAAATTTACTGTAACTAGGAAACATCCTGTGAATTTATAATCAAGTTATTATCACTTTAATCACAATCTACTAAATTGTGAAAAAGATTAAACAAATTAATACAAATCAAACATTTAGTACCGACACACATCATGCCACTGTTTTGTGTGAGATTTCTAAATGAAATCAGAGCTACGTGTTCATTTATCAAAATGTAGGTTCTCATTCAAGAGTACTTAGTATACATTATTGCAAGATCAGGACAATATCAACCAATGTAATATATATATATTCGCTAAACAAACATTTCCGCAAATGATTGTCTGAATATTAATATGTATACTTTGCAGACACTATGTCGGACGATGATGACGACTTTGACAGTGATTTAAGCGCCAACGCGCAAGAATCTGGAAGAGCAAAGTTTCCCATCGAGGTGAATTATTGTATGCATTGACTTCCGTTTTAATGACTTATTTGTAAACGCAATGATAGGTTAGAATATTGTATTTAAATATTTGGGGTTCATTGCACAGCATAAGTTTTACACGAAACAAATTTCCAATTTGATAAACAAAAGTCCCATCGGCTTGTTTTAAACTTCTTTGTTTGATGAAAAACAATGGAGCGTCAACCGAAGCTCTATATGTATCGCTCTTAAGATCTATCGTATGCCATACACGTCTGTAAACAGACAGTGTATTATTATAAACGTGCTTGTATTGCTTATGTACCTCTATATTCTATTTAATTCAGGAATCCACAGGTGCAAGTGTGACTTTGGTGTATGCGGACCTTGACATCAAGTTTCTGGAACAAGGCCCACACCCTGGCCCGACTGTCAAGAAGTACGAGCCCACCCAGTACGTAGAGTTCAGGGCCTACAAGACTGAAGTCACCGAGTATGGTAACATCAACATGGCAGACTGAGCACCAAGAGAGCTCAGACGTTTGTGAGTGTATCAACATTAGAAGAAAAGTGACACGCCCTACAATTGTTTACTCGTTCAGTAGTATTGATCTTTAAAAAGACACGTGTTGCGTTTCAAAACGGCTCATATGACCCGATTGCGAAAGTAACGGAAGACACAGTTTATACAACGATGTACTTATAAAATAAAATAATAAGCGTACTTTGATTTTACTTTCTTTTGTGTATGTCATATGCAAGTTTAAATGACATCTTTTGGCATCTATTTACTCGATGTTTAGATACTTCGATTTTCTGATTTGCTTTTAAAATAGTCCAATAAAGTGCAGAATATACAATATCTTGATTGCACCAGCAATAGACTGTGACTCATGTTTGTATTTATACCATGTTTAGATGTGTATTATACTTATCTTACGCCATCATTTTGAAGGTGCATTTTTACGAGTATATGCTCATGTTGCCATTAAAGTAACATTACTTCTCATAATCAATGAAATTTCGTACAATATTTCGTAAAATAAAGCTAAACATTTAAAATTCATTGTTCCTTATGGTCATTGTCGAAATTTCAACGCCAGATGTGGTCTGATAAAATAGATGTGTTTGGGTACAAAATGCTCGTTTTTATTTTGGTTTTAACTTGGTACCATTTTAGTGTTCGTGTGTCGTTTCAATAGATATATTCGCAGGAAATTAACATGGAATTTATTGTGGTCACAAATAAATAAAAACGAGCATTTTGTATCGACAAAAATCTATGTAATCATACCACATCTAGCGTTGAAGTTGTGGCTATTGCTATAAGGAACACTGATTGTTTAGGTGTTAACTTTATTTTACGAAGCACTTCACCAACTTTTCGTTGATTTTGAGCGTTATAGAGACTTTAACGATTCATAAAGAAAACTTTCTGATAAGCCTTTTATTAACGTATATACAGACAAGATGCCTTGTTTGTCGTTATTCTGGATTTCATTTCATCCAATGTGGCCAATGACTTTAATTTAATACATATTTCAAACGTGTATTATCTACTTTCAAATTTTCTTTAAGTTCGTTTAAGAAGAAGTTCGTGTACGTCCCTGTTTGAGTCATAGTATGGTAAAAGTTTGTGTTCGGTTATAAAAGAAGTGACTGAGAGCAAGAATTACTGATATAGTTGCTGGACTTCATTGTTTGCTTAATCACATTGCTTCGTAATAACATGTATTCCTTATATGAAAATTACATTAATTTGACTCGAATTTGTAGTTATAATTACAATATTCTTTTTGTCCATGTGTGCCACTTATTTTTATTTATATGTTAACACTGTTCTTTAAGTTTCTTTCTCGTGTCCACGGAGCTCGTTCTATATATTAGCACTCTTTTGGAATCAGCATTCATGTTATCTTGTAATTTTTGCAGCTTGTTTGGAGAATGATAAAATTTGTAATTTAATGGACTTTACGGAGATATTGACTTAGGATTTTGACATTTTGGTAGCTTCTGTCCATCCATGATATAAAAATCCTTCTGGTCGCGCGATCAAAATTAGAGACGACAATCATTCGGTAAATGTGAAAAAAATATACACAGAAAATGAGTTTTCATCTGAACATTTATTAAAATAATAAGATACTTTAAGTTAAAAAATATATATACTCATTTCGTCTTTTTCCTGCCATTGAATAAGTAATGTGTGTATAAAAGACAAGAGTGACTGCACTGATAATAATATTGAATTGTTCACTTGCTTACTTAGACTTTTTACAAAATGGACACTTAAGTTTATTAAATGAACTTTATATGTCATGTCGTTGTTTTGTGCTATATCGCGAGATAAAATTATAATCTAAATTCTTGTAAACGTGTTTTAAACATTTTATAAGTAGATTACCAGAATCCATATACGCTTGGCACAAAACTATTAAATACTTGTGTGTCAATCGAAATATTGCGTAAGCATCTTAATGACACGGGTCCCTGCCTTTGTATGCTTATCACCAGCGTAGTAAAACGGGGCTCTGATATGTACGGCTTAACTTCAGCTTTGTGAAACGGGACTCTGAGGTGTGAGGCTTAAATGCATGTTAGTGAAACGGAGCATTGATGTGTAAAGCGTATCCCCAGCTTAGTGAAACGGGGCCCTGCAATGTAAGGCTTAAATCAAGCGTAGTGAGAAGGGCCCTGATTTGTTAGGCTTAATCTCAGCTTGGTGAAACCCCTTATATGTAAGGCTTAAATACAGCACAGTGAAACGAGGCCCTTAAATGTAAGGCTTTAATTCATCTAAGAGAAACAGGGCCCTGCTGTGTTAGGCTTAACCAGAGCACAATGAAACAAAACGGGGACTTATTTTGATAGGCTTAAATTGGAACGGGGCCCTGATATGTAAGGCTTTAACCCAGCATTGTGAGACGGGGCCTTGATAGATGTTAGACATAACTGCAGTCTAGTAAAACGGGACCCTTATATGCTAGGAGTTACTCCAGCTTAGTAAAAAGTATCCTGATGTCTTAGTCTTAAATAAAGCGAGGTGAAACGGGGCTCTAATATGGTAGGCATTACTCCAGCTTTGTAAAACTGGACTTTGTGGTAGGATATCTGCAGCCTATGTAAACGGGGCCGTTATGTGGTAGGCTAAACCCTAGCTGAGTAAAACGGGGCCATGCAGTATTACGTCGCTGTTCTTCGAAAACCGCGTAAGTCAATTTTAACAACTTTTCAATAGGCAAAAAAACATTTTTAAATATACTTATTTAGATAGTCTAAAAAAGGAACAAAATATAAAAGAGAAAACTGCGTAAGTCCATTTTTAGAATTAAAATGACAACTACAGGGTTTTATATTGTCATAAATAAAAAATATGCCCATTTTGACATAGACTTTCTAAATTAATTTATTTTACAACTTCAAAAAAAAAAATTAATTTTTTTTGTAAAGTTGGAAAAATTGACTTACGCAGTTTTTGCAGAAACAATTAGTGCACCAATGAGTGTTCAGGATTTTCTCACGTGCTCATAACTATGCCTTCCAATTGGATATTAAATCCAGTATTTTCGCAGAAAATGACCCGTGAACCAGCCGTTTATATAAAAACAAATAACAATTTGCGCCAAATTTGACTTACGCGGTTTTCGAAGAACAGCGACGATTAGCATTAACTCAAGATTCAATGAATTTAGTTTTGTGTTAAATTGTTTTATTATCCTAAAGTGTCAATGCAATCGGTCTTATATAACATAATTTTACATATATACATGAATGAACTGAATGTGCGATTTAATAGGTAGTATAAAGATTTTGTGTTTATTTACATGTTTGTTTTTATGTATTTTGAGCTGAAATGAAAAGTCAATCAGGTATCGAAAACAAGTTCATAGTGTTTCAATATTTATATCGTCGTCGAATTCTTCTAACTGGTGATACACGTTGATCTTAAGGTTTGTAACAACACAAGGCGCATTAATATATACAAAATGGCAGAAGATAAACCACATCATAATCCGTATAGTTTTCTTTAATTTATGACATGTGAATAATTTAAAAACAATCTGACGAAACAAAAAAACGTAACACACACAATAAACAAGCAACCACAGGGATCGCCGCCATGGAGGGTTAATTGCCTACCATTTAAGTTTTTTTTATCAAAGTCATTCGGTCTGAACCTAATACTGAATACGAGATACGATTTTATACTTTTTTTTCAATAAATACATAGAAGGATTCACTTGTACTCTTACAGTATTTAAAGTATTTCAATCAGATTAATAAAATACGCGAGCGTGTTTGTTTTATCCTACTTAATCAACATACATGTAGCTGAACGAGGACATTAATTCGAAGAGTATATTTCATAAAGTGAAACAGGCGGGTTCGAAGTCCTATTGTTCCATTAAAATAATTATTCTCATCAAAAGTGGCCAGGGCAATTTTTATTTCCGTCATCTGAAGATGGTTCTTGAGCATTATTGGTATTTCACGTTGCTTTTTACATTTCTACCGATTATTTACGAGCACTGTGTTCGGTGTGTTTTCTAGTGAAAATGTATCCATAAATGATACGAAAATGATCAGTACGTTTTGTCGGCGCAAAAACATAAATTTACTTACTTTCTATATAAAACATAGTGTAACGTGCTTGCAGGGGCGTAGGTAATGGGGAGGTAGGGGAGGCGGTCGCCTCCCCAATATTTCGGCTAATCGTCGTTATATAAATAAAACGTAAAATCCCCAAAATCGCCGCCCCTAAACCAGTATTTTTGTAATCACGCGCCGTCAGTGCAGAAGCCATGTGTCCCCTCTCCGTCTGCTCCGAGGTTGCCAATAGTGATGTGTCAATATCCCTTGTTAAGTGTCATAAACCAGGGGCCCGGGTAAATGTCATTGCGTTGTTTTATTGTTCTTTTCCGTGATTGCATGTCGGAGTTTTGATTAAGGACAAGCTTTTCTTTTAATTTTAATTGATCGCTTTAAGTCAAAGGTAACTGCCACCTTTGAGTAGATATACGCGTGAAAAACATAAATTGATTGAACATATTTTTATTCTCTAATTATAACAGTTATTATATGATTGGAAATCATCGAAACAATAGCATGTATGTAATTGTTTAATGTTCAAAATGAGTATTCCTAATCAGCCTCGAAATTTTGCTTTTCCGAAGCGTATATTCGGGGAAAAAAGCCAGAATAGCGTTCATTCCAATCTAGTTGGTTTGATTCGTTCACAAGCAGCTTATTAACTAGTATTAAATGTCTTAGTCATACAATATGACATAGTATCCAGAAATCAAAACATTAAATTGTTACACCTAAACCATACCCGACACTACATGCGCGAAAATTTAAACTACAATTTACAATGCATTTTATCTAGCAAAGATAATCAAATGAGATCATTGTTCTAATAAATGCTGTCCCAACATATATCACTTTTTTTCTCATGTTTAGTGATTTGTGTATTGTCCTGTATCGTGTAAGACTAGTTGATGTTAACAAGATTTTGACGAGTGATTATGTTTCTTTAGTTTCATTATTTCTATACCAATGTCATTATTGAACAAGAGCTGTGTTTGTGAAACACAATGCCCCCTACTGCGCCGCTTTGAAGTCATATAATTTGACCTTTGACCTTGAAGGGTGACCTTGACCTTTCACCAGAAAATGTGCAGCTCCATAAGATACACATGCATGCCAAATATCAAGTTGCTATCTTCAATATTACACAAGTTATGACCAAGGTTAAAGTTTTGGGACAGACACACAGACACACATATACAATGACAGACAGACAGGCCAAAAACCATATACCCCCGTTCATTCGATCCGGGGACATAAAAGGTTAATATATTAATTCATGACCATTATGACGTAGGACGGAAGAAATGTAAATGTAATTTCCATTATACCTTTATCAAACGCTTAAAAATCAAAACCGATCTATTCTGTATTCTATAAGCTCGTTTTTAATAAAGCCATCGTGTTAACCTGCTAATTGAAAGATTATTTATGTTGACTATATTTAGTATCTGCATAATATGCTTATATCTCATAACTTAACTACAAAATGGGTTACTAATTTTCTTTTTCTCTCAGTTCCCTCAGCCTGGAAAGCGCTGCATGTAGTACTAGTGACATTTGTTCTGCTGCTGTTCATTTGGAAATTTTAACTTTTAAGTACTCCGTTATTGTTATTTTCAATGATGCTTAAACACTTTACACTATCCATCCTGTTTCGTGATAGTGTTTAGTAAGTAACGGGACGGGTTGCGCCTGGTGTGAGAGAGCTACATCAAAGTGGTATCAAGATTTACAATTAAAGATCACTTACGAAAAGCTTCCTCAAAGCCACGTGTGGATGACGATGTTAGCAACGTAACAATCAATGGCATTATCTTGCTAGTACTTTGATATAAAGGAGAGACTGAAATTATATAGAAATGCCACAACCGTGACATAGCTGTTAAGTAAGGCTTTCAATTCCTCGTACACTTGATTGTTGACACAATCTGGAGTTCAAGTTACACTATAGAAAACATGTATCCACTTTTATGTTTTTTTTTATCATATTGCATGCCATGTATTTTACTTCTATGGCCATTAGATCATAACGGCAACTGGTACTTTGTTGATACGTTATGGATGCATTTAATAGAGGTAAAACACAATACATGATTTCGGTTCACATTTGTTAAAACGTTCAATACATTCAAAAGTGCCCAATGACGAACAGGCAATTCTCATGATAATATATCAATACTAATTGAAACAGCGTATGAAATTGTAATACAACTATATAACATATTTAAACAACAGTTGAATCTAAATATAGTTAAATAAAAGACTAAACAAAAGCAAGCAACTTTACGAGGACAACAAATATGGTTAAACACACTAACATTACAGTTTAACTTCTTAAACTCGAACGTGTGATGACAGGACTACTCGAGTTATTGCAATCGTAACACTTCGTCCATCTCCGGATTCTCCGTAAAGAGTAGATTGCTTATGCAATAAAAAGCCGGTTGGATCCAGAGTGGAGTTATTGAAGGTCTCTGGTTAATGAAATACCAATGACCTGGTATCGCGATCATACTTAATTTTCGATATGAGTTTGACCATCAGATTCAATTTGGTGTTCACAAATGGTTTAATTAGTGTTTACTCCGACTCGACCCTGAGTTTCAGAAAACACATATTAAAATGTATCAATTATGCATAAATGTAAAACATATTAATAAATAGGTAGAATATTTTTAATATTGAAATTTCGTCACATTATTTGTGGACTGTACGATAACGATTAATATCGCATGTAGCACTTTTAATAATCCGAATTTTCACAGGTAAATGTGACCGCTATTTAACAAAAATAGTGTAAATCTTAAAGCATCCATGTTATCAAGACTTGCATATTTTGTTACAAATGTTCACGTTTACTATTAACTATTTAAGGTTGGTGCAATGTCATAGGTCATGTTTTAGCTCAGCTTGGCAAAGCGTGCTCACGTTGAGCTTTTGCGAACATTTGCCTTGTCATCATTCTAAAGGTCACATGTTTGCCTAATTTTCATGCAACTTGCTGAAAAAAAGTTGTCCCTTAAACGTCTCGGCCTTATTGTAAACGCTTGTCATATTTACTGCACAGTCTTCATGAAACTTGCTAAACAAGTTTTTCCCCATAATGTTTCAACCGAGTTTGGAAATAAGCTTCGATCCGTTTAAAGCGGCGGGGTAGTTTTCCTTGTACGGTTGTGGTGAAATAGTGTGAAACTCGTTGGGTCATATTTCTTACCAATTATCATCAAATACACTCAGAACAATTTTTCTTGTGATATCTTGGTTGAGTTCGAAAGAACAATAAGTTAAAATAACGGGTGTGGGGCATTTTTTCCGCATGTGGCTATTGTCAAAATTCTTTAAAACTCCTGAGGTCACATGTATTACCTTATCTTCATGGATCTCGCTCAAAACATTCCATCCAATAATATCTTGCCCTTGTTACGAACTTGGTTGTGTGTGGTGAAAATCAAGGTCAATGGTTTAAAAAGTGTGTGGGCAATCTAGAGGTCAAATGTAATGCCCAATTTGCATGAGGTCTTAACATTTGTCTTAACACTATCTCGTTTCAGTTTGAAACTGATTCACAAGGCATGAAAACCTAGGCCACCAAGTCAAAATAAAGAAAGAGCTTGGGAAAACTATTGAGATCACATTTATTGGACATTAAACTTTTTCGGTTTTCGCCATTACTTATTACTTCTTGAATTACAAAGGATCCAAAACTAGGTCGCTAGGTCAAATGTATTTTTTATTAAGCTTGTGAACACTAGAGGTCACATTTAGTGCAAACTTTTCGCAAACATGGAAAGATCATTTGTCTAAATAAGGTTTCATTTGAGATTAAAACCCTGACACTGTGGGTCAAAATCTAAGTCAATAGGTCAAATTAACATTAAATCTTGTGCAAACTCTAGCGGCCACATTTATTTCTAAATCTTTATGAAACTTGATGAGAACGTGTATCAAAATGATATTTTGAATACATTCGAAACTGAGCATCATATTCTGAGATACTATCCCAATAGGTTGAATTAAAGACATTACAAGAGTAAAATTAATAAATGCATAACAAGCATTGCAGGAGCAAAAAATACACAAAGTATGAATATGATAACTTGAGAAAAATATCAATTTCAAAAAAAAAAAAGAATTCTTTTACAGTGAATGGGAACCAAGCAATTCAATTGTCTCACAAACATAGAATTTAAACTTGATTAGTGTTGTAGTTGTTTTTACAGCTGTTTAAAAAGGCTTTTTATAGCATACTGGTATTTAAATAATATTAAATGTAGGACCGATGTGTCATTAAATAAAATTGCATTCAGCTACTATTGTTTTTCAATGCCTTTGTCATTTGTTATAACAACTTCTACATCATTGTTTGTCTATAAACACTGAACATATCTATATAATTATATAAATCTATTTATATTTTATCTATGCCTTTTCCATCTGTTAGTACAATTTTAAAATCCTTGTTTATCTATACACACTGGAAAATGTCTTTTTATATTTCTTAAATGTCTTTTTCAACACAAAATGACATATATTATATAGATAACCTTAGATGCATTGCATATGTTCCTATGCCATCTTTGTTTGCATTACATTATTGTGTTATTGCTCATATTTTATATGTATTTGTTTGCAATATGGAAATAAAATGTGTTGAAAAAAAAGTTGCTAAAAACAGTTACTAAGTAATATCCTTGGGATTTCAAATGAGCACCTTGTGCCTTTTGTTCTCTTGCTTAGGCAAAGACGCACAACCGATTTCTGTTAAAGTCGATGCGACACATTGTACTAGCTTCTGACGTTATACAGCATTTGAAATCTCAAAAAATATGAAAAACTGGAAGTCTTATCTTCTAAAAATGTTGAAGTATATTTTATTTATTTATCGTTGTATTATTGTACACACTTACCTTCATCATGACTTGCACGCGTCTAGAAAGAAGTAATGTGTGACTGCGTTTGGTAACATTAATTTGATTGCTAAATAATTATTCACAACAATATTTAGAAATATAAAGTTGAACGTTTCATACTAAACGTTTATGCTTACCTAAATCTACAGTAATATAAAATGAATGTATGTGCACTTTCTCATATTGACGTGTTTATAGTATTACTATAGCTTTCTTTCTTTGAGACTGCATTAAGTCCTGTATTTTAACTAGTTTTAATTGTTTCATTTTTGTTTTTGTTTTTGTGGTTGTTGTTTTTTCTTCTAACAAAGAACTGTTTGGAACTTAAATTTCTGGTTGAGAGTGAGTTTTAACCCTACATAGTTAATGAATAAGTCATAGTATATAATTATAACTTTGATTTCATATTTTATGATCCATTTATGATGTCTTTTTCATTTAGACTTGCCAAAAAACTGAAATCTAAAGAAAGGTTTCAAAAATTGTGGCAAATGATGATGTCATTTTCTGTAGAAAACGTAACGAGAAAATGAGATTGTCTTAAAAGATATTTGCCTTTTCCTTATGTTTTCAACTGTGATATACAAATACGTGAAACTCGACTTCTCGTTGAAAAGGGTTACTACAATATGCAAAACAGAAACATATCGATATTTAATAAAAACTAGTGAAAACACGTTGAAAATAATTGTATTATTAAAGTTAAAACAATTGTAAAAAAGCAGCATTTGATCAGTATGAGCGCATGTTCCTATTGTCTAATTGTGCCTTTCTTTCAAATCCTTAAGCATGAAATGGGATGCTAATTATTTAATGCTTGTAAATCGTGCCTTTGCGCGTTAATATTAAGTCTTAATAACATACAATAATGATTTATATATTATATATTATTATGTATTATAAAGTTGTTAACTCTCTTTATGTTAATCATTTAAAAAATATATTGTTTGGCTGCATTCTCACATTTTTTCAGACGTATTAAAGGTCTTGAAGTAATGCATAAGCATACTATAAAATAAGTTCCAAAATCGAATACAAAGTATTAATATGAAAGAAAACGAGGATGAAAGATTTATAAGAAAAATTAAAAGGATATGCTATGAAATCGTCTTTCCACATTACTTTTAAGAAAAAAAATAAGTTTGTGTGCGTTTCACACTCAAAGCAATACATGTGCACAACAAGGCAAAAAAAATTATTCGTTATTGGATGAACCTGTGTTTTATCATGTATGACATAAATAAAATCGGAATCGGAGTATTCATAACAACGCACTTCAACTAGATTAAATATTATCAAATGTGTCATAAAAATCAGTGTGGCGACGTCGAATTTAATTCTTTCTTTTTTGTTTAAGTTTGTTTTGTATACATTTTGTCCTGTATTGCATAGGAATCTTGGCCGAAAAAACAGACGTGCGAAGAACACATAAACCACAACGTCATCGACAAAGGTAATGCTGTCTCATGTATTAAAATAGACGCGTACACCTGATACATCAGAGGTGAGTTCTCTATAAAGGTAATGCTGTCTTATGTATTAACATAGACGTGTTCATCTGATACATCTGCGGTGAGTTCTCTAACACTTGTGTACTCGGTTGGCACGTATTTGTTTTTCTTAGTCACTTTCTTCTGTTTCAGCTCTAGAAACGCGATGTCAATGTCAGCGTACACCAGTTCATTCTGTTCAGCTGTTTGAGCCTAAAATGTACATGTTGGTCAATGTTATACTAATTTTAAGTAGTTTGAAACTCATACACGTGACCTCTATTGAACTAGCACGGTACCATGTATCAGAAATGCACACAAAAGACCAACAGAACCAAATAACATTACTTGTGTTGTTACCATTGGCATTCACCGCTGGAAGCTGGATACTTACCACTGGCCGGCTGAAGGAAGCAACTACATTGGAGTATATATTGATGTTTGCTTCGAAATTTGCATTTGTCTCAGTGTTGCTTGCATGGACCGAATCGTTGCCGGATTGATGTTCTGAAACAATGATTAAACTGCAATTTAATGATATTGTTTCGGAAAATAAAGCATCTAGTTTTACCTAATGTTTTCATCCTAATAAGAAGACGCAAGCATCATATAACACCAATAAACGAACCGTGCGATGGAAATGACTTTTAGAAATCTAAAGTGGAATGAAACAAAGACATGTTATCAATCAATTGTGAATAAAACTTTATTACTGCGATTAATTTATCCGACTAATACTGCAAAGCTTAACAAGAAATCAGACAGTGTATATAACCTGATTCCATTCGGATATCACTCTGCTGTGAAGAGTTTATGCGAAATCCTTTTCTACTGAAATTAAAGGACAAAATGACTAGCAATTATATTAAATAACTACAAATGTACATATTATCTTAAGTAAAAAAACGGGCGCAAACATCATTTAAGATTAATTGTTTCTCTAATAAATAAAAATTGATTATATGGGTATGACTTTGCTTGAATGAAAAATAGCCTCTCGTACTGTGTAATGTATGATTGTTACATAATGAATTATATGAAATAAAAATTTGTCATTTGAACGTGCAAAGAAATATTTTTAAGATGTTCAATTATATGTTTGTGTCTTACGGGTCCAATATAGCATTCCTTCTGATGCGCCGTCGTACACCTAAAAATATATCAGTTCGTGTCAAAGTAGTCATTTGTATCTTAGTATATAATTCATAATATTTATTGCAAAATTCAGATACAAGGAAGTTAAATGAAGTACTTTTTATTTTACGTTCAAAACCATTGTATGCACCTCTTATGAAGAAGAAGACTGTCACAGTAGATATGACAACCGCAAAAACTACCAGTCCAATCATTATTGACATGAGCGGTATCGAACCCTCCGTCAAAGGCAAGCGGTCTTCTGTAGAGTATAAACGATAGTGAATCAAAGCTTGTTTTAATAAAGTTAATTAATAAATGATGGACGAAACAAACGTCTTCTATCTGTTACACTATTTCAATATCAGCCTAAAGTAATGTGTTCAATCTATCCGGATTGCCTTAAGAAAGGAAGAAAACGTCAACTGCAAATTTAGATTTAAAACAAATACCTTCTAGTTCTGTAATCGATTCAAGTGTAGTGTTTGAGAGTCCGTTTATGTTCCATGCTTTACATTCATGTTTAGATGCTGCCTCAATATCAGATCTGGAGATGACGATTGTACACTCAATCCTGTTCAGACATGCATGGCGGTAAATCTGGTCTTCGAGTTTGCCAAGAGAAATGTTTGCGAGTGGATTTCTCTTTACTGAGCAAGGAAAGCAAACTTCTGTTGACAGGTCGCATTTTGTCACCAAATAGGCTTTTATATGTTCAGCTTCATCTAAAAAGCATTCAATAAGAATGCAAACCTATTTTTGAAAACAAATCAAACCTATGAGCTATACTTGGACAAGACAAACCGTAAGTTATTGTTAAAACAAACTTGATTTTGCACTTCTTTTACGTGTAAATTTCTTGCATACGTCTTGTATCACTTTTTATATGCATAATTACCAATTAAAAACAATTTGCTTTTACGCTCGTTCTGATCAGTAATACTATGCAGTCTTTTTTATGATACTGAATTATAGGGTCGTAATGGATATATTAACATTTGCTGCTTTAACTGTCTAAAACGATAAATGGGTAGATCTTTCAGCTATTTATACAAAACAATACTTAGATTGAACTCCTCACACTCTGCATGACATTTACTTATTTGACCTGAGGAATTACCGGAGACATTGACATTCAGTGCAAACACTGTGCCTGTCATATTTGGAAGTAGTGCGTCGAGTGTTTGAATGTTGTCTTTATCTGTCGCCCATTTATATATGCATTTTGTGTTGATGTCCACCAATGGACATTCAATGTAAATATGATACCCAGCTGACATATTCGCAGGATTTGAGAGAGGATCTGCAAAAAAGTGTATTTTTTCTTGTTGTTGTGTTAATTCAATTTAATTAAAATGGCTGTATGTTTAATTTACCAAAATAAGTAAGGTAAACAAAAACAATTTTTACTTTCATACTTTTAAGTACCTAATGCATCAATGTCATGCTTACATGTATATTTCGCCGTTTTTGTCGTCGAGCGCCAAGAATCGTTTTGACCGTCCGGATATGTCACTAAATATCTGCAGGTGATGTTTTTATTGTCCCACGTTCTGTTAGCCGACTTCAATGTGGCAACACTAGTATACGTTTTATTGGTTGCGTCGTACACGTTATATTGAGAGACGTGATTAATAATCTTACTGTCGAGAAACATCTGTATAACAGGAGGGGGTCTCCCTGGTGGTGTTACACAGGTTATATTCACTGGAGATCCCTCTTGTAGTTCTGGTAGAGTTAGTTCTGGTTCTAACTTTGGTGGAACTGTTTAATGATATTAAGCAGCGTATGAATCGTTAAAATGTAATTAAACACAAGCATCGTTAATGTAGACTGCAGTTTAACCAATTATATTACAATTTATTTAATGCGTGTTACACAAAGCAACATATTTATGCAATATATACATTACCTCATTTACCTGTCTGCACTAAATCAATACCGTATTTAATTTTTCTAGTGGTATTGCCATAAGTATTATATAACGTATATATCTGTTTAGTTTTTCTCGAACTGTATGGCAGCATGAACGTTTATAAAAACTGTCCAGTGGTTTTGCCATGTGTTTCACATAATGTTTTCAAACATTTTCTGATTAAGTTTTTTTTGTCTCGAACTGTATTGCAGCATGAACGTTTCTTACCGTAAATGTAAACCGAGGCATTAGCGGTAAACACATTTTTGTTGTCATAAGACGCTGAGCATACGACCGTTGACTGATGATCTTTCTCACTGATGGTGTAATTCATATTGGTGTATGTAAACAGGTTGTCGTGTTTAGTGCCTTTAAGTTGTAATTTGATGTGACCAATCAAAAGCGAGACATTGTTGCTATATGTGGTGCATATTAGCCTGTCTCCTGGTATGACACACAGACAGTTGGAGCAGTTGTCCACACTGCAGAGCGAACTTAGTACTGGACGACCTGAAAGTGGATGTGTGATAATGTATTACCACTGAAATACACTTCTATCAGCGAAAACATGTGTGTTATACTTAATTTAAACTACAGTTATATCGATTTATACAATAATACAAAGTTTTACAATAGCACTCTTTGAGCTAAATGAAACAACCGGCAAAATTAAGAATGTGCTAACCATCGAAAAGGATAATTTCGTTAGTTTCAGTATTGAGTTCTTTACACATAACGTTGTATCGATGTAGCCCGGTGAAATTAAAGACGGAAAGAATGTACTGGAAATTAAGTTTTTCATTTCGTTCTTCATAAACGCCTTCTAGATATGTTATATCAACGCCGTTTCTCTCCCATATCCGTGCATAACCGACGGGATTTCTAAGAATCTTTGCAGTTGGGAAGTATGCAATCTGACCGTAGCCTCCTGGTCCTTCTGGGTAGGATAGCACGTTGAGATACCCACACTCGTTTTTGAAATCTGATATTGGAAAAAAGTATCACAAAATAAATATGCGTTAAGCATGAATCATAGAAATTTGACATGCGTTGCCCTTGTAACTATTTTTAATTGATTTTAGGCGTATATCGTTTCATTGCGGTCTTGAATACTCAGACAAAACGATGAAACTATGTATTTATTAATTTTCTTAAAATAATTTCTTGAAAAGCTTCAGAATTTTAATGTTTCATAGTTTTAACTATATACCAACGTCTTTGGACAAAAAATATATGTTTAATTTCGCCACACATTTATTTTGTAATTTGTGTCACTTGAAACATTTACCAAGTGCTTATTTGTTTTAATCATTTGAAGCAGGAATGTATTCTTCAACTGCGTTAGTTCAAAAAACATTTAGGAGACTAATGAGTTTAGTCATTTGTTATTTTCATTGTATAATGTCAATCAATTCAATTACACATTTTTCTGCAATTATCTTAATAAGAATACACTGAAAGTTAGAGGTAAAATGTCGTTTAGTACTAAACGTGAATGAAACTAAACAGTTTTGAAAGCACATTGTCTATTTAAGTATGATTTAGCATTGACAATGGTTGTAAAAGTAGGTGTGAACTTATACAATATATTTCATTTCCGGTATATATCCAAGTAAGTTACAAAGTTCATTTCTTCCAGTGTACGTTTGATTTCACAATTAAACGCAAATTTGAATGCATTATTAGGCTTTATAAAATAAAAAATTCATTGAACCAGCGTACTTGATAGCTTTAGTAAAATAAATTGTAACAGCATGTAAAAGATGATTAAGATTCGCCAATTCAATTCCATGTTAATCAACCCACTTCGTGCAAGACCAATTTCGTTTCTGCTTATTCTTTGTAATACTTGTTTGTTTGTGGGTTTTTTTTTTCAATTTATTTTTATCGTTTTTAAATTCGTTTCTATGTATTCACATGTATTTAGTCTTGTCGCGGGTTTTTCATTAAGTATTTGTGTGGTGCAAAGCGGTATTAATTACAAAACCTTAAGGATTTTTAATCTTCACTCTGCAGTTTAAAGTTCACCTTCTAATTTTAGTTTAATGACAGTCGATTCCTGGTCATTGCATTTTACGTTAATTGCCGCCCCGTCCCAGCTGCTGTTCACATAATCACTGTCCAGTTCCATCATCTTCATCCCGTCAGATTCGAACAGGCTATATCCGCTGTTGATTGAGTAGACCTTTGAACTTTGTTTAAATAGTACTTTCCATTTACAGACTTCGTATTGTTCGTATGAAAGAGGTGATGTTGGCTTCAACTGGAACGTTATATTCCTTCCAATGAAAGTCGGGGCCATTGTGGACAAATAACCGAGGGCATGTCCTTCCGCAGTAAGGTGTAGTGCTGAAAATTTTAAAACGAAAGAAGTGAATATCGTGTTTTATTTTATCGACATTCATTAAGTTCCGCCTCGACTGACAAACGAACGTTTAAGTCCCTTTCCTAGTTTCTAGGGTTTTATCTGTTCAGTTTAATGTAATATGAAAGTGGTTATAGTATTTTATGCCGAAAACCGACGGACCGACAATGTTACTCTTATATACCCGTTCCCTGTTGTTGCATTTTAATATAGACATCTGTAATGGTCAGATATGATAGATGTTAATTAATCATCACCTTTTTGCACGTGTATGTATCTTTCAACTAGCAAGCTATATATTAATTATTGTTTAATGTTAAATGCGTGTTTAACTCCTAATTTATTGCACAAAACGATGATAAATTATTAGATTATAACGAAAATTCAACTTCTCTGAAAAAAAAAATTCACTATGAAATATATATATATATATATATATATATATATATATAACAAGGTATTTAACCCAAAATCACCCGAAATAATAATAATAATAACAAGACTATTGTCAAGCAAAATAAGTCCCCTACCGGTTTTTAGCAATATTTATAGTCTATTTGTTGCCATAGCAACCAGAATTCTTGACGTATGAACAGCATGAAATAACGTGTATAATCTCCATATTGCCATTTATCCATGTTTCAAGTTTCATGAAAAAAATATGTAGAACTTTTAAAGTTATCGCATAATCCAGAAAAGTGTGACAGAATGACAGACTGACAAACTGACTGACTGACAGACTGAGCACAAACCATAAGTCCCCTCCGGTTTCACCGGTAGGGGACAATAATAATAATAATTATTATTATTATTATTTTAATTTATTTGAGTATCATGTAAATTATAAATATAACATGATTTTATGATTATTATGTTTATTTTTTATAAGAGTGGATATTCGTTTGGCATTGAACAAAAAAGCTCAAGTGCGTTACCATACATGAAGGTTAAGATGTAAAGTTTCATCACTGTATCACCGACACTTTTTTTGTAACCACAAGTACAAAATGTTATTGTTTTTGCCCTGTCTGTGTGTTTATTGGTTTGTTGATTTGTTTGCGTCAAACGTCAACATTTGCAATATTGAAGATAGCAACTTCATTTTTGGCATGCATGTGTATCTCATAGAGCTGCACATTTTGAGTTGTGAAAGGTCACGGTTAAGGTCATCCTTCAAGGTCAAAGGTCAAATATTTGGGGAACATAGTGTTCCACATACACATCTTGTTTTACTAAAAATTTAAAATATCCTATACTAAAAGCAAATGAACTTAAATATTGAGGTGTTCAAGTTCATATGCTCTTTAATATGTTTGTAAAATGTCATCTCTTTAGCAGCAAAAATTATTGGGCAACATGTGACACAAATAATAAAATGTTATGTTTTGCCTTAAAAGCTATAACTCCAAAGAATTAAAAATAGGAACCATATTATAGGGATCTACGCGTTCACATGCTGGTTAATATGTTCGTAGCAGCAATAATTTCTTACGTTTGGCAAATGTTGAAAATGTATCTTTTGCTTATATGCTCATAAATCCTGTTTTGTGAAGAAAACAATCCGAACCAAAATATGGAAGTTCGTCAGCTCAAAATAGTTGATAGAGTATCATGTCTCTAGAAGCAATACATTATGAGTTACACATGACACAAGTCGTTTGAGCTAGTATTCCGATTATTAAAAAAAATCAGAACCGAACTATGGAGATGAAAATGTCCACATGTTGGCTATTATGGTCGTAATAGTTTAATCCTCTGGCGGCAGTACTTTTTGAATTATGTTTGACACAACAATCCGACGGACGGTTGGACGACGCAATAATGTATATGCCCCCCCCCTCTTTAAGTGGATGTATAAAAGCCAGGATCGACGAATTAGAAAACGCCTAAGGCATTTAAACTGTTTTACGGCTTGCCATTTGTAGCAATATTTATTATTTGTAAAATGAAAATTACGAGTAATATAATAACAACAAATAAACAATAATATAATGTACATATTACATACATTTATATTAAATAATCATTTATTATATAGTAAATTGCAATTTTCCGCCGCTACATCTCTTCTAATCAAATTAAAGATTAGACTTATCATCTCTGAGCTAAGAGCTTCGTTATGAAATAATGGAAAAAGCCGTTATGTGTGTGTATATTGTATAGCTTGGCTGTAGATTGCAATTGTATATTAAAATAGAATAAATAAACTACTATTCCATATTTATATAACAGACGTGTTTTCTTCACTTAACAGAAACGGAAATATTTTACCATTTAAATGCATGCAATATATTTAAAAACGAAACGATGGAAGCCATGATTGTCTACTTGATGACATGGCTGTAGTTTGAAACCAACGCGAAATGCTGCTGTTTGCAAGCCACATATTCGAAGTGTGAAATGTGACCGTCAAACTTATTACTGATGGAGAGGTGATGTTGATTCACAAACCTCTTAAAATGAAATAGAAATCCAGATACCGCTAGCCATTTTGATTTTTCAGAACTTAAAAGTTTGAACAAGCGATGCAAATATTCTTTTCTTGAATATCTGGGAGTTTTTAGCAAATCCAATTCGCAATAAGCAATAGTTGCATATATACATTGCACACATATAAGATAGCCACAATTCAACATTTTTCTAAAAAGGTAAAGTATAAAAATGCAATTACCTTGACACAACAGCAAAATCCCTAGTTTGAAATTTGCATGTTGTACAAGCCCCATAACTAACATTAATTTTATGAACGATATCGAACATAAATTCACGAGCAAATGCCCTTAGCTATACACGTAAGTTCACTTATGTATAAGGAAATTAATTTTAATATTCAATCGGAATGGAAATTTGACCTATAAGTATCACAATTGACAATAAACCACTGATCGTTGTGTGTGTGCTTTTTCAAACTTTTTTCGACCAAAGATTATGGTTTGAGACTTTGTCACGAATGTTCATTGTGGAACATCTTAACGTGACTTGATCAGACGAAGGCCAACCCTCGTTTACGGTTGGCGGTCCCTCTCTGAACATTTCACACAAATATCAAATAAAAACTTTTGGTCATAAACCATTATGGACCTGGCTATTTTTTCTCCTGACTCCTAGTCGAGAGCAATTTCTATGTTATAGTATTAATGAAGTAATTCGGAAAGAAAATGACAAGGTTACTAATTAATAGCCATGTCATACTTTTAGGAGTTCTTCAAAACAAATGTTGTAATATCCATATTATAGTTTCTTCAAGAATTTGGTTTCAATATTGTATGTTCATACAAAAATGTAGTGCAATTAAAATCAGATAAGTGTAGAGCATCACGGCCGCCTAAACTAGAGAGCTTAACTTACACTTTCCAAATTATTGGGCGGATAAGAATCTGTGTCCATGCAGTGTAGGGCTAAGAACATTTGTACTGGTTATCGATCGTTAGAAAGGCAGCGCAATGTCAGTAGGTCGTTGCAGGGATAGCATCAGGCATTGTATTATGTGGTTTTAAAGAGAAAATCATCGGCTCAATTGTTATGTACATAATGTATGAAGTCATCTTAATGGAGCTTCTTTTTCAACGACAATCGCCGGTTGTGAAACTTAGTATACAACAGTTGAACGCTTCCATATATTTCATGCAGTATGTGGGCCCCTGTTTGTGATGTATATTCTATAATTTTTCGAACCAGCGCCTCGTATAATTGCGCCTTTATGGACAGCTGATCATAGTTCTCATAAAAAAATGAGCAAAATAGTTGGCCTGTTAAGTTACTTCGTCAACATGAACAGTTAACAGCAGATTGCTGTGGATTGTTTTACCAAGGCACCTTCCACTCGCAATGATACACGAATTCATGACCTGTTTGAGAGTAAGTATGCTACCCTGGTTTCAGTGCTGGTAAACTTCGCTTCTAATCGGACGAACCGAAATCTAGAAGGATTCAGTAGAACAGATCTTTGATAGCAGTGGCGAGATCTTGAATGGTGAGCAAAAGCGGGCTCTAACAACAGCGCTTCATCAGGAATCCATTCCGTCGATATAGTCGATATATAAAACTCATCCTCAGTACCAAACCGCTTTGCCGCGACATACCGGAATAAAAAGCTAAATGTATTTTATGTTCACATGGCATTAGTCCTTTCGTTCAAAATTAGCTAGGGCATAACACTGTATAGAGTATTCGATTTCCCCGCCATCGGATTGTTTTTGTGCCGCGACGGTTTCGTCTTTGATCCCGTAAATGCAAGAATTATGACATGCTTCGTCAGCCGTATCAAGTGTTTTTTCCACAAACACGGTGAGTATGGCGTTAGTTTGATATATGAACATGTATTTAATTAATTTATGAGTGAACAAATGCATGAATTAATGAATGATTGAGTGAATAAATTAATGAACAAACGCATGGATAAATAATGCGCTCACGAGCCCCTGACCCACTTAACCGACCAGCCCCCCCCCCCCCCCCTGCGTTCAAGGACGGTGTATCGTGGGGTTGTAACATAAAATCAACTGTGTATCATGGGATTGTATTACAAATTAACTTTGACAATGGGCTGTACCATATAATAACTGTATATACTAGACATGTATCAGTAATAAACTGTGGATCATGGGATCGTGTCACAAATGAACTGTGTATCACTTGAAAATAAGCATACTTGTGTCTGGAGCCATAACTTGGAACTGATTACCGGTTGGCAGATTTCATTGAAACTTGGTACGAGTGTATACATGAACAGTAGGGTGATTCACTTTAAATAATGATACAAGCAATTGGTCAATAACGGAGTAACGGCCCTTTTTTACTTCTAGATACCCTTTTATAAAGTATTTTTTCCAGTCGTAAGTTCTTTCTACAATAACATATGAGCCACAGCGATGCAACTTACCACACTTGTTATCAATCATGTGGGACTGAGTCACATGCAAGACCAATAACCCTAGAGGCAAGGTCAAGGTCACACATTCAGGTAAATGATCAGACATTTAACTAATTGTGCATAATTTCTTCACTCTGCATCAAGGGATTCTGTAATAACTTTATACAATGTTGTTCCGTTATCTGGAAGTGAGGCACAGGTAAGACTCGGGTCTCTTGTGTCAAGGTAACACACTGGGGTCAAAGGTTACAATCGTTTTATTTATGACTCTAACATGCATCACGGACTCTAGATGACTCAATATACGCTCCGTGCATGCATCATGGGATTTGCACCCATCCATAAACAAAATTTACTTAGCAGGGGCTATCAATTCAATGAATGTGCTTGTAAAAATAGAAATGTTGCAAATGTGCCACCACTTTTATGTTGACACTTCAATAGATAGTTTTTATAAAAAATATATATACTATGTATATATAGAAGATCTATATATACTTAAATATAAACAATTAAATATTTTTTTAACAATATATTATAATACAAAACAACAGATAAAAGTAATCAATGAAGAGTTCAAATTTTATTATTAATATTTTAACAACAATCCCATGTCTTGGGGCTAAGTAAAGTTAAAGAATGTTTACAAAAATACATAAAATTAATTGCAATCTTATCTTGATAAAGAAAGTCATACAGATTTTAGTTTGTGTTGTGTTCTTTTGAAACTTTGGTTTGAACTAGTCAATATGTTAACCATTAAAACAACCATGAAAATAAGTGTGTTCTTTTGTTGGAAATGTAAACAAATAGTTTAGGAATATACATAAACATAAAAAAACTATGGAAGATGAAAATAAAAGTAAAGCATAGAAAATAAATGCTAACAAAAAAGAAATCAACAAAAGAATGGAACATCATTACCTTTGACGGTCTTGATGTTTCTTAGTATATAAATTAAATACTTATCAAAAAGTTACATAAATTATACACTTAACAAACAGTTACATTTCTGAAAAAGATAAGTGTAAATGTTTATTAGCGCATATCAGCACATTTATCTTTGGTTGTACAAATGCGGTATTCAAATATAACATAGATATTTGCTTCATCAGACATGTATAATTTTAATTCATTGAAACATTTGCACGCAACTGCTATCATACCACAATTCATGAGTGCAATAAAATACTAAGCACAGTAAATTTTATGTTTGTGGAATCCAAATACATTAACACTGATTTTTTATTGTAAGTGATTGCATAGTTTCATGTGGATTTGAGATAACAAATGAAACATTAAAGAGTCTGCCTTTATTGAAACTGGCCAATAAAATCTTATGGTACCGGTATCTTGAACAATAATTTATCTCACAAATGTGTCCAATAGGGCATATCATGATTGCAGCTTTGAGATGTTTGTATATTTAAAGAGGCACCATAAGAACATGGAATATACTGCGCTGAGACAAAATCAAGTGAGTGTTGAGAAAGAGCTGAGGGTTAAAAAACAAATTACCCAGGAAAAACTAGTTAATAAAGGGGAAAAATAGACATTTTAGATATAGGCTGATAATAGGTCTGACTAGACTCAGTGACCATTGACGTTTGTTTCAAGATAAATCAAAGAGTAGTCAACATCAAATGCCCAAAAAGATCAAACAAAAACATTAAAGTAAATAATAAAAACAACAAAGCAGTCATGAAGCCTCATTCTGAGAAAACTGGGCTTAATGCATGTGTTTTAAGTGTCATCCAAGATTTGACTGTGCAGTTCACACAAGCTAATCAGGGATAACACTTCACCGTAACTGGATTTTTGTTTAGAGGAGATCTTATTAAAACAAAAAATTCCATAAAAGTAAAAAGTGTCGTCCCTGGTTACCCTGTGCAGACTGAGCAGGCTAATCTGGGATCACATTTAAGCACATCAATTAAGCCATGTTTTCTCAGAGCGCGGCTAAATGCTTGATACAGATCTTCCTTTCATGAAACAGATACTTGCCCCTTGTAGTGAAGGGTTGCATTGATAAACACACTGACATATCACAGTTACCGGTAATGTCACTCATGTGTTCCAATAAAACTACAAATGCCTGAGTGCACACTATTGTACAAACAATACTAGAATATACCATTGGATACATGATACATACATACTAACATTAACTGATTGACGATAAATAGACCATTGACTCTAATACAGTTTATAGAAGAAGTAAATGTTCTTACTATTTTTTAAAAAGCATGCACAAGCACCAATATTTACTCTTTTTTTTCCTTTCATGAATCTGTTTTAACAAAATAAAGACAAGTGACATAGTTTGTTTCAAATTTCATACTAGTGATGTTTTCAGAAAGCAGCCCCAAATTTATGGACTTGTATACATAAAATATATTGATGAAAGTGACCATCTGTCATGTATTTTTTGTTTATAATTATTTTGTCTTAACATCATTAGTAATGCAAGTTTTCATATGAAGCTTATCTTGTTACAACAGAGAAATTTGAGATAAAATGTCACATTTTCTTTTGAAGAATGTAAATATCAATCTAAGTTATTCCAACAAAACAGATTTCTCTAAACAAAGCATAAATCAAACAGTGATTTATTTTGATAAATGTTCAAACACACGCAACAGTCAACATAAATCTTCATCAACAATGTTCTTGTAGTGTTGTGTTTTTAATCGCACACATTTTATGTTGACTT
The DNA here is from genome assembly GCF_020536995.1 of Dreissena polymorpha. Lineage (NCBI taxonomy): Eukaryota > Metazoa > Mollusca > Bivalvia > Myida > Dreissenidae > Dreissena > Dreissena polymorpha. The sequence goes on from NC_068357.1 coordinate 28,577,762, forward strand.
TAAACATACTTATTAATCCTCAAATGTTCTTTTTTGTGTTGTTTTTAAATCGCACAAATAACACACATAATGTTATGTTGACTTTCATAAAATACTCAAATACTTGTACAGTAATTGTGTTCACTTGTTTATAAATTTTGGTTACTAACTAATTCCTATAACCTATATAATGTAGCACTCATTTTTTGGCCGGTGCGTTGTTGCTATCATCGTATTGGAGTGGGCTCTCGTGTGGTGCTGGCAGCTTGAACTCCGTGGGTTCAGTGCCCCATATGTCCCGGGCGTACTCAGATATAGTGCGGTCGCTGGAAAACTTGCCAGACGAAGCTATGTTGTGGAGACACATCTTGGACCATTTTAGCTGGTCCTACAGGGACAAAAAAGAGGGGCTAAATGCATGTTTGTAAAGTTTGAACAACACAATTTATCTTTGACAATTGTAACGGGTCCTAAAAGTTTGAACCACATAATTAATCTTTGACTCTTGCAACATAATTAATCTTTGACCATTGAAACATGCCCTAACAGTTTGAAAAATGCAATTAATCATTGACCAAAGGAACAGGTCCTAAAAATTTGAACAACATTATTGAATTTTGACAATTGCAACGGGTCCTAAAAGTGTGAACAACACAATTAATATTACAGCCATGAAACTCGTCCTAACAGTTTGGATAACACAATTAATCTGTGACTATTTAACACAATAATTTATTTCATAAAATTAAGAGTTGTGTTCTGGGAAAACTGGGCTAAATGCAGCTGTGTAAAATGTTGTCCTAGACTAGCCTGTGCACAGGCTCATCAGGGAAAACTGGGCTAAATGCAGCTGTGTAAAGTGTTGTCCTAGACTAGCCTGTGCACAGGCTCATCAGGGAAAACTGGGCTAAATGCAGCTGTGTGAAGTGTTGTCCTAGACTAGCCTGTCCACAGGCTCATCAGGGAAAACTGGGCTAAATGCAGCTGTGTGAAGTGTTGTCCTAGACTAGCCTGTCCACAGGCTCATCAGGGAAAACTGGGCTAAATGCAGCTGTGTAAAGTGTTGTCCTACACTAGCCTGTGCACAGGCTCATCAGGGAAAACAGGGCTAAATGCAGCTGTGTAAAGTGTTGTCCTAGACTAGCCTGTGCACAGGCTCATCAGGGAAAACTGGGCTAAATGAAGCTGTGTAAAGTGTTGTCCTAGACTAGCCTGTGCACAGGCTCATCAGGGAAAACTGGGCTAAATGAAGCTGTGTAAAGTGTTGTCCTAGACTAGCCTGTGCACAGGCTCATCAGGGAAAACTGGGCTAAATGAAGCTGTGTAAAGTGTTGTCCTAGACTAGCCTGTGCACAGGCTCATCAGTGACAACACTTTCTGCTTAGACATGATTTTTGTTTAGTTTTCCCAGAACAAATTTCTATTTGATAAACATATTTAAATAAATTGATTGACCAACTAAACATGATAATAGGAATACATATAGACATTCAAACAGCAAACTTTGTCATTTGATAAAGGTGTCTTATAGAATCTTCCCATTTTCCAACAATGTAACAGATGGACTGAAACAAGCATTGTTATGAATTCAGAAGAAATATGTCATTTTAATAATCACTAATTAAACAGGATTTAAAATTTCTATTGTTAGAATACAATTAAGAATTATCTTATATTGTTTGTTGCTAAAAAATGTACCATAATATACATAGCATTAATTATTTAAGTTGATTTCAAGATTGCAGAGTTCACTCATTTCTTTACTTATCCACAATTTGATGAGAATAAATTTAGCCACATTTTGGAAAAATTGGGCTAAATGCATGTGTGAAAAGAGCTGCCCCAGATTAGAACAACACTTTCTGCTTTTATGGAAATTCTTGTTTAGAGGAAATCTCTTCTGAACAAAGATCCAGTCTATGCTGAAATTGTCATCACTGATAAGCCTGTGTGAACTGCGCAGGCTTATCTGGGTCAACACTTAATGCATATTCATTGAGTCTGGTTCTCCCAAAACTAGGCTCAATTCAACTCAATTTTGTATTAATATAAAGTTGCAAATTACCTTGAACACTTCACTGACTCTATCCTGGCACTTAACATAGGCATCAAAGTCTGCAAACAGCATGAACCTGAAAATCATTGCAATACCAGAGCCATTACACATGGTGTTGCATCATCTATATTAAACATGTATGTAAAGGTTAACAACTATTAACTTAAATAATTTGATAATTGTTACATTGTTACAAAAACATTAGTGGAAAAATCACTTTAAAAATGATCACATAGTTCTTGATGTAATTGAACTTATGAGAAATATTGACCACATGATAAAAACAAGAGCTGTGTTTATGAAACACAATGCCCCCTACTGCACTTTAAAGCCACACATCAGCTATTGAATAGAAAATTATTAAGTCCAAGGCCCGTAACTTTGTAAAAACAAGAGATTGCCAAGCAATATGGTCCCCTACCGGTGAAACTCCACCATTGTCAGTATTTTTTTGTTTTTATGTTGCCATAGCAACCAGAATTTTTGACGTAGGAACAAAATTAAATGACGTGCATAATCTCCATATTGCCATCTATCCATGTTTAAAGTTTCATGAAAAAATATTAAGAACTTTTAAAGTTATCGCAGGATCCAGAAAAGTGTGACGGACTGACAGACAGACAGACGGAGTGCAAACCATAAGTCCCCTCCAGTTTCACCGGTAGGGGACAATAAAGGACCACAACAAAACTTACACTTAATCTGTTAGTCATTAAGGTAGACTAACACACCAAATATAAGGTCTGTATCTGAAAGCGTTTCAGGAAAAACAAGGGACAAAATTGTCACAAAACCAGGTTTTCAATATAAAAAAAAAAAAAGTCTGATAAAGGGAGACAACTGCAACTCAACATGTGCATTGCTACTGATTGTTCATAACAATTACCACCCCGTGTTTCAAAATCAATCTGTTTTTTCAAGCCTGTGACCTAGTTTCTGATCCGGCGTGACCCATATTTGAACTTAACCTAGATATTGTCTAGATTCAACTTCTGACCAAGTTTCGTAAAGATCAGAATAAAACTATCTGAATTAGAGAGCTGACAATATGCTCAATGTTTAAAACGCACCAAGTGACCCCGTGACCTAGTTTTTAACCCGGCATGACCCATATTCGAACTTGACCTAGATATTGTCAAGATACAACTTCTGACCAAGTTTCTTAAAGATCGGATGAAAACTATTTGAATTAGAGAGCGGACAAGCTTGTTCCTTCGGAAACTCTGGTTAAAAATCCAGAAAGTTCAAGGCCGATTACTTCTTCAAAAATCAATGGATCGAAACAAAAATCTCTGTCTCTGTAAGTCATTTAGGCAGACTCACATACCAAAATTGAGGTCATTATCTGCAAGCATTTAGGAGAGAGTCCAAAAAAACTGCCGTTCTAGAGAAAAAATGTAAGTCCAAGGCCTGTAACTTCGCAAAAATCTATGGACCTTAACGAAACTCTAACTTGATCTGTGAGTCAGGCAGGTTGACTAACACATCAACAATCGGGTAAATATTTGTAAGCATTTAGGGAAAAATCTAGAAACAGATACCAGTGGGACAGGGAGACAGACGAACATTACGACTGCTAAATGCCTCCCTACCGGGGGTCATAAACAAGAGTACCGCATAACGGGTGCCACGCTCGGCTACGCGTGCAGTTTTGAATAAATGAAAGCATGTCAGAAGTTTGTTTTTTTTATTAAAGGTCACAGTGACCTTTGACCTAGTGACCCAAAAATGGGTGTGGCATGTAGAACTCATCAAGGTGCAACTACATATGAAGTTTCAAAGTTGTATGTGGAAGCAATTTGATTTTAGAGCCAATGTTCAAAACCTGAACAAAATGTTAAGGTTTTAGCACGACGCGGACGGCGGATGACACGGCTATGACAATACCTCGGGTTTTCTCCGAAAACGCCGAGCTAAAAATTGATTCAACAACCTTGGCTTAAATGTTCTCATTATGACATTAATGTTACCTGTCATGATGTACTAGAGAGTTGAATATATCCCTGAAGAGCGCAGGCTGGTCTGGGTTAAAGTATCCGTTATTAATCTGATCCATGATGTTGCGGATAGTGGCGTTATTCCTGTAGTAGTCCTCGGGCTTGTATCTGAAAATAAAGCATTAATGGGGCTTAATTAATATGTGTAAAGTATCATCCCAGATAAGCCTGTGCAGTCTGCATTTCAATTATATTTGTTTTTTATATATATTTACTAGGTACACGATTGTAGCGATTGGTCATGTATCGCATTTGTCTTATTGTTTATATAAAGTTTTGTGGTGTTTTCAATATTTAAAAAGAAAAAAATGCACACATTTAAGTTATAACATGAATTATAATATATACCAAATAAGTCTTGTGTATCAATATTTATATTCATACGAGTGAAATTATTAAGTAAATGGTTAAGACACATTGGAGAAAAAAGATCGAGGGTTTGCAACTTGAAATGTTTATGAAGCAGTAAGCGTTTGGTAAATGGTTCTTAAACTTTGGTTGTAGAATCAGAATACCATGGCAATAGAATATACAACTATTTGCATACCCCTTCTTATTGAGTGCCTCCACCTCTTCCACAGTCATGCCGAAGATGAAGATGTTCTCAGCTCCCATCTCCTCCATCATCTCCACATTGGCCCCGTCCAGTGTCCCGATAGTGAGGGCGCCGTTCAGCATGAACTTCATGTTGCCTGTCCCTGACGCCTGTACAACAGAATATTGTATATTAAGAAATATACGTGAGGAATTAGGAATATTATTTTAGATGAATTTTAGTGAGGATTTCTTGATTTAAAGAACTTATATCAACAAGAGATGTTTTTGTCAGAAACACAATGCCCTCTATTGCGCCGCTTTGAAGCCATATACTTGACCTTTGACCTTAAAGGATGACCTTGACCTTTCACCAATCAAAATGTGCAGGTCCATGAGATACACATGCATGCCAAATATCAAGCTGCTATCTTCGAAATTGCAAAAGTTATGGGCAATGTTAAAGTTTTCGGACAGAGGACAGACAGTTCAACTGCTATATGCCACCTTACCTAGGGCATAAAAATTGCCTGATTTTGACAAATAACGTAAGGAGAGAATTTATGAAACTTGTTTATGAAAAATTTGATGAACTTTGGAATGTACTTAAGATATTTATTGCTTTTAAGAAATTTACTTAAGGAATGCTATGATGTATAACATTTACCTTAAGGAATAGCATGATATAAAGAATTTTAACAAGAAATTTCATGATTTTCAGAAATTTCATAAAGGTTTCACAAAAGGGCTTTGTGGATATGGGAACATTTCAACATTTGAGCCTCAGTCTTGGAAAACTTGGCCTTAGGCATGTGCATAAAATAGCGTCCAAGATACGCCTGTGAAATCTGCTCAGGCTAAGGGACAACACTTCTGTCTTAACTGGATTTTCGCTGAAGAGGGACTATCCTTTAAATGTAAAAAATTACATGAAAGCAGAAATAGTCATCCCTGATTAGCCTATGCAGACTGCAGAGGCCAAACTGGTACGACACGTGACAAACATACATTAAGGCCTGTTTTCTAACCACGAGGCTTATTTCAACATATTCACAATTATTGATCACATTTGCACTAAAGAGCATTGTAGATACGGGGACATTCCAACATAAAAACATTTTTAGACCACTTCACTCACCTCTGTTCCGGCTGTAGAGATCTGCTCACTGAGGTCTGCGGCTGGCATGATCTTCTCTGCGAGGGACACACGGTAGTTCTCCAGGTACACGACCTTCAGCTTGTCACCGACGATGGGGTCGTTGTTGACCACGTCAGCCACCGTGTTGATCAGCTTGATGATCAGCTTGGCCATGTGGTAGCCTGGAGCCGCCTGACAGGGAGAGAAATAGATATTGTGTAACTATTTTTTTAATCAAAAGAAACTTCAGTGTTTGTCAAAAAGAAATGTCATAAGTATTTTTTGCATCAAAATAGTCCCAAGTCTTTTCTTTGGCCTTAACATTTGCTGTTGTTTACCTTTTACCACTAAGATACCCACTCTTAGGGACTTCAAAGGTGTCATAATGCGTATCTGAGTAGCAAAGGGATGTAGAACAGCATCAATCCACTTACCTTCCCACCAATCATGACAGTGCGAGGGACAACAGGTCTGTTGGGGTCACTCTTGATGCGGTTGTAGAGGTGTATGATGTGCATACAGTTCATGAGCTGACGCTTGTACTCATGGATCCTCTTCACCTGTAGCAAACCCATCAGCAGTCAGCATGTGCTTAGAGTGTTGTCCCAGATAAGCCTGTGCAGTCTGCACAGGCTAATCAAGGTCGACACTTTCGTCTTAAACTGGATTTTTTCGCTAAGAAGAGACTCCTTTTAAACAAAGAATATCATAAAAGAGGAAATTGTCATGCCTGATAATCTGGGACGACACTTAAAACACATGCATTAAGCCTGCTATTCCCAGAACATGGCTCAAATATGCACATAAGCATGGAACAATATTCTCATTTGAACACTTGAAAAATACTTCTGTAGGTAATTTTCTTAACTGTTCGGTCACCATCCAATATGAATACGTACCTGAATGTCAAACATGGACGAGATGTTGACCTCTATGTTGTACGCTGTCTTAATGTACTCTGCTAGCTTCATCTTGTTCTCCTGAAAAATATTTATTACACCACTACATTACTATATGCATGATATTATGCTGCCTGATACTTTTCTTTATACCACGTCAACAGGAAGTTATTTTATCAGTAAATGTATAGAGGTAGATCATGGCTTGGAATCAACTTTTAAGTAGTCGTTTTTGGTTGAATAGAATCAGATTAAACAAAAACAAACAAATTCATTTAATTGATATCCCCAGCCAAATAAAGTTTATGGATGGGTGCAAATCCCTTGATGTATGGTATAATCCCAAAAAAATAATTTAAGTTTAGGGTAATTGTTGTTATGTATTGCAATTCTCCTCATTGATATCTATACACAAATGCAGTTTCATATTGAAATCTTGTAGCATATCTGAGATAAAGCCCTGAAAACACAATACAAAAACAACAAAGGGCAATAACTCTTATTTAAGAAAGTGTAGGGTAATGGTTCTTGTGCATGGCACTTCTCCTCATTGATATCAAACCACCCACTCATGATGTTGCAAATCGAAGTATTGTATGGTATCTGAGATATAGATCTGAAAAGTTACATCATACAAAACAAGAGATGTGTTTGTCAGAAACACTATGTCCTCTATTGCGATGCTTTGAGGCCATAAATTTGACCTCTGACCTTGAAGGATGACCTTGACCTTTCACCACTCAAAATGTGCAGCTCCATAAGATACACATGCATGCCAAATATCAAGTTGCTATCTTCAATATTCAAAAATGTGTTTGTCAGAAACACAATGTCCCCTTCTGCGCCGCTTTGATTTTTTTTGATTTTTTTTTTAATTTTGGCCTTGAAGGATGACCTTGACCTTTCACCACTCAAAATGTGCGGCTCCATGAGATACACATGCATGCCAAATATCAATTTGGTATCTTCAATATTGCCAAAGTATTCATAAAATGAGCGATTTTGGCCACATATACTTGACATTTGAACTTGAAAGATGACCTTCACCTTTCACCACTCAAAATGTGCGGCTCCATGAGATACACATGCATGCCAAATATCAAGTTGGTATCTTCAATATTTCCAAAGTATTCATAAAATGAGCGATTTTGGCAACATACATTTGACCTCTGACCTTGAAGGATGACCTTGACCTTTCACCACTCAAAATGTGCGGCTCCATAAGATACACATGAATGCCAAATATCAAGTTCCTATCTTCAATATTGCAAAAGTATTCATAAAATGAGCGATTTTGGCCACATATATTTGACCTCTGACCTTGAAGGATGACCTTGACCTTTCACCACTCAAAATGTGCAGCTCCAACAGATACACATGCATGCCAAATATCAAGTTGCTATCTTGAATATTGAAAAAGTTATTGCAAATGTTAAAGTTGGAGCAAACAAACCAACGAACAGACCAACAGACAGGGCAAAAACAATATGTCCCCCACTAAAGTGTGTGGGGGACATAAAAAACAAAGGGCAATAACTCTTATTTCAGAAAGTGTAGGATTATGGTTAATGTGCATGGCACTTCTCCTCATCAATATCTATACACCCATGAAGTTTAATTCTGATATTTTACATAGTTTCTAAGATAAAGCCATGCAAAGTTTTGTGACAGACGGACTGACGGACGGACAGACGGATGCCTTTGGCAGGGGGAAGACAATTTGATGTTGAAATGTTACATTTTATTTTTTAAAGCAAACAAAACAGCAAAACTCATTTATTACAAATATTAAGTACAAGTGCATGTGATGTCATTGTTAACATGTCAAACATCATAATGATTCATGCTAAAAATGCAGCGTTGTAGTGGTTATATTTAAAAAAAGAATGAAGCAGTATGATTTACATAAGAACACATTACTACAAAGGCATTGTGTAATACATCAGGCTTGTAGTTCTTTTATTCTATGCGTCATCTGATATATAACACAATGATAGGGCAGTAACCTGCTATTCTCAATGTGTACTGTCAGCCAAGTAGAGGCACAGAGAAGTATACAGGGATTGCAAAATAAAGAACAACATTAGCATTTGTTTTAGCAAAAATTTGTTTCTGCGGTTATGTTTCGTATCAGTTTGCATGTCTGTATGTGCTTTGAAACATGCTTAAGTCAAATGTTATTAATGGTAAAGGGCTGCTTGTAAAATATTATCACCCACCTCCACTACAGTTACAAATCAGACAGCTATACAAATAAATACTTGGTTAAATACCCTAGCTTAAGTTAAATTTAAGTGCTTTAATGCCTGAATATATTTAAAGATGACTGTACCATAAAGTATCCATACAATTTCCTAGTGTGTTTTATCATATTTGAAAATCTACTTCAGGGAATTTTTTATTTTGGGTATTTACAGTACTCAAACTATCTATAGTACCGATATTATTAAATGTTTAAAGCCCTGTGAGATTGACCTTTGACTTCTAAACCTAAAATTTGAAGGGCCTTTTGGTTTCCATCCTACCTATTTGTTGATCTTAGACCAAACTACCAACTAAGTGTGTGTATTCCAAAGTTTATGTGGTCCTTCTGCACATGAGGCTACATAATGATAGGACCTGGAGCGAATCCCAGCACCCAAAAGTGCTTTGCTCATTTGACTCATGAAAGATGGGACAAATTTGAATTACAGCTGCAATTTCCAGCTAGATATAAAGTTTTTCCTGTAAGATATTTAATTTTGGAGTAGTCTTTTGCTGTGGAGAAAACCAAAGTATCTGGAAACAAGAGCTGTCACCATAGGATGACTTATGCCCCCTATAAACGCTTGATAGAAGTTATGAGCTTGAAATGCACTAAGTGCCCCCGTGACCTAGTTTTGACCCGGCATGACCCGTATTTGAACTTGACCTAGATATTGTCTAGATACAACTTCTGACCAAGTTTGGTAAAGATCGGATGAAAATTATTTGAATTAGAGTGCGGACACGAAGAGTGTGACAAACTGAACGACGGACAGTGCGAAAACTATATACCCCCTTTTCTTCAAAATCGGGGAATAAAAACCCTCTGTCCAGTATGCTGAACACTAACAAAACTCATATGCCCCGGGACAGCCCTGCCCCAACACCACCAAGCAATATACCCTCACTATTTGAAGGGGGGCTTAATTGTTTAAAATGCCCCTACATTTCTGACTACAAATATATAACAATGTCAATATCCTGGACGGTGGATGATCACCATGGGAAAACAATTTGGTCAAAGCATGTAAGGGAACCTCAAAAATGACCATGTGCTGCCTTACCTGTTTGACCTTGGTAAGAGTTCGAAGGAATGCCTCGTTGGTGTCATACTGCTTCAGATCTGTTAGCTTGTACAGGTCAGTCACCCACTCCTCACCGATTTTCTACAATAACATTATACAGTTAGATGGTACAGTCACATTACGATATGTCACAAAACACTATTCTATGGACCAGTCACATGACACCGTTTATGAAATACTCACTTGACACTATGTCACATAACACTGTTTTATGAAATAATCACTTGACACTATGTCACATATCACTGTTTTATATAATACTCAATTGACACTTTGTCACATAACACAGTTTTATGAAATACTCACTTGACACTATGTCACATAACACAGTTCTATGAAATACTCACTTGACACTATGTCACATATCACTGTTTTATGAATTTCTCACTTGAAACTATGTCACATAACACTGTCTTATAGCATACTCACTTGACACTATGTCACATAATACAGTAAAATGACATAGTCATATATCATTATGTCACATAACACAATCATGGGACACAATCACATAAGACAGTCACATGTAAATAATGTATGCCCCCTAACTTGCAGCAATGTCATCCCTTTGCCTTGGCATTTGATCTCTTGGTTTCAAAATTGTTGAGGTCAACCTTTCTTAAGACTTACTAGTAAACTGATTTATATTATCTAAAGAATTCTATGGTGTGAAAACAATTTTCATGTTTCAAGTTCATGTGACCGTGATCTTTGAAATGTGACCTAAAAATAAATAGGTATCTGTTAATCTTCCAATAACAAGCACAGCAATTAAGAGGATCACAGGACAAAGGACAGAAACCATTTGTATGATAAAAGCCCCTACAAACTTTATGTTTGACCTGCTTATAACTCAAAACTTATAGTGGCCTTCCTTTCCACCCAAATAACCATAAAGCGTTCTCAAAATATTGTGAAGAAACAAATTTCCTGTTGCAAGAACCTGTGAACTTAAAATTTGACCTCATGACCACACAACTGACTGGCATCATTTGTTCCTCACAGGAAATCAACATACACATTAAGATGATAAAATGTTAAAGTGTTCTATAGATATGATGCAGAAACCATTTTTTGACAAAAGCTCATATAACCTTGACCTTTGTCATAATCAAAATGTGTCGTTGTTTTCCAACATGTAACCAGTATGACAAATTTGCACGATCAAAGGTTAAAGCGTAAAAAATATAAACTGTATCAACAAATATCCTGTTACAAATTCCTGTGACCTTAACCTTTGATCTGTTACCTAAACAAGAGCTGTCAGAGGACAGCGCGCTCGACTATTCGAGTGCTTGACAGTATAACGTAAGCCATCATGGGGAAATTGTTCATATTCAATAATTTATTAGACAATCTTTCAAAAATATCAAAAAGAAAAAAAAAAGTGCGGGGGGGGGGGGGGGGGAGGGGGGCGGTTGAGAGGGGGTATGTGGGTGTGGTCATTTATTAGACGATCTTTCAAAAACAAAAAAAGGACAACAATTTTTTTTGGGGGGGGGGGGGGGAGGGGGGTGAGAGGGGGGTATAATGTGGGATGGGGTAATTTATTAGATGATGTTAAAAAATAAATTGGGGGAGAGGGGAGGTTGGGGGGGGGGGGGGGGGGTAGGGGAGGGGGTATAATATGGGGTGTGGTAATTTATAAGATGAAGTTAAAAAAAAAATTGGGGGGGGGAATGGATTTTGGGTAGAAGCGTGGGGTATTGTTTGGGTGGAATCTATTGTGGTATTCAGGTAAGTGTTGTTTTGTCAAAGTAATAATAAAATGTGATCATTAATAAAGAAGTTATGGCAATTTAAGCAAAATGTTCAATTATCTAAGTGTAAAAGGGGCCATAATTATGTCAAAATGCTTGATACAGTGGTCTGCTCTTGTTTATAGGTTGGGGTCATGTTGGTAAACAAGTATGCAATAGTAAAAGCAATATGTCAAAGGATATAGGAAATATTTGTGGTAGTACGCAAAGTTTAACATAGATTTATCAATAATATGCATATTCTAAGTATAAAAGGGGCAATTATTATGTCAAAATGCTTGATACAGTTGTATGCTCTTGTTTATAGGTTGGGGTCATGATGGTAAACAAGTATGCAAAATATGAAAGCAATATGTCAAGGGACATTGAAAATATTTGGGGTAGTACGCAAACTTAAACATTTGCTGCATATTCTAAGTGGAAAAGGGGCCATAATTATGACAAAATGCTTGATAGAGTTGTCTGCTCTTGTTGATAGGTTGGGGTCTTGTTGGTAAACAAGTATGCAAAATATGAAAGCAATATTTCAAGGGACAATGAAAAAAATTGGGGTAGTACGAAAACTTTAACATTTGCACGGAAACGGAAACGCCGGGGTGAGTAGGATAGCCCCACTATATATATTTCATATATAATAGTCGAGCTAAAAACTGCAGGTGTCTTTCTTTTAACTCAATTAACCGCTATATGTATTTGCATGCTCATAGGCCAAAGGATTCTCAAGATGTTCCACAGAAACAAATGTACTGTTACAAGCCCCTTTGACCTTGTTCTTTGATCTTTTGACCCCAAATTCAAAAGACTTCTTCCTTTCCTCCTACATAACCATCAAACCAATGTTCATTGTTTTTTATCAAAGCATTTTCTACATATCTTACGGAAAGAAAAGGTCTTCAAACCCAAAAACAATTGACAAAATAACCTACGAACATCCCACAGTAATCAGTTTGTGTTACCTCAGCAATGATGTCTGACAGGCTTGGGTGACACAACAGTATGTAACCTCAGCAATGACATCTGACAGGCTTGGGTTACACAACAGTATGTAACCTCAGCAATGACGTCTGACAGGCTTGGGTTACACAACAGTATGTTACCTCAGCAATGACGTCTGACAGGCTTGGGATACACAACAGTATGTTACCTCAGCAATGACGTCTGACATGCTTGGGTTACACAACAGTATATTACCTCAGCAATGACGTCTGACAGGCTTGGGTTACACAACAGCAGCCAGCGACGAGGAGTTATACCGTTTGTCTTGTTCTGGAATCGATCTGGGAACATCTCATAGAAATCCCGGAAACTGCAAAACATGTATGTAAATAATTATTTTGTTGTACTTAATAGTATTTGGGTAAAAAAAGGTTTATTTAACCAATTACCACTGGGCAGACTTAACTGTGCTTTAATGAAGTACTAAGTGCATATACTTAAGCTAGTAACTGACCACTGCTCTACTGAGAATCAGAGCTAAGATTAGAATAAAAGGAAAAAGATGTCAATCTCTGTATTTGTCATTCCATCTACAATTTTTTTTTGCCAATTGAGAACAAGAGCTTGTCACAAAATGCCAAATCCCCGCCGAAATATGTTTGCTTGCATTACAACATTTGTTTTAGAGAGTAGAATAATATTTGTAAATGATTGCACCTGAAAAGCTAAAGTATTAACTATGAAATTTAATTAAATATAATTTAAAATTATAAATAAATAAAATATAAATAAAAAATATTTAAAAAAAATAAAGGCAGATAATTAAAAAACTTGGCCAAAAGAGTTATGGTTCATGTTCACTGCACTTCTCCTAGTTGCCATCTGTTTATATTTCTAGTTTCAAGTAAATTCCTTCAGTAGATTTAGAGTTATGCCCTGGACAAAAATTTACTTTGAAATTAAATAAAGGGAGATAATTCAAAACCTAAGGTAGATAGAGTAATGGTTCTTAGTCACTGCACTTCTCCTTCTTACAATCTGTTTATATTTCAATTTCAAGTAAATCCCTTCAGTAGAGTTAGAAATATGCTCCGGATTTTTTTTTACTTTGAACTTAATTAAAGGGAGATAATTAAAAAACTAAGGAAGATAGAGTTATGGTTCATAGTCACTGCACTTCTCCTACTTGCCATCTGTCTATATTTCAAGTTTCAAGTAAACCCCTTCAGTAGATTTAGAGAATTTATATAAATTATAAATTATATAAAGGGAGATAATTAAAAACCTAAGGAAGATAGAGTTATGGTTCTTGGTCACTGCACCTCTCCTAGTTGCCATCTGTTTATATCCTAAGTTTAAAGTAAATTTATTAAACAGATTTGGAGTTATGCTCTGAACAAAGTTTCAGAGGGAAAGACCAACGCACAGATGAACAGACAGGACCAATTACTATATCCCGTCCGAATTTTTTTTCGGCGGGGATAATAAAAACCATTTTCCCTATTTTCAGGAGATTTGTTTCTTGCATTTGGTGTAAAAAACTGCCGTAGAAAGGAATCATTTATCACAGGCACAATCAGCATCACATAATTAAAATCTGCATAACTTGAGAACAAACATCAAAAGGGAAAAATGCCTTGTCCCCTGCTACTTTTTATAAAAGTGCAATTTTTGCACAATTTTGTGAATCGGGCTGGGCCCTTTGGTTTGGGAAAAATTATGTTGTTTTGTTTAACATTGGGAAATTGGTGTATTTTTTGGTAACAAATACTTCAAAATTGAGAACAAGTTTTTTTAAATGTTATATTTACTTAGGTTGGTGGCATAGATTTAAATATGGACATTAACTAAAATTTGCATTTAATTTACTTTTTTTGTGTGGAAACCTTCAATTTGGAATTTGTACATCCCATCTGAAAAAAGTATATACGTATTTCCATTGGGAATGGGGCAATAAAGGCCCAATATTTGCACAAAAAACACTGAATTAACAGCGGGTGACTTACGTGTTGTTCTTGATGATCTCCGAGTGGATGGCAGCCACTCCGTTGATGGCATGTGACCCGACAATGGCCAGATGGGCCATGTTGATCTTCTTCTCTCCATGTTCTTCAACAATTGACATTCGTTGAAGGCGACCAAGATCGCCTGGGAAATGCTTCCTCACTTCCTGAAATGGAGGTAAACTGTGTGGGTCAGTTGATCTGAATGAGTCTGGTTCTGTGAAAACTGGGCTTAATCCAAGAGCGAAAAGTGTAATCCCAGATTAGCCTGTGCAGTCCGCATAGACTTATCAGGCACCATGCTTTCAGCCTAAACTGGATTTTTCCTAAGAAGGGACTTCCTTTAAACGAAAAGCATCATAAAAGCTTGAAAGTGTCGCCCCTGATTTTATTTATTTTACTATTTAAACAAATGTTAAAGGCATACAAAGAGAAATATATAACACAAATGCAGATTTACTGTTCTCAGAAATTTACTTTTACTTTCCCCCTTTTCTCATACAATATTTTGTACATGTTGCATCTAGCTAAATTTAAATTAACTTGTTGATTGTTGAAAGATGCAGACCCAGATTATCATTTTGCAAATTTTGAAGAACAAACAACAATGTTCCAACCTCAAGGAAGAGGTGGTTGATGTAGTAAATGATCTGTAGGTGCCTCGGCAGCAGGCTCTCCAGGAGGAAGACCGGCCAGCGCTCCAGGGCCTCTGGCAGCACTGTGTGGTTCGTGTATCTGGAATACAATAAAACATTAAATTTTGGAAGCAAAGTTAAATGGCCTCATGCAACCAGCAATACTGTTTGCTGCATATCAGTATTTCAGGGCATGCAATGATTTTATTTTCATTATAGCATATAACTCTTTACCACTCAAATAACACTTTAATCAGTTTGTAGTCCCTAACAAATTTAACATTAAATCCTAAATGCTAAACAAAGACAATAGTAAAATGATTGTATGTACCAGTAGGTTTATTTACACTTAAATCCACAAAATAGATATTATTAGATTCAACTAGGCTAGAATCAACTTAAACACATATACATAATACCGGTACACTAATTACATTGACTACTTTACTATCAATCTTACCTTCCTCTAAGAAAGCGGGCTGAACACTTGTGAATAAAGTGTTTCCAGATAAGCCTGTGCAATCTGAACAGGCTAATCACGGATGACACTTTAAGCCTAAACTGGGTTTTCATTTAGAAGTGCCTTTCTTTAAAAGGTGAATTCAATGAAAGCATGTAGTGACATCCCTGATTAATCCAAGCGGACTGCACAGGCTAATTTGGGGTGACACTTAGCCTACAAGCATTAAGCTCAATTTTCCCAGAACTCACTAAAAACATCATTTATGACTTACGCGCAGGTAGCCACAGTGATCTGCCACGCCTTCTCCCATGGCAGATCCTCAATATCCACGAAGATACGCATCAGCTCTGGGATTGCCATGGCAGGGTGGGTATCGTTCAGCTGGATAGCTACCTGTGACAGATATGTGTGTGCTATAATAAAGTGCTGAATAAAGTGAGGACCCTGATCGTGTGCCAGCACTCCTTCCTAATTTGCTTAATACACTAAAAAAAACTTTGCACGAATTTTGAATTATAACTGCGATTTCCAGCTATTAAGTTGTTACTGAAAGATTTTCAACTTTGGTCTGGTCTTGTATTGTGGGGGATATGCCAGAGTGCCCAGAGAAACCCCACCTGTCCACTGTGGTGACCAACAACCAAACTCACATGCTGCAGGGATCCGGGACGGAACCTGGGGGAGAAGCAGTTGTATTAACCACTGCGCTCACTGATAAGCTACCTGTGAGTGTGACAGACCTGTGACAGAGCGAGAAAGAGATTGAAAGCGCATTGTGCCAAAATGGGTCTTATACCATATGGCGACAGCATAGCCCCAGACCAGCCTGCGCGCTGCGCGTTTTCTCAGTCTGGTCAGCTACCCTGTCTGCTGAATGAGACGATTACACCTGTATGACTATAGCAAACACTGCAGTTTCTGACCAGATTGTGCAACTTTGCCAGCTGGTCTGGAGCTATGCTGCTAAATCCTATATGTGGTAAGAATGAGGTTGGAACGAAATATTAAAGTATTAAAAATAGAAAAACAAGAGCTTTGTCACACCTATATCTAATACTGCCAATCACTATATTATCAGCTGTGTTCAAGAGCAAATAATGCATGAATGTGTGAATCACTGGGGATGAAAAGGTTTTTTTGCAATAATAACTACATGGTGATAACATATTTAACAAGAGCACCGCATAACGGGTGCAACGCTCGGCTGCGAAAGCTTGTCAGAATTTTTTCTTTTTTTAGAGGTCACAGTGACCTTGACCTTTGACCTAGTGACCCAAAAATGGGTGTGGTGTGTAGAACTTATCAAGGTGCATCTATATATGAAGTTTCAAAGTTATAGGTGGAAGCACTTTGATTTGAGAGCCTATGTTAAAGTTTTATATTAGAGGTCACAGTGACCTTTGACCTTGTAACCCAAAAATGGGTGTGGTGTGTAGAACTCATCAAGGTGCATCTACATATGAAGTTTCAAAGTTGTAGGTGGAAGCACTTTGATTTTAGAGCCTATGTTAAAGTTTTATATTAGAGGTCACAGTGATCTTGATCTTTGACCTAGTGACCCAAAAATGGGTGTGGCGTGTAGAACTCATCAAGGTGCATCAACATATGAAGTTTCAAAGTTGTAGGTGGAAGCACTTTGATTTTAAAGCCAATGTTAAGGTTTTAGCACGAAGCCCACGGCGGACGGCTGACGGCCCATGGCGAGCTGGCTATGACAATACCTCGGGTTTTCTCCGAAAAGAGCCGAGCTAAAAATGAAACGAATCAGCATCATTATGGTAAATTCAAAATCTACAAGCAATGAAAAGAAACATGTTACTCAATTTTACTTCCAAACTGAGAATATAACTTCTGATGAAGTACTTAACCAGTATTGTACTGTCAAAAGCTCATAAATATCATTCAAACAACAAAATGCCATTTTGTCATATACAAATACAGTGCCCCAAATAGTTCTGGTATCTAGGCCTTACTTTGCCAGGGAAAGCGTCAAACGAGCTGCGTACAGGGTCGCGGCAACCAAAGCGTGACGACTTGAACCTGCGTATGATGTCCTGCAGGGTGGCTGCCACCAGGAAGTACTCCTGCTTCAGACGGAGCTCCTTACCCTCAAAGAACTGAAATGAACAGCAGTGTGTATTCATCTATGAGGGTCTTGATCTATGAGTGCCTTAATCTATGAATGTCTTAATATATCGGTGTCCTAACCTATAGTTGTCTTAATTTATTAATGACTTAAAATCTGTATGTGTTTTCATCTAATTTCATCTTAATCTTTCAGTGCCTTAATCTATGAGTGTCTTAACATGTAAGAGTCCTAACCTATGATTGTCTTAATCTATGAATGTATTAATCAATGAGTGCCTTCATCTACAAGTGCCCTTATCTGTGAGTATCTTAATCTATGAGTGTCTTAATCTATGAGTGTCCTCATCAATGAGTGTCTTAATCTATGAGTGTCCTAATATATGAGTGTCTTAATCTATGAGTGTCTTAATCTATGAGTGTCTTAACATATAAGGGGCCTAACCTATGAATGTCTAAATCTATGAATGTATTAATCTATGCGTGTCTTAATCTATGAGTGTCTTAATCTATGAGTGTCTTAATCTATGAGTGTCTTAACATATAAGGGGCCTAACCTATGATTGTCTTAATCTATGAATGTCTTAATCAATTAGTACTTTTATCTACAAGTTTCCAAATCTGTAAGTGTCTTAATCTATGAGTGTCTTAATATCTGTGTGTCTTAAACTTTGAGTGTCTAAAAATGTGAGTGTCTTAATCTATAGGTGTTTTAATATATTTATGTATAAATCTATTACCAGGGTATTTTATTAATTTATGAGTGTGTTAATCTATGAGTGTATACATCTTTGGGTGCCTTAATCTTTGAGTGTCTTTATATTTGAGTGTCTTAATCTATAAGTGTAACAAGAGCACTGCCTTGCGGGTGCAGACCGCTCATCTATTTTTCTTTTTAAAGATGAAGGGACCTATCTCAATACTTCAATCAAAAAAGATGGAGGGGTGGGGTGGAGAGGGGTGTATAGTGTGGGGGTGTGGTCATTTATTACATTATCTTCCAAAAATAAGAAATAAAAATGCATAAAAAAATAAAAAATCAAATAGGGGGGGGGGGATTCTTGGGTGGGATAGTTAGACGGTTTTTCAAAAATAAAATAATAAAAGTAATTTTTTTTAGTTTTTTAACCATGTTTCAAAAATAAAAGAAATTCTGGGGGGGGGGGGACATGGAGGATGGACGGTGGAGTCTATTGTAGAATTGTAGTATGTCAGGTAAGAGTTGTTTTGTCAAAGTATCAACTAAATCTATCATAAATAATGAAGTCATGGCAATTTTAGCAAAATTTAATTATTTGATCTTAAGAGTCAAGGTCATTCAAAGGTCAAGGAAAATTACGACTTGCCAGGTACAGTACCCTCATGATAGTATGAAAGTATTTGAAGTTTGAAAGCAATAGCCTTGATACTTAGAAGTAAAGAGGATGTAAACACAAAATTTAACCATATATTCAAAGTTACTAAGTAAAAAAAGGGCCAAATTCTGTCAAAATGACAACCAAAGTTATGCAACATGTCCTGTACAGTCCCCTTATGATAGTTTACGAGTGTTCCAAGTCTGAAAGCAATAGCTATGATACTTTAGGAGTAAAGTTGACCAAAACACAAAACTTAACAAAATTTTCAATTTTCTAAATATAAAGGGGCCATAATTCTGTCTAAATCCCAGTCAGAGTTACACAACTTTGCCTGCACAGTCCTCTTATGATAGTAAGTAAGTGTCACAAGTATGAAAGCAATAGCTTTGATACTCTAGGAATAAAGTGGACCTAAACACAAAACTTAACCAAATTTTCAAGTATAAGAAGGGCACATAATTCTGTCAAAATGCACGCCAGAGTTATCTAACTTTGCCTGCCCACTCCCCTCATGATAGTAAGTAAGTGTACCAAGTTTGAATGCAATAGCTTTGATATTTTATGAGAAAAGTGGACCTAAACACAAAACTTAACCGCACACCGACGCAGACGCCAACGGCAAGGTGATGACAATAGCTCATTTAAAAAAAAAAAAAAAATAGATGAGCTAATAATCTATTTATGTATTAATGTATGAGTGTATTAATCTAGAAGTTTATTAATCTATGAGTGTATAAATCTATGAGTGTATGAATCTATGAGTGTATAAATCTATGAGTGTATAAATCTATGAATGTATTGATCTTTAAGTGTATTAATCTATGAGTGCCTTAGTCTATGAGTGTATAAATCTATGAGTGTATAAATCTATGAGTGTATTGATCTTTAAGTGTATTAATCTATGAGTGACATAATCTATGAGTGTATAAATCTATTAGTTTATAAATCTATGAGTGTATAAATCTATGAGTGTATTGATCTTTAAGTGTATTAATCTATGAGTGCCTTAGTCTATGAGTGTACAAATCTATTAGTGTATAAATCTATGAGTGTATAAATCTACGAGTGTATTAATCTTTAAGTGTATTAATCTATGAGTGCCTTAGTCTATGAGTGTATAAATCTATTAGTTTATAAATCTATGAGTGTATAAATCTATGAGTGTATTAATCTTTAAGTGTATTAATCTATGAGTGTATTAATCTTTAAGTGTATTAATCTATGAGTTCATTAATGTATGAGTTCATTAATCTATGAGTGTATTAATCTACAGGTGTATTTATCTATAAGTTTATTAAACTGTATGTGTATTAATTTATGTTTGTCTTAATCTTTTAGTACCTTTATCTAGGAATGTCTTAATCTATAATTTAACAAACATAACAAAACAAGCAAATTAGTTAAATTGATATCCCCCGCCAAAAATTAATTGTGTGGCAGACTGACTGACAAACATACGGACAATCCCAATTCTATATCCCTCTGCCTTTGGTAGGTAATGTAGCATTAAATACACCTACATTATCATTGGGGTACAGGACACGAGAAATGTTCTCTGCAAGGTTTCTGTCACACACTGCATTGATGTATTCACCGCTGTTGACTGTAAATAAACAGACAATCAAACAACATAATCACAGCATCTTTACATGTCAAGAACGGTGACATTTTTATCACATGTTTGTAAGAGAACAGTGTACCACGTTAAGCTCATATGTTAGGTAGGCTTTAACCCTTTACCACTTAGATACGTATTTTTACATGTTTGTAGTCCTTTAGAAAGTAAAATTGAATTAAAGACCTTTCTTACTAGGTTAAAGTTTTAAAGGCTTCATTCCCAACCCTTAAATGATGAACAGTAAACAGCATAAAACCTGAACAGACTGCAAGTTACTCACAGTCTGTTCTGGCTTCATGCTGTTTGCACATAGCCGTTTTCACTTTCCCTCTGAGTTGGAAAGGGTTAAAACTGAATAAAAAACATAATCAGCAGGTGTGTAGGCTTGCTGGGTTTCTTTAGGTATGTTACAACCAGAAAATAATGGGTAACAATAGTTCTGATTTACAGTCATAATGGATTAATAAGACCATTTATTTTATGCTTGCCGGTGGTTTATAGAGAAATATCAATTAATTAAAACTGATAAGTCACTGTTTCAAACAGTGAAAAATAACAGTGAAAATTATCGATAATTTTCACTGTTTTACTCTGAAATGACATCATTATTCCAGCGAAATTCTCCAGTATAACTCGTTAACAATGTAAATAAGCAGTGAAACAAAAGCATAAAATAAAAAGAAAATTGTTGGATTAAGTGGAATATATTTTTTAATTCACTCACGATCATAGAAAATCTATATTTTCTATGATCACTCATGAATTAAAAAACAATATTCCATCAAATCCCACAAATATCCTCAATGTGTCCCACAGAAAAAATTCTGATACACAGAAGCTTTGCCTGGCACAGAATTGAATGCATTTGAATGGAAAATGAAAAATATAAACTTGAATTATTGATACAAAAACTTAAGGTACTGTTATAAATACTTAACTTATAAGTACGAATACTTTACTTTGATGTAAACATTGATAGAATACATGAGAAGAAAATCAGAAGGATACATGGGAAACCACACTTATCACATTAATGTCTTTAAATTCATTAATTCTTATCGAATAAAAATATTCAATCACTGTCAGCAAAGTTCATACTCTGATCTGTGATGTGGTTCTAGCATATTTCAGACTAAAAACATACCCGCTCTTGAATCTTCCAAAGGCTGAAAACTGGTGGGTGGGATAATTGCATTTCTTTGGTGTTTTTTTACACATCACATTTGCTACACAAAATTACTGAAATTACTAACTTCAAACTGTTTGTCAGAATGTATGATCAAACTTGTAATACAGTGTTATCCAGAAAATTTTATTCATATTTCAACATCAGTGGCATTGTGCTAAAATATTCTCTTGCCATATGCGGCCAGTGTAACTCCGGACCAGACCATCACATTTATGAAGTCTGATCCAGAGCTACTCTGTCTGATAATGAGACTACAAATCCCTGCGTGACAGGGTAGCTCCTGGCCTGACTGTGCACAGAGGTCTGCAGCTACACTAGCTAAATATGAAATAGACCCATTTTCGCATGACCCTGCTCATTCAAGGATAACAAAGTCATGCTCACAGAAGCGAAGGTTGAAGCTGTTTGGAGCCTTGGCCGACCACAGTCTCATGGTGTTCACAGTGTTGTTGCCGTATCCAGGGATTGGACTGTCGTACGGCATTGCAAACACCACCTACAACATGCAGTGATGTTTTTCTCAAACAGATTAATAAGGAACAACATATTCTGCTTCAACTGTATCTTTGTTTAGAAAAGACTTCCTTTAACTCAAAATTTCCATTAAAGCAGAAAATGTAATCCTGATTAGCCTGTGGGGACTGCATCGGCTAAATTCTTAGGACACTTTACAAACATGCATTAAGCCCAGTTTTCCCAGAACAAGGCTAAGTGTTGTTAACCCTTAACCACTCAGATATGCAGATTGAGACGTTTGTATTCCCTTATAAAATGAAATTTAATTTAAGGCCTTTCTAACTAGATTCAAGTTTTAAAGCCTTCATTCGAAACCCTAAGATGCCGATAAACAAGAGATGTGTTTGTCAATAACACAATGCCCCCTACTGCGCCGCTTTGATTTATTATATTTTTTTTTTATCAGTTGGCAGGTACAGATAATTATCTCCCTTTAAAGCTTATAACTTCCCTTGGATTTGGTTTTTTGACCTTTGACCTTGAAGGATGAACTTGACCTTTCACCACTCAAAATGTGCAGCTCCATGAGATACACATGCATGCCAAATATCAAGTTGCTATCTGAAGCGACATAGAAGTTATGAGCATTTTTCGAAAACCTAAACCTAAACGCAAAGTGTGACGGAAAGACGGACAGTCGATCACTATATGCCCTCCTTCAGGGGCATAAAAAAACAACATGATAAAACCTGAACAGACTGCTTATTCCTTGCAGGTTGTTTGCATATAGAATATAAAATAAACTATCAGGATATTAAGAGCCATTAATTATGGACAAAAATCTGTTTGTCCAAAAATTTTAAGTCACTCAAAGTAATTATTTTGGCAAAAATGGGGGTATCGCCAAATTTAGAGTGTCAGAAAACTTAATTTAGAGTATTTACGGTAGTAACTGATTAACTGTAAAGCATTAAGTCATTTGTACTTGACAGCTCCATATATAGACATCCAATATTCAATTACAGATTTACATTAAGTTATTTGTACTTAGCTCCATCTATCAACATCCATTTGAAGATGTAATGAAGCAAAACAAATATCTCTATACACATTATCCAGCCATTTCACCCTTAGTATTTTATTTCCGCATAACTTCATTTTCATAATAAAAAAAAGTTGCTAAAAATCATTGTATAAAGACACATGGTGATTTGAATTTCATTGATGTATTGAATAAAAAGGCTTGAAATACCTTTGACTTAGTAAGAATACGTTAAATTTTGTCAGTGCTTGGTTTTGAAGTGCATATAAAATGAGCCTTAAATTGCTTTCTGAAAACAGGGCTTATTTCATGTGTATAATGTGTCGTCCCAGATTAGTCTGTGAAATCAACAAAGTCTTATCAAGGACAACACTTTAAAACTTAAGTGGATTTTTCGTTAAGAGACTTTCTTCATACAAAAAAATAATAAAAGCGGAAAGTGTCTTCCCTGATTAGACTGTGCAGACTGCACAGTCTAATCTGTGATGTCAATTTACACACATGCATTTAGTCCAGTTTTCCCAGAACAAGTCTCATATTAAGACAAATAGATATCGGAATTACATTGATGTATCTTAACAAACGCTTGACATAACAAGGAAGAATTAATTTAACTGTTTCCAGTGGCTGGTTATGAAGTGTATGCTAAATATCAACAAGGCTCCCACCGCAAACAATATATTTTCCTGCTCACTTCATGATGATATCCTGTGAAATGTGTTATCAGTAAGAAGAACTAGCAAAGTGTACTACTTTAAAAATCACTTACTACCACATACATGCCAGTTTTGATTATTTTAATCATTTCAATACAATAAACATATTTCCACAAATGTATTCATCGGTAGTTTTAAACAACCATGGAAAATACTTCAAAATAATGATCATTCTTATTAAATATTTTTATGCAATCTTCATAACAATTAAAGCCATGTGTATACAATAATAAATGTATTAATTATTTTTCAACACATTTTTATCAGGCAATTAAATCTTCCACAAATACATCATGTTTTATGATAAATATTATTATCATAATTATCAATTATTGATATATATATATTCATAATTTCATTATTTATTTTACTATGATAAAATTCAAATTGTTTGCATTAACCTTAAACAATAATTTGTATACAACTCTTTCTGTGCTAGCTGGTAAAAGCAAATCATTTTTCACACTTAAATTTGTGAAATCAAGAGTCAGAAGCAAAAATAGGAGTGAAAAGAGACTTCAAACTTGCAGATAAACACATTTAATTTTTACTGGACAAATACGTATTAAAACTCCAGATTTGACCATATTAATGTGTTCCGAATAGCGAAAATTTGAGATTTGAAATTTCTTATTAAATTATGAAGGACAAAATTGGGAGCAAAAAAATACTTCCAAAAATAACAAAGAATTCCATCTGGCCTGTATTTGTATCCACAAAATGTCAAACTATTTTTACCAGCAACATTTTCTATTAAATTATTGCTTACACATTAAATTTCTTCCATCCTGAGCTAATGAATTCTTTAGACCACATTACCTTTTGCAAAGAATAGATCCACCTATTAAAACACATTAACCCGTTTATGCCTAGCGTCTAGAAAAAAGGACTTTGCAAACAGCATAGACCCAGATGAGACGCCGCATGATGCGGCGTCTAATCAGGGTCTGCGCTGTTGGCTTAAAGGAATTTCAGTAAGTAATATTCTAAATATAGAAATAAATATACTAGACATCCCTAATTTTGGAAATAAATTGATCCAATTTAGAAGGATGGGAGAGTCCACTAGGCATAAATGGGTTAAACAAGCGCAGTCTAATTAAAGCAACACTGTCCGCTAATGAGACCACAAAACCTTGCAAGACTTTATAAGGGAAAGGGTTGTGCAATTGGGCAGGCTGGTATGGATCTAGCTATCCGAATATGGCAAAAGACCGATTTGTGCAGTGCGTGGGCCATTATTTTATTTTTACATATGATTAACATTCATAGAGAAATTTCCCAAAATGTCATATCATATGCAAATCATCTTCAAAAGTATCCCATAAATGAAATATACTGGTAATATAAAATCATTAACAGTTTTACAACTATAAAATAAATATGCACAATATATATGATTTGCATAAGAGCATGTAGTGCTGTTTTTTATTATTAATGGTAATAAAGCTTCAAACAATCACTGGGAGAGAGTTTTAACTACTGTTAAATCTTTTATCTTCGTTGCCGTGAAATTTAATGTTTTTAAATGGTCATTTTCTGATTGCTTGTGTTTAATTTGTGGATTGGTCAACCCTCCAAATCAACCAAAATGAATGTCACACATTTTTTTAATGATTTTATCGTATTTGTTTCCAGACCCTGACTGGTTTGATTTTTATTAATGCCATACCCCTGCCTACCTGTGTGTCCACCCATTTTTTCTTGCCGTCCTTTTCCTCTACGCGTCCGAAGAAGTTGACTGGCAGTACGTACTCAGGTCTTGCTTTCTCCCACGGGTTACCGTATCTGAGCCACTCATCTGGCTCCTCAATCTGCGAACACAACCCCAGAATAGGTGTCAAAATACTAACAATAAATACGTGCCGCACTCTGGGAAAACCCAACTTAACGCATACAATAAAACACAATATTGTTTACGTCTATAATCCTCGCCCTAGGTAAATGGGGCTAAGGTAAGTGTGTATTGGGTTGTCCCTAACGTTTTTTAAATCATATCAGGATAGGGAACAACAACACTTATATGATAAAAAATTCAACATGTGCATAATGCAAAATGGTAGTAAATGTTAAATATGAGGACATTTAAATGTAAACACTCTTGTGGTGACAATGTGCCAAATATAAAAAAGTTTGCAAAAACTGTATTGATTTAGAGTGTTGAGTTGAGTGAAACTGTTGTACCCAATTAGCATTTTTGCTGAAGATAAAGTAGTTTTACACTAAACACTCAGTTTAAATTGTTGCAAAAACTTAATTTAGCATTTCAATAATGTTTGAATTAGCCCATGCAAAATGAGAATTTTGTTGATGCTATACACATACATGCCAGACGTCCCGATCTCGGCGGGACAGTCCCGCTTTTGGGCCCTTTGTCCCGGCAACCCGATATGAGACGATTTGTCCCGACATTCGTAAAAAACGATGTTAGGTCTATAGGTTCCGAATAAAATTCGCTATTCAAGCTCTGTTTCGCTAACACTTACCACCGATAAACCCTTTATTGCCCCTAATTAACAATCCGATTCTACTTCTCGTGTGTACCATTGTTGTTTATGACATCTTATCAGCGATTTATTGGCTAATTATTAATTTTATCAGGCATTCACACCATGGTGGTCTTCAAGATAGGGGTCGCTTTATTGCTATCGATAGTTGTATTATAATGAAATAAATGTTGAAAATGTGTTTGTTTTTGTCTTTGTTTGAAACGGTTTACAAAACAATTGTTTTGTAAAATTAACTCTACGTCATAAATGAGTCTTTTACATTCAATGTTTAGTTCCAAAATAGCGGGATAATTCCGTGTCAAGCTGATGTAACTGTTCGTTAGATAGTTTACTGTAACCCGTACTTTCAGTGTACTGGATAACCTCCCCTGCGTTAATGTTTGCCATTGAACGTAATATAATGAGTATTGTTGTCGTAATGTTCCAGATTTTGTACTCTAAAATGATGAATATTATCTTCGTTGTTTGCTATTGTCTTATTTAAAAAAACTGTTATTGTTATGTTTAAGATTTCATGCCTCAAATTAGATGTTTTATGTCTTGAATAAAAGTATCAAGAGTTTTTGTTAGTACTATACTGACTACAGTATAGGTGGAATGATAGATCGTTTTAGGTGTCCTGCTTTTTGGTCAAATGTCCCGACAATTTTTTATGGAATGTCCCTCCTTGGACCTCAAAAATTCTGGCATGTATGGCTATACAACACAAAATATGTGTCCAAATAAATTATCTCTTCAAAATTTTTTAATGGAAAAATTTCTAGTCCATGCAGTTTTGGTATTCCCATTTTTATATTGGGTCTAATGGCAGGAAAATTTCGCAAGATTGGACTATTACAAAAGTCAACAAAGGTCAAAACCTTGGTTGGACAGCTATGTCAAAAAAGTGAGCTAAATGGGTTGGATTAAGTATAATTAGACTGAGAAAGTTGCAATAATCCCTTGCAGGTTACTTTTTAGTCTTTAGCAAGTCGCACAGATTTTTCTAAATTGAAAATGAAACAAAAATAAGCTACTTAATATAAATACGCACAATGTAAATTCATTATAAGTTTTCCACTATTTTACTAGACTTATAAGTATTATAGGGATAATATTATTTCATATGATTTATTGATTCGTTAACACATTATAAAATATATTACAGAAATTTTACAATCTGTAATTAATAAAATTCTAAAAATATGTTTGAACTCCTTAATTCAATGATTTTGTAAGAAGATAGTAAAACAAGGCACTGGTCCTTTAAGTTTTTTAAATATGTTTAGTCATTTTTCTTTCTTAAAGGAACGTTATAATACACACCATAAATGAAACTTCTAAAACAAGCACTTTCATAAATTGTATAAGCATGTTCACCATGTTGTAATAAACCTGCAAAACCCCTGGCAACTTCTTCTCCAGTTTAAAACAAAACATCACATGTAAGAATTTTTTTTAGATTATCAGCCCAGCAAAATTTCTGTGAAATATTTAAGAGTAGTTTCTTGACAGCCAGAAACTTAAGCTCATCCACAAGCATGTTGAATATTGGGTTTGTAATAAAAAATGTATTATGAATGTTTAGTTTGCTAATAAAGCTTTTCAGAAAAGTCATGCTATTTCTGAAAAGCTTTAGAATCAACAAAAGAGGAAACTCGTGATGTCACAATTCGGCAGTAAACAAAAAGTTGCACTTAATTATCTTGCTTTACAATGGTCTTAATAACATTTAAAAGCTCTTTTCTGATTGGATTTAACAGGCCGAAATAATGTAATGATGAAAGTCGAAACATTAAACTTTCAGACCTTTAAATGCCATGCTGCATGAAAACTATTTAAACAAGAGATGTGTTTGTCAGAAACACCATGCCCCCTAATGCACCGCTTTGATTTATTTAAAAAAAAATTATCATTTGGAAGGTACAGATAATTTTTACATGGGGTAATATTTTTTAAAGGAATATAATAAAGATATTACTTCCCTTGTAAAAATGCTCTGTACCTGCCAAATGATAAATATAAATTATCTCCCTTTAAAGCTTGTTACTTCCCTTGGATTTGTTTTTTTTACCTTTGACCTTGAAGAATGACCTTGACCTTTCACCACTCAAAATGTGCAACTCCATGAGATACACATGCATGCCAAATATCAACTTGCTATCTTCAATATCGAAAAAGTTAAGGCCAATGTTAAAGTTTTCGGACTACGGACAGACAGTCACAGACGAACGGACTGACTGACAGTTCAACTGCTATATGCCACCCTACCAAGAACATAAAAAATAGTTATTGCAAAACTTTAACCTTCAGGTTAACGTTTGGAGACAGAATAACAGACAGACAGGCCAACAACAAATAAACCCCCGATTCATATTTCAGTTTTTCCTTCTGTCGATAGTTTCATCAATTCCTATAGCTTGATCACCCACTTATAATGGAAATTATGACATATATCTGATAAAACTTGAATTCATTACTTTTATTCAGAAATTGTGTGTTTGTTTAAAAATGTCAATTTTATACACTGCAACGCCGATATATCGCGGTTGTTGGGATCCAAAGATCGCGAGCGCGATATATCCGGCGTGCGATATAATTCGAGAAATGTCTAACTAAATTGTATTGCGGCTAATTTGTCAAATTTCCCCAATGTTTTCATTTTATATACGGCGATGCTACATATTTTTATAGTAATAATTGCAAACCAATTCTACAATAAACATTTTTCATAACTACATACGTATCTGTATTTATCATAAAAACCAAAATGTAAATTATATTTTTCATTTTCTTGTACGATCGCTGGCGAAACAGTTCAAAACAAAAATTCTTGCCTTAAAAAACGTCTAAAATATAATTGTGCATAGATTCGAATTTACACTTATAAATAGTCCTAATGAAGGAACTGAAACAGCGTAACGGTAACAATACAGCGTGTTTGAATTATATTTTATTAAGAGGAAATGTCAATGCCACATAATTCGCGAGATACCGCGGTACTTTAGTTGAAATTTACAACGAAACTTTTAATGGAAATTAAATTATCTCAATGTTGTACCTGCTACAAAACTTTTATTTACAAACAAATACACCCACGCCAATTTTCGCGCGCTTTTTATTAGAACAAAGAAATTCATGACCAGTACCGAAATTAAACGATTTATATACCAGTAAACTGCCATTATTACCTTTGAAATGACAATATTTGGTTATTTGTTAAGTGTTAAAAACAATCCCAGCCGTGTGTACACAACACTGTCACTAATCGACTGTTTTTCACGCTTCACTGCGTGCCATAGTAAGCCGCGACATATAGGGTGTTAATACTTGCTAGAACCGTTTTTTTTGCTTAAGTTAGCGAATTCTCAGATTAAAACATGACATTTAGTGATCATGCTTGTCGGATTTTTGGGAGCCATAGCCAAAGCGCGATATATTGGACAGCGCGATATAACGGTCCGCGATATATCGGCGTTGCAGTGTACAAAGTTTGAAAAAATATAGGCAATTATTGGACATGTTATATAAAATGCCAATAATTTTGAAAATAAATCTGTTTAAATCAGTCTTTTAGTTTAACACTATCATTTCATTTACTTATTTTACATTTATTAGGTACAAATGATGACATAACAGATTGATAGGACAATATAAACAAATCAGGGTTGCTAGGGTGCCTGCCTAAAATGGGCACGTTAGTAAGGAAGTAACTGATATGTAAATTTATTTGCCTTTATTTGTTGTTAAGTCATAAAATGTTTATATAAATGTCTAAAGATGTTAAAAATAATTGCATTTAGTTCAAAGTAAATTTAAATCTTAGGCGGCTGTGAAGAAAATATTTTGGAGAATTTGTGCATTTCATCCAGTATTATCATAGTACAAGTTTTGGGTTTAAATTCCAGTAACATTTTTTTGAAAGACTGTAACCCCTTGTTGACCAAAAAATCACAAAACATAGAATTTTCAGAATAATCTATTAAAACTTACAGAAAAAAGTTTATAAAACCCTAACTATTAATTCTGCACTTATTTGTCATCAATTGCTTATGTTTTAACAAATCATTGATTCATGCTAGCTATTCATCTTGCCTTGAACAGACTGCAATCTGGAAGATTTGCAAACAACATTTTAACTGTAGCATTTCAAACTTTAAAAGAAAAAAGTGTAATATTAAAATCTTGCATTTGTTCCTATGACTTAAGAAGGTGTGAAGGTTTAACCTACTTTAAAATACTTGAGAAAGACAAATCTTTTAAAAATAGTTTTTTAGTTTTTTAAAGGTGTTCAGCCACAATGTCAAACGGCCAAACAATATTTTAAAAATGCGGCAATTTTCTCCAAAACGGCATGTATGAAACGGGTCTAGTACATTAGATACAAAATTATATAAGCCCATGCTGTAGGTACACAGGGTTTAATAAATGTGCTTATAGTATGACTCTTCCTGCTTTTATGGTATTTTTGGTTTCTTCTTAGAGAAATTCCTGTAAAGGCAGAAATTGTCACCCCTAATTAGCCTGTGCCTACTGCACAGGCTAATCTGTGACAAAACTTTATGCACATGCATTAAACCCCATTTCCCTAGAGCAAGGCTTATATCAACAAAATATTATACAGAACCACAGAGGTTACCCATAGTGGTGATAAAGTAATGCTGTCAAGCCTTGGTACACATCTATCTATTAACACTGACAGCTAATGTACTGCGGAAATACTTGTTGAGCTTGCAGAATGCTACACTGTGTCATATATTATGACACAGTTGCCCCTGCTAATGTAGCCCACCATTTTATTATACTCTTTTAACTGAGTGCTCTTCGTAGATTAATAAGCAAATTAATTGAATTGATATCCCCGCCAAATAAATGTTGTTTATTGATTTATGCAAATCCTTTGATATACAGTAAAATCTAAAAAATAAAAAAATAAGTGCAGGGTACCTAATTGTTTTTATGCATTGCAATTTTCCTAATGGATATTTATACACCCTTGAAGTTTCGTGTTCAAATCTGGTATTGTATCTGTGATAAAGCCGTGAAAAGATTCATCATATGAAAACAACCAAGGGCAAAAACTCGTATTTTAAACCAATGTATGGTTATGGTTCTTGCACATGGCACTTTTTCCTATTGACTTCTAGACACCCATGGAGTTTCATGATGAAAACTTGTATTGTATCTAAGATATAGCCCTGAAAAGTAAAATCATACAAAAATAACAAAGAGCAATAACTCTTAC
The DNA here is from genome assembly GCF_020536995.1 of Dreissena polymorpha. NCBI lineage: Eukaryota > Metazoa > Mollusca > Bivalvia > Myida > Dreissenidae > Dreissena > Dreissena polymorpha. Next base: position 28,609,689 of record NC_068357.1, read on the forward strand.
TTAATAAAATGTAGGGTTATAGTTTTTAAGCAAGGCACTTCTCCTCATTGCTATCAGTACACCCATGAAGTTTCATGTTGAAATCTTGGTTTGTCTCTAAGATAAGGCCCTAAAGATACACCACATAACAAAGGGCAATAACTCTTCTTTGAAAAAATGTAGGTTTATGGTTCTTATGCATGGCACTTTGCCTCATTGATAACTATTCACCTATTTTCAGGTTGATATCTTATATAGTTTTTGAGATATAGCCCTGAAAAGTTTGTCACAGACGGACGGACTGAGGGACAACTCAAATTTTATATCCCTCCGCCTTTCTGGGAGATAACACACATACAATCCAAACTGATTGTCAGCATAGGATTCCTTTTTTGACATGTGCAAATATGTATGGCCAAACAATTTATGTACACCCCTCCAATCTGCTAGTGCCTATATATTTATATTACAAAATTGTAATATGTGATCATATAATACAAAGTCACATTTATACCATTTATATAAAATATTCATGTCTTAGTTATAATGTAAAATTATGCAAAATTCAATATCCTTTGAACATTATCAGGTTGCTAAAGAAATTTACAAACGGATAATTTAAAACATGTAAGATTAAAGAAGAAGATACACAATCCTAAACCAGATCTGTATCAATAGGGTAATATTACTTTGGCATACTGCTTGACATACCTGACCGACTTTCATATCTACAAAAATGATCCGCTTGTACTCTGGTATTCGGTGAAAATGCTATTCAGAATTTGTGAATACATTTACAAATTGATGCAGTTGATTAACCAGTTTTGGTACAGGAATTTTAAGTGTGTTTATAAACAGATACCACAATTCTTCCTGTGTTTGAAAGAAATAAAAACAAAATGAGCCTGGCTCTAATAAAACGGGGCTTAATGCATGTGCGTAAAGTTTTTTCAAGACTAGCCTGTGCAGTTTGCACAGGCTTATCAGGGACAACACTTTCCGCATGTATGATATTGTTTGTTCAAAGCAGGTCTATTGTAAGTGAAAATCAAGTTAAGGCTGAAAGTGCTGTCTGTGATTAGCCTGTGCAGATTGCAAGGCTAATCTAGGACAACACTTAACGCATATGCATCAAGCCACGTTTTCCCAGAGCAAATCTTAAATACTGGTATAAGAACTACTCTTTACCCTAAAACAAAAGCAGATGAGGAAAGTTTCTTTCCAAATGGGGAATCATAGAAAAGTTTCAACTTTGTACAAGTGACAATTTAAACAAAAATGTAACAAATGTTGTTTTTTAAATGCACATCGGAAATTGTATTTGCAAGTGTGCCTTCGGAAAAAATGACAGTTTGCAATAATTAGCTCTCAACTATTATCCAGCCTGACCTTTGAATGAATGAGATGGTCACAGAGGGACTGACCTCTAAATACCACAGCCATTTAGCCAGGGGAAAACTGTCACAATGCCATTAAATGAGAAGTGGACAAACACATTTAATGGCTTCCTTGTTACCACTTGACAATGATTTAATACAAGAACATAGTATACTTAGGGTGTAATTTACAATGACCCGATTAAGGTCTCAAAATATGTTGAGAAGACAATATCAAAACCTTACTTAACACCCACAAAATGCAGGATGTCACTGCAACATTATATTCTAGTAAATTTCATTCCATTCTTTTCTCTATTCCATTCTCTATTATATTATATTATGGTGTATTGTATTGAATTGAATTGTATTGCAATGTATTGTACTACAACCTTCATGCAGTTATGGACTTCAGGTTTAGAGAACAATTTCACAAACAAATTCTTGTCTGTATGATTCAGCTGCCAATAAAGTGATTTAATATTGATCTATATCACAAAAGGACGTACTCTTCTTCTAAGATACTTCTTGAACAAATCAATGTGATTTACATTTCTTACCATGAAAATTATTTCTTTGTGTTATGAATTTCACATCCACCTGATTTTACACGAGAATGAATCTCATACTTGATGGAAGATATTTTAAACAGGCGAGAAAAAAACCTAAAGATCAAAGGTTCAAGCATGGTTGCTATAAAGCTTGATTTGCTTATTTAAATGATCAATATAATTTATTTTTTAAATACTTTTAATTGCTGTTCATTTCTGTGTACATATTATACTTGATCTGTAAACAATAAAATGTGTGTTCATTAATGCAGCTTTAGAATTTTTTCATTACAAAATTATTTAAGAAGTTAAAAGGGAGACACATAACATATAGATGGAACACTACAATCATGTCTGCATAATAAAGATGTTTACATGAAACATTGAAATAATGTATTTAATATGTACAAGGTGCAGGATCACGTGACTTATTGGGGTTCCACTTTTTAACTTAAAGAGATTTAACACGACGGTAAGCGGTGCTTTATTTCAAATAACTTTTCTTAACAAGTTTTCGTAAGAATTCAACTCAGGGTTCTCAATAAGAGCCGGCTTCCGGCCTTTAAAATCAGATTTTGGCCGGTTGAAAATCGCTCAGATTTGGAAAATCAGCAATTCACTTTTCGAAATTTGCGTGTCTTTTCGGTAATTTTGCTCCTTTTTTGCTATTAAGCAAAGAAGATGCTTGATTATCTCCCTTAACGCGCGTTTTTTTACTTCTTTGAATTTTCCAGACATAATAATGACCTTTGTATCATTAGACACGCGGTTCAGTCTAACATTGCAAATGTCATAAATCTCGTTAGCACTAAGAGTCGATAGCTACATTCAACAGCGTATCAGAATTACAACAACAACAACAATGAAAAGGCGCAAATTGGAATCGGTCAAAAATATTTTGACGTTCTTTTCATCACGTTTTTTGTGTTAATGCAAAGTTTTTGTTGTGAAAGTTTGTTTTAATTCAGTTACGTTTCAAACTAGAAGTGTCACGCAAAATGTGCATGGTAGACGGACGATCAGGCCTTTCCGCCCATTCCTGTAGGGCCAAATTTCGGCCCCATTCCCAATCCAAGAGCTTTTTCATTTATCTTTTGTTAGTTAAAAAAGCTAAAATTCATAAAATGCACAAAAAATGCTCAAATTTAAGTGCCTGGTTGACCATTAAAATAGCCATAAAATGGCCTCAAATGCAGGAAATCAAGTGCTCAATTTTAAACTTTTCAGGGGGCGCATGCCCCAGAACCCCCCTAGAAGGCCTGTTGGTTTCACATTTTGGCCTGTTGGCTCAAAAGTTATTAAGAACCCTGCAACTAGTGCATAAAAGGCAGATTTTCATGCTGCTTATGGTAATGTGAAATACATCAGAATTACTTTATTAAAAAAGCATGTGTTCTTGTTCAAAACAAGATGTGTTTGTGAAACACAATGTCCCCCTATATATGACCTTGACCTTGTGAAGGATGACCTTGACCTTGTGAAGGATGACCTTGACCTTTCACCACTCAAAATGTGCAGCTCCATGAGATACACACGCATGCCAAATATCAAGTTGCTATCTTCAATATTGCAAAAGTATTCTTAAAATAAGCGATTTGGGCCACATATATTTGACCTCTGACCTTGAAGGATGACCTTGACCTTGACCATTCACCACTCAAATGTGCAGCTTCATGAAATACACATGCATGCCAAATATGAAGTTGCTATCTTCAATATTGCAAAAGTATTTATAAAATAAGCGATCTGGGCCACATATATTTGACCTCTGACCTTGAAGGATGACCTTGACCTTGACCTTTCACCACTCAAAATGTGCAGCTCCATAAGATACACATGCATGCCAAATATCAAGTTGCTTTCTTCAATATTGCAAAAGTATTCATAAAATGAGCGATTTATGCCACATATATTTGACCTCTGACCTTGAAGGATGACCTTGACCTTGACCTTTCACCACTCAAAATGTGCAGCTTCATGAGATACACATGCATGCCAAATATGAAGTTGCTATCTTCAATATAGCAAAAGTTATTGCAAAATGTTAAAGTTGGCGCAAACAGACCAACAGACAGACAGACAGGGCAAAAACAATATGTCCCCCACTACTATAGTGGGGGACATAAACATTATTTTTACTGAATACGTTGTACATGGTTAATGGCCGGTTATCCTTCACGCAACGTAAAATTTTGTCACCGATTTCAGACGTATTCAAGGATTTATTCTTATACATTAAGATATCTGCACAAACTCCAAGAAAAACTGTCTTTAATGCACTATAGATTTTTGCAAATGTATTTCAATAAATTGAGAAATTTGCAAAAATAAAGTTCTTAACGGTGTGATTACATTCTGTCCAGCCCATATGTAAACCCCTGAAAACCCCATTGATTCTGCACCCTATGAAGGTTGTCATCATAAAATTATAGGTCTAGTTCCTTTGCCGTATATAATGTTTTTATCCACTATTTGGATAAGTTAGTGCCAATACTAAGTTTTGCAAGCATTGCATGACTTGATGAAGTTTACAATACACACATACACACACCCAAACATCCCACCATCTAGTTATCTTTGTGATCCTACTCAACAACTGAGCCAAAATGTGGGAAAACCTGGCTTAATGCATGCGCGTAAAATGTCATCCCAGGACAGCCTGTGCAGTAAGCACAGGCTTATCAGAGACTACAAATTCCGCTTTTATGGAATTTTTCGTTTCAGGAAAGTCTCTCCTAAAAAACACATTTAGAGAGAAAGCATCGTCCCTGATTATCCTGTGCAGACTGCACAGGCTAAACTGCGACAACTCTTTACGCACATGCACTTAACACAGTTTTCACAGAAAACATGAGCTCTGGATGCCGAGGCTGAAACATACAACACATGTATTGTGCAATACACTTATTCCTTACCAGCTCAGGCACACATAAACAAACTGCCATACCTGCCAACCGTTCTCAATCTTCTGAGCAAAGATGCCATAGTCGTAGCGTATGCCGTACCCATATGCGGCGAGGCCAAGGGTTGCCATGGAGTCGAGGAAGCAGGCTGCCAGGCGACCCAGACCCCCGTTTCCAAGGCCGGCGTCGTCCTCAATCTCCTCCAACTCTTCAATGTCCAGGCCCAGCTGAGAAACAAGGCACAGCATACAAATATCACAACAAATATGAGACTCGCTTTAGAAAATGGGGCTTAATGCATGAGCATAGTGTTGTCTCCGGTTGGCCTGTGCGTTCATATTTAATTACAAGCAAATAACATATATTTATTAAATGTTATAACTTATAAGAACCATTATTTACCAGTAAATGACACCTCAATACAGTCAAGACCAAGCTGAGAAAAATGCATAACATATTTACACGTGCAGTCCACATAGGCTAATCAGGGACAACTCTTTTTGCTTTATTGGTATTTTTCGTTTAAAGGAGGTCTCTTCTTATAAAAATCTAGTCAAGGGAGAAATAGACGTGCCTGATTAGCCTGTGAAGACTGCACAGGCTAATATGGGACATTACTCACATGTACTGAACCCTGTTTTCCCAGGGTGAGGCCCATATCACAAACCACATTGACTGTTATCAACCATTATTTACCACATTGAATGTCAAGAACAGATCATATATTATAATGTTATCACTGTTATCAACCATTATTTACCACTCTATATTTTGATTACATTTTTCTTCTCCACAAGGAACGACTTAGTGATCCTCTGAGTCAACACACTTATTCAGAAATATTGATAAAATATCACATAATATATAATCTTTTCCCCCAGCTTCTTTTATTTCAGCACAAACATCAGCCTAATTTGAGAGATCTTCTAATAACTATTTCTTCAATTTTTTGGTCTTTTTCAGACACATTAGTATTTACCGGTTATCATTAAAATACACAGCTCAACATTGAATAACCCAAGAGCTGCATTAAGCAAAAATAGGTCTTATGCCATATGTGGCCAACATAGCTACAGACCTGCCTGCAAAGATCTAACAAGTCCACTATACAAGGTTCTCTTAAGTCTCAATAGCCGACAGAGTAGCTCCTGACCAGACTGCGCAAATGCCAAGGCTGGTCAGGAGCTGCGCTGGTCGCATATAACGTAAGAGCCTTTTTTGCACTGGGCTCCCATCAGGGTGAGATGTAAAGCTCTGGATGCCAATGTCCAGGCCAAGCTGAGAACAAAAACACAATATACATGTATATGGGCCGCGCTCTGTGAAAAGGGGGTTTGATATATTCGCTTAAAGTGTCGTACCAGATAAGCCTGTGCAGTTCGCCCAGGCTAATCAGAGATGACACTTTCTGCCTAAGATTTTTGCTAAGAAAAGACTTTCTTGAAACGAAAAATATCATAAAAGCAGAAAATGTAGTCCCTGATTAGCCTTTGCAGACTGCATAGGCTAATCTGGGACGACACTTAACGCACATGCATTAAACCCCTTTTTCACAGAGAACAGCCCATTTATATGAGCCACGTTCTGGCAAATAAGAAAGCGTCGTCCCTGATTAGCCTGTGTAGACTGCGCATGCTATTCTGGGATGACACATGCATTAAGCCCAGTTTTCCGTACCTGGTACATGGCCTCGTCACATGAGCTCTGGATGCCGAGGTTGACCATCGTGTTGGACAGGGTGCGACCCATGTAGAACTCCAGGGAGAGGTAGTACACACGCTGAAACATACAACACATGTATTGTGCAATACACTTATTCCTTACCAGCTCAGGAGCATGACGTAAATGGCTATATGCAACTAGCCTAAAACCAGAACAGTCAACTCTGCGGGGTCGGAAATAAAGCCTTAAAAACTTGAATCTCGAAAGAAAGGTCATAAATTTATTGGGACATGAAATGCGTCAACATGCGTATCTGAGTGGTAAAGGGTTAAGTAAAAAAGAACCAATTCCGGAACATAAATAAATTTTATCAATTTTCATCATTATTAAATTTGAAATTTAAGGTAAAGATTGTAATTTAATATTAACTGAAAGATTATTTTCTGTGTGCAAAAGAACAAAAGCGCTGCATTTGATATTTCAGAATGCAAATATTATGTTCAGCAATATGTAAATATTCTATTGAAATCTATGAAAGCCACTTGTACTCATACATGGCTGACATTCACTGCCAACTACAGAGTGCATTGTGGCTGCTCACACCTGTGAGGCCTAAATTAAAATTGAGTTTGTTTGCCCTTTACCGACCGACCCACTTTGTACCCCCCGACCCAAATTTTTTTATTGCGATTTCTAAAAACGTATTTTTTTTTTATTTTCGTTTTTTTCGCCGATCATAAAAGAGCCGACTGCAATATTTATTTGTGCGCGTATTTATATCCCTGTCCATTATTATCGCCCCTGACCGATCTAGGTCGCTTCGATGGTTGGAATTTCATATGCCCCAGAATAGACAGTAATGCACCAGCATCGCGATCGGCGGTGTTCCGTAAAAATGGCCGAACGACATCATACTTAACTATTGGTTCGCGAAAACTAGTCGGACATATACGAGTTTACGTTCGTTGTACACATGTTGTTAACGTGATCCAAGATGGCGGACAATTAAAAGAAATAACAATGCTCAGCGAGGACAAAATATTAATGACTTTCGAATTTACGACGGACATCATATAATTAGTATGGATTAATGAAAAGAGCGTGTCATTCTATGATGGAGCATACGTTTTAGATACAAATAAAACTCTCTTTTTTTTTGGAAATGTATGAATTGAATGTCACAGAACAAGAGTTTGAAAATTGGAATGCAGTCAACTCACAAAGAAAATACATCTAACAGTTACAGGATTATCGTTCGAAAATGCAAAATAAAAGATGAACATGATTTGATTTATATGCAAGTGGATCTGTGTTTAATCAGATTTATGTGCATATTCTGCTTTATTATGTTTGCCACACTAAACAGTTTACTGTAATGGCATGTTAGTGAAATGGATATGTAAAGGTAAACTTATTTAATATATTAATGTCTCTTAGCTAAATACATCGACAACACTCAAGTATATATGTTTAAAGCGTTAATATATCCACAAACTGAAACTAACACCCTTAATTTATTTCCCCAAATCAAGTTTTCATGCTTATGTTAGTTGCAATAATGCAACTCCCAGCTATTGACCCTCTGAGCTGTACATATGTACTCATAAAAGCTCAGAGCATTCAAGAAGAAATAATGCTTATGTTCAGTTTGCCCTTTTATGAATTTACTTTGCCATGCCGAGACTATGCACTATGCCAAACACTTAAAATTGAGGCCTGTAAAAAATGCAATTGGCCTGTGAATTGTTTCTCCTGGTAGGCAAGTCTGGCCTGTAAAATGTGACGGTCTTTCGCCATGTCTGAATTTTTCCATTAAAGGCTTTAGGCTGTCTTTCTACACTCCTTCAATGCTTGTTGCATGCTAATTAAGCCCAATTTAAGGAAAAGGTTTAAGTTAAAAATAAAAGCTGTCTGGCTGTTAAATAATTACAAATGCATTTGAGCAATTAACATCATATACATGTAATGAACAAATATTTGATGTAATAACACACAAGCATGCATTTGATATTAATATATGCAAGAAACAGCAAACAAGATAATGTTAAGCTACATAGGGCTTCGTACACTGCAACAGTGCTTTAATAACAGTGTTTTAAATATTCATAGACTATTAGTGTATTAAAAATATAATTTCTCAAATAAAATAAAATAATTTTCCTACCTACCTACCCACCTGTAAAATTTAGGGTCGGTAAAGGGCAAACCAACAATATTTTAATTGTGGCCTGAACATGCTGCTTATATTGGACTTTCTCCAACAGTTACTTCATTTACATCAGAATGTTGTATTGCTGACAGAATTACAAACCTCAAAGATTGGTTACAGCTTTCAATTACCGGTAGCTTTGTAACTGGTTAAGCAATAGTTGATTTAAATTGAAGCCAGCTTAAAATTCTGGCAAGTGATTTTCCACAGTTGGTAACATGTCAGTCTTATAGTAAATTATCTTAGAGACAAATTTGGAATCTTTTTTTATGGGATGATGTTAATATCCATGTTTATCTGTGAGGCTAGAACTTACATATTGTTTGTTTCCGCTCCCACAACCCACGCTAAATAAAAGTGGGTAGGTAGGAAAATAATTGTTTTTTCATACAACATGCAATACTTTCTTTCTAATGATTATTTATTAGTGGTTTATTATTGCTTGCATGTTTTAATTACAGGAAATATAAGTCATGTATTGTATTTGACTTTATGTTTATTCAAATTCTATCATTTGTAGCACAAATATTTGACAATATTCTGTCTGACTATTACTGTATGTTGGAACAAGAGCTGTCAGAGGACAGCGCGCTCGACTATTTGAGTGCTTGACAGTATAACGTAAGCCATCATGGGGAAATTGTTCATATTCAATTAGGTCAAGGTAATATAGTCATATTCTAAGTGGAAGAGGACCATAATTGAAACATATTGATCGCTTATGTTTTAAAGAAGTTGTACTTCATAGACAATTCTGAGTTCAGGTATATTGTTCACAATGTATTGAACACTTGTAAAGACATAAAACAAAGTAATAAGATTTTATTTCAAGTTTGATAGCAATAGCTTGGGTGGGATGGTTGGACGGTCCTTAAGAAATAAAATTAATAAATATTTTATTTTTTTTAACCATGTTTCAAAGCAAAAAAATAAATTGGGGGGGGGGGGGGGGTGGAGAGGGGGTATAATGTGGGTGTGTGGTCATTTGTAAGATGATCTTTCAAAAATAAAAAAGGAAAAAAAAAATTTTTTTAAGGGGGGGGGGGGGGTTCTGGGGTGGGGCGTGGGGGATGGTTTGGGTGGAGTCCATTGTGGTTTGTCAGGTAAGTGTTGTTTTGTCAAAGTATGAATCAAATCTGATCATAAATAAAGAAGTTATGGCAATTTAATTAAAATTTATTAATTTGACCTTGAGATTCAAGGTCATTCAAAGGTCTAGGTCAAATTCAACTTGCCTGATACACAACTCTCATGATAGTAAGAAAGTATTTGAGGTTTGAAAGCAATAGCCTTGATATTTTAGAAGTTAAGTGGATCTAAACACAAAACTTAACCAAATGTTAAATTATCTAAGTAAAAAGGGGCCATAATTCTGTCAAAATGCCAGTCAGAGTTACATAAATTTGCCTGCAGAGTCCCCTTATGATAGTTAGTAAGTGTTGCAAGTATGAAAGCAATAGCTTTGATACTTTACGAATAAAGTGAACCTTAGCAAACACAAAACTTAACATAATTCTCAATTTTATAAGTATAAAAAGGGAACATATTTCTTACAAAATGCTTGATACAGTTGTCTGCTCTTGTTTATAGATTGGGCTCATGTTGGTAAAGAAGTATGCAAAATATAAAAGCAGTATGACAAGGTACATAGACAATATTTGAGGTGGTACGCAAACTTTAACATAGATTTATCAATAATATGCATATTCTAAGTGGAAAAAGGGCCATAATTCTAACAAAATGCTTGTTACAGTTGTCTGCTCTTGTTTATAGATTGGGGGACATGTTGGTAAAGAAATATGCAAAATATGAAAGCAATATGTCAAGGGACATAGAAAATATATGAGGTGGTACGCAAACTTTAACATGGACTTATCAATAATATGCATATTCTAAGTGGAAAAAGGGCATTAATTTTTACAAAATGCTTGATACAGTTGTCTGCTCTTGTTTATAGGTTGGGGTCATGTTGGTAAAGAAGTATGCAAAATATAAAAGCAATATGTCAAGGGACATTGAAAATATTTGAGGTGGTACGCAAACTTTAACATTGTCCAAAGGGAACGCCGACGCCAGGGTGAGTAGGATAGCGTCACTATACATATATATATATATATATATATATATATATATATATATATATATATATATATATATATATATATATATATATATATATATAGTCGAGCTAAAAATAATTTAAAACTTTAATATGCACCAAAGCAAAAATTCCTCTCTATATGCAACAGATATAATAATATTAAAACAGTCATATCAAGTCAATGAGTGTTATTTGAAACACAGCTACGCAACCACTGTGACAAGAATTCACAGGCATTCTTTTTTTTCCCTTCAAAATCGGGTCCGGTAATTGGCCCTATTTCCAATGGAAAAAAGTATATATTTTTCCCAAATGGGACCTAAAAATTCCCAATTAAAGGTTTCCAAAACCAGGGCTTTTTATCTGATTTTGGCGAAAGGGCCTGGCCTTTTTTGAGGGGAAAAAAATCGCACGAAACGCTGGATTTGGGGGAAATAAGCGAAGTCTTAAATAATCAATTTGACATATTTTACTGTTTTTAAAACAAATTCAAGACAACAGATAAATTAATTATGCAATATTTTTCTATTTTCTACACTGGATCAAGTGAACTTGATAATTAAAGGTTTCAAACAAATAAAAATAGATATCATTGTTTTGGGGAAAATCTTTGTTGTAAGAGGGGAAACATCGTCTAGAGGAAAGGGCCAATATTCGACGGTTCTCAAAGAAGGAAAAACAAGGGACAAAATTGTCACAAAACCAGGTTTTCATTGTGAAAAAAAATCTGATAAAGGGAGAAAAGGCAAACTGAACTTTTGAAATGAACAAACAAAATTAACCCCCTTTGTAAGTTTTTTTTTTTTTATAATCTATTTTTAGTCGTGGCGACCTTGACATTGGAGATATTGACGTGATTCTTTCGTGCGACACACCCTCCCATGATGGTGAACAAATGTGCCAAATGATTTTAAAATCTCACAATGAATGACATAGTTATGGCCAGGACAAGCTCATTTATGGCCATTTTTGACCTTTGAACTCAAAGTGTGACCTTGACCTTGGAGATATTGACGTAATTATTTCGCGCGACACACCGTCCAATGATGGTGAACAAATGTGCCAAATGATTTTAAAATCTGACAATGAACGACATAGTTATGGCCTGGACAAGCTTGTTCCGCCCGCCCGCCAGCCCGCCCGCATTCGCCAATCTAATAACCAGTTTTTTCCTTCGGAAAACCTGGTTAAAAACCTGTCTAACAAAATGTTTTTTTTTAATCTGAACATTGTTCATCTCCCATCCAGCAATATAAGTTAAACTGAAAACACGTTTATTTTAGATTTTGAAGCAATTTTTAGCAAACAACACTAATTTTCCAATTTTAGTCAAACGCCTCGAATTTTCCCAATCCAAAGGGACCCAGCCCCATTTCCAAAATGTTGAAAAAAAACAACACTGCCATTACTTAGTAAAAAAAATCTATTAAACATACCATATACCACATTTTAAATGAAAATTGAAGATGCCACAAGGCATTGAAATACATCCATAACAGGAGCATAATTGTTCAAGTCGGACTGAGCTCTGGTTTCTATATCTACCCTCATTTAATGGTGAAGCTTTAAGCCTTCTACATTTTAGATGGGAGGCAAACTCCAGTGCAGTGGCAAAAAAATTGTGTACATCAATAGGAATGCTGTACCATGTTAATTTAAAGATAGACTTGAAGTAAAATTCAAATTGTTTAAAACATAATTTACATCTTTTGAAACATCAATGTCACAAACGACCTCATAAAGAATATTGGTTATTGTCAGGGGTTTTCCTACTATAGTAAAAGGCCGTAAAACAGACCTGATCCAAAAGCAAATGGCCCTGATCCAAAACTGAAATTGTAAAAAAATATTCCTGCTTCGATTTTTGTTGTTGATTTTTTTTTAGAGAAATAAAGTGTCTTTTGATTATTACATTTCAACTTTATTTCATAAACATTTAACAAAGTATATAACTTTTATTTATATTATTTTACTCTCCTTATTTGAATTATTATAAAGAATTATATTAAATAAGTTTTTCCCAAATCAGTAGACATGCGTTTCGATAAAAAAAATCCCAAGTTTGCCATGACCAGACTCCTTTTTGAAAATGGCCAGGAATATCCCTGCTAGTTTTGAACTTTTGAACTCTCTTTTGTCATTCTTTTGGACAATTATCACTGAACACCTGAATATCTGTGTTTTAAACATTAACTCAGTCGGTATATATATCTGACAACCAAATGTCCAATATTGTCTGCTTTGTTTTCAGATAATAACTGAAATTATGTGAATAACAATAATGTGTCTATTATAATTAGATTGAAAGATACATGTGCAAACAAACTATTCTATTTAACCTCAAAATTAAAGCACAATATCCAGTTACAGTGATTTGCACTTGGCAGTAGTGGACACAACCTGAATTTGTTCCTGTTAAGATAACTAAAAGTTAAGTGTTTGTTTATTATAGTTTCAACTGTTATGATTAAGGAAAAATATTCCTGACAGATTCACAAAAAACAAGATATGTGTCCATAGGGCCAAATTTTTTTTATAAATTGATTTACGGGACCGCCGACCGTATTTTATGTCAAAATGAAATAAAAATAAAAGTATCTATCTGCAATGTTATTTTCATAAATTCTGCCGACAGTGTTTAAGTCCTGCGTGAAAAATAAAACTGTCGACCACCACAATCAAAATTTATATTCGCAAGCGTTTTATTGCATCCGTATTTTTACTATCCCCAAATTTATTTGGCTGTTTAAAATAGAATAAACCAATCGTATTTGTGTTGAAATAAAAGCTTCGTTTGCGCATGCAAAATGGCGTGCTCGAAAGTTTGGGTTGACAACAATAATAATGGACAGCGTCCGCGGCATTATTTCAAAATAGAAATTGTCGGAAATTACATAGTTAAGTCAGACATTAAAAATATTGAATTTAATGCGAATCGCGTATTAGATGGAAATATTATGCAACTTTACGTAGAGATGAGCACCTGTTGATTACATCATTTTAACAAGATGGTGGACAATACAGAAAATAAATTGTGACTCTCGGCAAAAATTGCAAATAACGATCAAATAAACAATGGAGATCATACATTTAGAAGGGATTACTGAAATGCAAATGAATGCATGTGATAACAAACGATGCAAAAAACTTTTCCGATACCAACAACATATTTATAAGTAATCTACTCAGTGGATATATGTAACGGAAATGATACGGAAATGAGTGTTTGTATTCATATTACTCGCAAAATTAAAACATCTGACACTATTATCGTTAGAAAATCGGATAAGGCAAACATGGTTCCATGTATATGTTAGTGGATCTGTTTATAATCAGATTCATATGCATATATTGCTTTTTTATGTTTGTCATGCTCTACAGTTTACTGAAACAGCATGGAACTGTAATGGAAGACATAATTATCAAGATAAATATATTAATATTAAATAAAGTTAGTTAAATACATCAATTACCATGAAATGTATTTGTTCATATTTTTATGTTTTTCCCACAACTGCCTCTAATGCGATTAAATGTTTCTCTCAAAACCAGGTATCCACAGAACGTTTTTTGCCCTTTTTTGCATAAACTGCGCGTTAAAATGCCCGTTTTGAAAGTAATACGCCATGTCCTTTTGCCCTCCTGAGAAAAACACTAATATGGTGTTATACTGTTAAGCGTTCCTCTGAATATAACAGTCTAGTCAGAAACATATATAATTATGGTGTTCTACTATTGCGTTTATGTAAATGACATTTTAAGTTCTTTTCAATTTGACAGTTTAAAGTTGTCTTGAGTTGGACTCTTTTTTCATGAATATTACTAGTATTCAACATAGATTTCTACTCAAGAATGGTTTTTGAAGCAAGACATTAAACAATAAAACAAAAAAGTGATAAATTACACTTTGTTTTATAAAAAATAAACACTTAGTGATTTCTTTTAATAATGTTTTAATGTTCAATTGTTTATTCAATAGCAGACAATGACGACATTTCACAAGAATTAAGATTAAAAAGAAATGTTCTTGAAAAATGCATTGATAACACTATTTCTATTGCTTCTAGTGACTAACTGCTTTCATAATTAAGATATATAGTACAAAAGTAACGTAAAAAGTTGGTTTATAAAAATTAAAAAAAATTGACACGTCTAAACTTTGATTTTTTTATTTTTTTGTCGACTCTGTGATTTTTGTTCTTTTATTTTTATTTCAACCCGGGCCTGACCCTATTTTTCTAAAAAAAATGCCGTAAATCAATTTATTACAAAATGTTGGCCAAGAGCATAATAATTAGTTTCTAAATACGAATGCAATACTTTTGATAAAATTGTTACTTAGGCCTTAAGAAAAATAGGTATGTTTCCTGTAACTTGTTGACAAAAAGTTGGGTAGGTAGGTAGATTTTTTATTTATTTTTTTAAATGAATGAATGGTTGTGTTATAAATCAACAAGTGTTTTGTGAAAGCTTAATTTCATTCTTAGAAACTGTCTAATGAAGAAAGGTAGTCATAAACCTGTCCCTTGTCTTAAATATCAAAGATTTGAGACATTTTTTGTGTGCGAGTCTTTGTCGAAAAAAACAAACATTAATGCAAGTGGGTATTATAAACTCTAGTGTTTTTCCCAGGAGGGCAAACAAGCATGGCGCATTACTTTCAAAGAGGGCATTTTAACGCGCAGTTAAGGCAAAAAAGGGCAAAAACGTTCCGTGAATACCTGGTTTTGGGAGAAACGTAATCGCATCAGAGGCAGTTGTGGGGAAAACATAAAAATATAAACAAGCACATTTAATGGTAATTGATGCATTTAACTTACTTTAATTAGGCCAAACATTTTTATTAAAATGATTTCAGACCCGCCGACTCCGATTTTTGACGAAACCAAAATTATTTTTTTTAAATCTCAATTCTTTTCAGATGTCATGTGCATGTGCTGGAATTTTTTGTCATTCGCAACCAAACGGCGAATAACGAGCCGAAATCAAAAGCTATAAATAGATTACATTAAAAGGCTATAACGACTTAAAATATTTTCAGTCATGTGGATATTTTTGGAATATTATTGTATCAACAAAGAAATACTGGGTAAGTTATTCCTTTTAGTGCGTTTACCGGGTCTGTTTTTACGCGTTTGATTTGCTCTTATTTTTACAGCTTGCTTTAATTTTACTACATACATGTTTCCAGGCTTTTTCCGCCCTATGCCACGGGTCCGAAATTCGGCCCCATTCCCAATGCAAATCTAGTTGTTTTTTTCCCAATTCCAAAAAGAAATTCCCAATTCCAAAAAAAACTATTTTTTTTTATTTTTTTTTTAACCTTAAAATATATGAGTTAACCTGATCCAGTGTAGAAAATAGAAAGTATTGCATAATTAAATTATTTGTTGCCTTGAATTTGTTTTAAAAACTATAAATTATGTTAATGATTATTTAAGATTTTCCTTATTTTTCTCAAAATCCGGCGCTTCGCGCGATTTTTTTCACCTCAAAAAAGGTCAGGCCTTTTCCCCAAATTCAGATTAAAAAACCTGCACTTATTACACATGTTCATAATATTTTGTAAAATTTTAAAAATAAGTTATCAAAATAGTCGTTATTTACCAGTTAACGGCTTCTTTGAAATATAAGAAACACGTTTTACATGCCATAATTTTTCCCAATTGAGCCAATTTTGCGATTATTTTTTTTCCCAAAATGGGGGTTTTCACGACGCGAAATTCCCAAAATTCCAGTGTGGCGTTTTCCCAAAATGGATCGGAAAAAGCTTGGTTTCATACACTGATACAGACGCTTTACGACCAAGGTCACAGAAGTAAATACGAAAACCAACAAAAATATCGCATAACTGGGCTAACTATACCAAGAAACTTAAATGAAATACAAATTTCGTATTTTCCCCAAATAAGAAAAAATCTCGCTATTTTTCCCCTAAAAAAAGGCTGAGGCCCCTTCCCCAAAAAGGGTGTATTGGCCCTGTTAGTATCTAAAACGTGTTATGCATCTTCGATTATCACATGCATTCATCAATCCCTTCTAAATGTATAATCTTCATCGTTAATTTGATCGTTATTTGCCATTTTTGCTGAGTCACAATTATTTTCTGTATAGTCTGCCATCATGTTAAAATGATGTAAGCGACAGGTGCGCATAGCAATGTAAAATCAGCCTCAGCCATTGAATAGATAGCAGACAGTAGTACTGTCTGATAATGAGCAATAGAACATGTACTTTTTGACACAAGTTTTTTTCAATTTCGGACATTTTAACACTACGGCCAATAGACTGTACGCCATGTTCATAGACCGGATATGCGCTCGGAAGTATAAAAATACACAAGCATGCCTAAATTTATTGTTGTCGTCACGTAACTGCTGTATAGTCAAATTTTTTTGGAAAAAAAATTAAGGTCCGCGATTAACACATACGGTCGGTCAGGTAACAGGAAACAAGACTTTTTTTAAAAGCCTTATAAACACTTTATTTGCGCGAGCAATCAGAGTTGGATATTTGTTAACAAAACATAAAAGTAAGCCCTTCAATGTCTCAACAGATTTTTAGCTTGAGTTCAATAAATGTGTCAATTAAAATTTCGCAAATAGCCCCCACTCCTGCAGTTTGCTAGTAAAATTTTGAGATGTCAACAAAACAATAGTGCCAATTATCAAAACGTACCCCCTATTTGTAACCGAAAAGGTACAGATTTGTTGCTTTATCACTTTGTCAACACATTATTTCTTACTGTCAATGGTGCGCCAGGTGTGGCATGTTGTTCTAACTAGTCGCCAGTGCAAATTGGCAGTATGTTGAGCGCAAAAATAAAATAGTACAAATCATTCAATGAAAAAAGCATAATCTTTTTTTTTCAGGTTAACCTTTTATTGCTTGCAAGGGGAATTTCCCATATGGGCATTGCCCCTCATTGTCACTGGTATGGGAACCCATTCACAATGGAAAAAAGCACACATTTTTCCCAAATGGGACCTTAAAATTCCCAATTGAAGGTTTTGTATATGTCTTAACATGTCATTTATCTCCAAATACAGCCCTTTAAGTTGAACCTTAGAAAATATAATCAGTGATTTTTTTTGCCCAAAATTACTGCCGATATTCGGCTGCTTCCCAATTGCAAAAAATGACATTTTTTCCCAAAAATCTGACCAAAATTAGCCAAAAAATGACCACATTTTCCCAATAAAGCCAATAAATTACAATGTCATTTAGCGTTAATTTCGTAGAACGAGTGCCGATCGAGCTTGTCGAGTCTTCGCCGAATGACAACTGACTTACAAATGTTCGCGAATGTAGCCGAATACGATTTTACGTTGCTATCCACACATCTCTCTCTAGAGGATACCGACGATAGTTGATGTATCCCGATTGTTAACACCTGTTTTTACACACGTCCAAGATGGCGGCAAGCAGACGAAAAGTTTGCGATGAGAAGCGAAAATGATAAATTACACTAAAATTTTAATGTGTGTGTCAATTAACGCAAAATACTACGTTTGAGATGAACAACAACAAATATTTATTAGAAGTCTTACAGTGAATGTGCGTCACGGAAATCTGTGTTGGGAAATTGGATTTAGTTTACTCACAAAGTTAAAGCATTTAAGATGGGTATCGTTCGAAAATGGAAAGAGACAAACATGATTTGATTTATATGTTAGTGGATCTGTGTATAATCCGATTCATATGCATATTCTGCTATATTATGTTTGTCACGCTGTATAGTTTGGTGAAATAGCATTGAACTGAGGATGTCAATTGTGCAAGATATTAAAAGGTAAACAAATGAAATGTATTATTTTAGCCCCATTTAATACAACATTAACACAGCAAGAACACTAAAGCGTGTTTGTTAATATTTGTTAATGTTTTCACCATATCATATTTTACTTTAAAAAACATCCTGAATTAAATTCATACTCTTAAAGAGATTATGATTAAATCATAATGGTACATGTATATTGAAGAATCTATAGATTATTGCAAGTTTAATATCCATGTGGAAGGATATTAACTAAACGTTGTTAGAAGACATGAAAGCAACACTTTATAATATAAAAATGCTGTCAAACATGAACTTAGCAATTTTTATTCTGTTCTTATAATCATATTTACAATGTTTCCCAATTTCATGGTTTATCGCGCTATTTTTCCCAATTTCATGGTTTATCGCGCTAATTTTCCTGAATTTCTCAGCGAGTGGTCAATATTGATTTTTCCAGCTGTCAATCACATGCATCTTGGTAAACGTATCAGCAAATCAGCGCTTAGGCAGCAGAATACATGCTGACCCCACGTGAAGCTGTATACAATAATATTAGCGACCTCTGCGCTACGAAGTTTTTATTTAGCAATCAAATTTAATTAAGTCAACGCTTTCCTCGAGGAAGGATGGCGTGACGTTGTACATGAAGTCTAATTTTTGCATGATTTTCATGTGTGCACGAAATACACGGGAAATGTTTATTTGTTGCTAGAATGTTCTTAACTTTCCGTGAATAATAAAATCTGGAAATGATTTCAGATTACACGTTTGATTTATAAGCATTTGAATATACTTAAATTGAATAACGTTAATTGTATACCGATTGTCATAACGCATAATGCAACAAGTAGTTAAATAACGTGTTTTGAAATTGCAAAACTAAGCATATTGGTCTACATGCATGAATGACCTGACAAGTTATATTGCGATTCGGAATTAAGTGTACTCGGTATAATTAAAAGAAAGACGCTTTTGTACACTCCAAAATTCGCTTTCACTTACGCAAAATTTTCTGAAAGGAGGTACATGAAACATTTTTAGTTAAGTCTTTGATTTGTTGTAATCACTAAATATGAACGTGCTCTATGCTCTCAAATCACATCACGTGATTAACGCATGTTCAATGGGAATTCCCCCATCCCACAATTCAATTTGTATATGCCAAAATGGCGGACGTTGCAGACGTCAATATTGGTCGTATTTTCGTTTTGAAAATATAAATCGTAATAATACTGGATTATCGGGTAATGGATAGAGTTGGAACATGTACGTATATTAAAATTCTGAAATAAAAGTGGGACTTCAAAATTTATGTCTTGGACGTCCAAAATTTTAGGCTTGGAAGTCAGGACTTCCAACTTTTAAAAGCTAACGGAAGCGCTGCCAAAGGGACCTGGTCCCATTCCCAAACTGGTGGAACAAAAACACTGAGCGTCATCACGAGAGCCGCATTCTTAATGTAAACAAAGTGATTGAAATTAGACTATACTCCATATAATGGAATCTTACAACAGTGTGACAAAACCTTTTTAATTTTTCCATATCCTGGAATTTAACTTTACGTAGTAGCCTTGCTGTGGGAAAAGGGGCTAAACGAATGCATGTAAATTGTTGCCCCATATTAATCTGCGACATCTAAAGTCAACACTTTCCTCCTTAAAGGGACGTTTTCAAACGAAACATTCAATGAAAGCGGAAAGTGTTGTCCCTGATTTGCCTGCGTTGACTGCACATGCTAATATATGACAACACTTTAAGCATATGCGTTAAGCCCCTTTTTCCTAGAGCGCAAGTTGTGAATCAAGATGGTTGCAATTTCATAATGTTGTTCATTAATACCTTTGGATCCTTTTCATAGTAATGCTGCTGTGTTCGAATCCATCGCCCGGTCAGGTGGTCTCGGACAGTGTGTGCCAGTGCATAGTAGTAGTCCCGCGGGGTGGCCACATTCCTATCTTTCACCAGCGTGTAGTGCAGGTGACGGTTGAAAGTCTTCTTTACGTTCGCCACATTTTCCACGGGTGCAATCCCACGGATACTGATTTGTTTCCGCTTGTCCGCGTCCGAGTGAACGTAAGCGCCCGATGACATTTTCTTCTAGCACAGTTTTCACGAAACACCAACTGATGACAATTGCATATACATCAAAACATCTAGGACCAGAAATCCGCAAACCAGTGTCCTTGATAAAGGTCAAGGTTGCACATATTATTGAAACTCTTCCACTGCACAGTATTTCCGTCGATCTCCGGAAATATTAAGTATCGTTTAAAATTCTGATTACGAAAATACCCGAGCGTAGGTTGGGAGATTTCCAGTCGTTACACCCCCTGGACGTTACACCCCTGGTCATTACACCCACCAAGCCTGGTCATTACACCCACTAAGCCTGGACATTACACCCACCAAGATATTGATTAGATTAGAAAGGTGTTATCAACTTATGAACCACTAATTGGATTCGTCATGTAAGATGACACTGATGAGATTAATGGTTGCTCAAATTATTTAATGACTGTAACAATATGCATCTAAATAATAAATACTTTTTTTCAAGAATATACAGACAGAAAAAACTTGAAGAAATAAAAATAAAGATAAATAAAATAAATATTTAGAATAAACAAAACACAATCTTAATTCATATACATTTATTTTTATTTCACCATAATGTAATAATATGCATCTACATCATAAATAATTTTTTCAAGAATATACAGACAGAAAAAACTTTGAAAACAAAATAAAATAATGATAAATACAATAATTATTTAGAATAAACAAAACACAATCTTAATTCATATACATTTATTTTTATTTTACCATAATGTTATAATATGCATCTAAATCATAAATAGTTTTTTCAAGAATAATCAGACAGAAAAAACTTTGAAAATAAATTTCAAAAAATGATAAATAAAAAAAATATTAAGAATAAAAAAAACACAATCTTAAATTTATACATTTCTTTTTATTTCACCAAAATGTAATAATATGCATCTAAATCATTAATACTTTTTTTTAAGATAAACTTAATTATTTGTATGACAACAAAAATATATATTACATGTATAATCCCTCATGTCTCTACCCATTTCCTTTTTCCTGCATAAATACCATTCTGTTACATATCATATCATATTTTTAGAAAAATTATATTTTTGTTAATAAAATGTAAATCATAAGACCATTAAATTGAATTTTATTTATGTAAAAATAAGAAAGTATTAAATGAGGATTCCAAACTTTCCACATGATGTAGTTGGTTAAAATGTAACAAATAGTTTCTAATTACTAATAATTAATGGATATGTTTTTATAGAGACTAATAATTATATAAGTTATATAAACAGATAAAACACAGATACCAAGTTATACCCAGTAATGTCCATAAGACCATTAAATTGAATTTCATTTATGTAAAAATAAGAAAGTATTATTAGGATTCCAAACTTTCCACATGATGTAGTTGATTAAAATGTAACAAATAGTTATCTAATTATTAAAAATTAATGGATATGTTTTTATAGAGACTAATAATTATATAACTTATATAATTGTGTAGGTTAAAGTTTATAAATGAGTATTAACAAAAATAAATTGGTCAAGAATGGGGCAGCTAATAAGCTTAAACCAAGTTGGTGTTTTAAATTATTTATCAGTTACAAGACCATTTGATAAAAACGGAAAATGCCCTAAGGTCCAAAATCGCATGATGTCATGGAGCTCAAATGATCTAGAATGTTTATAATAGGAAGAAGAAAATGACTTACCAGTATCACCACATCTAATATGCTGCCATAATCCACAATTATCACATGAAACAGCAAAATCAGAACTATTAACACGCTTTTTTTTACAATTTGAATCAATACACCAAAATATTTGTTTTGGGGGCATTTTGACAGAGTAACAATATATACCTATAGTATGATATTCTCTAAAATTGTTCTGGTATATATGGGGACAATGAGTAAAAACAATTTGCATTGAGTATTTGTCTTATTAACTTTGTTACGTTTGATGTTTTGATATTCTTTTGCCACGACATAAAGATGCAATATTCTTTAGAATTCATAAAATCAAACAACAACATCTTCAAATGAATTTTAATAATAATGGTGTGAACAAACTCCTTTAATTTTATGTGTTATTATTACACTTTGATAATTAACAAATTATTTGAAAAGAGTTTATCACACCAAAAAATTGTTATTTCCCAATTAACACTGCACATCAATAAGACAGACATTCAGACAAACAAACAATAAAAAACACTTGGACAGACCCCCATTGGACACACATTAAAGCAGAAACATCATTAATCAAGTGAAGTGTGCCCCATGGTAGGTGTGATCACACCTTAGGAACCTAATCAATTATGTTTACATCTTGGTGGGTGTAATGTCCAGGCTTGGTGGGTGTAATGACCAGGCTTGGTGGGTGTAATGACCAGGGGTGTAACGTCCAGGGGGTGTAATGACTGGACACCGGTTGGGAAAGGTCCGGTTGATGCTCTGACCGATTTCTTTCCAATATGGCTGCCAATAAGAAAAAGGAAAACAAAACACGTGTAAAATCTAGTTCATTCAAATTAGAAGGAATAAAAGAACTTGGAGGGACCGAGGTTAGATACATATATTATTCCAAATTATATTTTCCCTATTATTTGTTATTTATGAGACGTAATCATGTATTTACTGGCGCGTATAGCAAAGTGTAAGTAATCCGGATGCAACTTTTATTCGGGCAGCATGCATTTATGTTTACAGTTTCTTTCTAAGTAAATAAGTTGTGAAGAATGTATCAATAATTTTGTCATCTAGTTCAGTGCCAATGTTGGTATTCTTTTGCATTTTGATATGCAAACGCTGTATGCTACAGGAAGATGTGGCACTCTTGCAAGATGTAGCAGACAGCGGTTCTGGGTCAGAAGCAGAAAGTGTTGCAGATGATGTCTCAGATGATGATTCCATCCAACAGGATGAGGTGAGAACTGATAAATGTGGTGCTTTCTAAAGCTGAAAGGACCTTTTTCACTTTCAGGATCAGCGATTTTTTCCCCACTTGAAATGTATTTGAAGTCCTATTTGAAAAAATATGCGCGTAAACCCCTGAAATTTGGAAATTCACATCATGAAGTCTTCATATTGGGAAATTGGTGTATTTGATTTTTTGCTCCCAAATGCTTTAAATTTGATAACTAAGTGTTGTCAAGTTGTCAATATTATATTCACTTATGTTAAAGCCATAGAGCTGCATAGGGAATCTAAATATGATTTAAAAAAAAAATAAAAAAAAAATATATATATATATATATATATATATATATATATATATATATATATATATATATATATATATATAATTTGAAACCTTCAATTGGTTGTTTTTTTACAGCGATTCAGAAATTTGTAGTTGTTTCCTAATTGTGAAAGTGCCGTTTTCCGGTACTTTTTAAGCAGGATACAAAATTGTTGAGGATATTTTCAATTCAGAAAGCCTAATAACAGTCCAGCATTTTTTCTTACCGCTTTGAGAATGGTACCGGAACTGGTCAAATTAGGAAAATTAGCGGCGTTTTCATCGAAATTGGGAAATTTATTTATTATGCTGAAAACTTTATAAGACCTGTATAAATAATAAGTTGCATATTAACATCAAAGTGGTGAATGATTTCCTGTTTCTATCAACACTAAACAAAGAGTTTATTACACCAAACACTCTTTTAACTGCAGATGTGCTTGAAATTATCAACTGTCTTAATCAGGAGCTTCATGTTCCGTAGGATAACATGCATATGAATTAACCATGTTAACATCAATAGATTTGACCGTTGATGCAACTTTGCTTTAATCAACATCTGGCAACTATGCACTGGGCTCAATATTTGATGCATAATCCCCAATTTTAAAAGTAAGAAATGTGTAAATGCACAAGTGAAAATCAGTTCCGGTAATTTTTCATTTTTGCTCCTCAAATCGGTTACATCCTACTTAACGAGTAATATAAGAGTATGGCTCCATGACACTGAAGATGCACACCATTGTGAATCAGTTATGTCTGAATTACCAGGTGTCATTATCAATGGATAGTTTCAGTCAGGGTTTTTTTCCCTTTGAGACCCGCCCAATTTCTGCCCTTTCCCTAGACGTATTTTTCCCCTCTTACAGAGATTTTCTCAAAAACAATGATATCTTAAAAAAAAATAATTCTTTTTTAACCTTTAATTATATATATTAACCTGATCCAGTGTAGAAAATATAAATATGTTGCTTAATTAAATTATCTGCTGCCTTGAATTTGTTTTAAAAACTGTAAAATATGTTAAATTGATTATTTGCGACTTTCTTTATTTTCCCCTAAATCCGGCGTTTCCCACGCTTTTTTTCCACTCAAAAAAAGTCCAGGCCCTTGCCCCAAAATCAGATTAAAAAAACCTATACCTACCACACTAATCAGTCCTTATGGCGCATTCCTCCACGAACAAATCGTGGCCAGTTCCTTTGGAGACTGATGATGGCAACCTGGTGTAATCCTCGTGGAAATTGTGCAGTTCATTCTTAATGTCGTCAAAACATTTATTCCAACAATTAAAGCCATATAAGAAATTAATATTTAATTACCTAAAACTGTAAATGTTTTGTTGCATTATTTAATTACCCTAATTAAATGTGTAATCCGAAAAACACTTTCAAGTTTTAATGTTAACACCATGTTATCAAATTTTAGCTTCAAATAAACAGTGCACAAGTCATGTAATTTTCATGTTCATTCTTTGTTTTGATAAAAAGCGCTAAAAAAGTATGCTGCGTATGTAAAACGTCACGTTACCACATGGAAAGGGTGGGTTTATTGATTTTTGTATAAAAACTAAGAAGCGTAGAGACAATTGAAATCTGTAAAATTGAATTTTGTATTGGTCACTGTAACTAAATTATATCGCAAATGATTTTGAAAAGACATTTCATCAGAATTAATTTAAAATCAAACATGCTGTACCTTTATTGTTACAGTCTTTTAGATGATTAATTAATGAAGCAGTTATTATACTTTAGACAGTACTGGGTAAACAGAAAATTCTGACAAAACTGGATTAAGTGTTGGGTGTTGTAAAAACACGCTCAGATTAAGTGTTGGGTGTTGTAAAAACACGCTTAGCAGGTATACCGACATATTTTGTAGTCTGCAATATTTTTACAAAGAGATTGACATGTACGTATGCAACTATTTGCAGATTTTTTTATTGCAAACTGCAAGTGGGAATTTGTTATTTTTAAATTGTGAAAAATGGTCTCATTAAGAATGGTGCAATTTTACAGTACCAACTTTATATAGAGGAAAAAAGGTGCAGTTGGTCCCTTATCAGTTCAATGGAGGATTTCTTGTAAAAACCAATAACACTTGCACTAAATGATTGATAAAACCATTATTTATGAATCTTAAGTAAAAATAAAAACAAATTAAAGTCATTAAAAGACTCAAATTTAATCTGTTTATGAATATTATTGTTATTTTAATATTATTTTGTTAGGCCATAGAAAATAAATACACTGCAACGCCGATATATCGCGGACCTTTATATCGCGCTGTCCAATATATCGTGCTTCGGCTATGGCTCCCAAAAATACCGACGAGCATGATCACTAAATGACATGTTTTAATCTGAGAATTCGCTAACTTAAGCAAAAAAACGGATCTAGCTAGTATCAACACCCCATATTTCGCGGCTTATTATTGCATGCAGTGAAGCGTGAAAAACAGTCGATTAGTGACAATGTTGTTTACACAAGGCTGGGGTTGTTTTTAACACTTAGGAAATATCCAAATTAGTGTCATTGTACACAAAAAGGTAATAATGGCAGTTTACTGGTATATAAATCGTTTAATTTCGGTACTGGTCATGAATTTCTTTGTCCTGATAAAAAGCGCGCGAAAATTGGCGTGGGTGTATTTATTTGAAAATAAAAATTTCAGCCGGCACAACATTGCGATAATTTAATTTCCGTTAAAAGTTTCGTTGCAAATTTCAACAAAAGTACCGCGGTATCTCGCGAATTATGTGGCATTGACATTTCCTCTTAATAAAATATAATTCAAACACGCGATATCGTTACCTTTACGATAAGGGTTAAAACGAATCTATGCACAATGTATTTTGTACGTTTTTTACGGCAAGAATTTTTCATTTTAGCTGATTCGCGAGGGATCGTACATGAAAATAAAAAACATAATTTACATTTTGGTTTTTATGATAAATACACAGATACTTATGTAGTAATGAAAACGTTTATTGTAGAATTTGTTTGCAATTATTACAATACAAATATGTTGCAGCACTGTATATAAAATGAAAACATTGGGGAAATTTGACAAGTTAACCGCAATACAATTAAGTTAGAAATTTCTTGAGTTTTATCGCGCGCCGGATATATCGCGCTCATGATCTTTGGACCCCACCAACCGGGATATATCGGCGTTGCAGTGTAACTAGATTCTTATCCTAATTTTGAGGAAAATTGGGGCGGGTGGGTGGGTTTTATTTTTTAATTTTTATTTTTCATTTTATGTGTTGGACCTATATGCATATATAAGTAATGAAATGTTCACGAATTTGCTTATTTATTTTTATGCATAACGCCTATGTGTATGTATGTTTGTTAAATTATATAGAATAAAAAAAATACATTATGTGTTTTATTTTATCCTTTTAATATCATGTTAAACATATTATGACATTCAATAAAACATTGACTTGACAAAACATAGACTAGACAAAGTATTAAAGAAAATACAAATCTGTAACAGAACCCTTTACATTATTGTTTCAGTATGACTAGATATCATTGATTAAAACATGGTATGCATTCAATAGACAGCATTTACTATTTCAAGTTCAGTTTGTATTAATTGGATGAAGAATAGATGTTCAGAATGAAGATGATAACATTTAATATGGGAAGTTTCAGGGGTGTCTCCAATACTAAAGTCAATAAAAATTTCTAGACAGCCGACAGTTTGACTAACTGTAACAACGGGTGACACCTGTGTCAATTCTAATTTATTTCGGCCGACGAAGGCACAGACGATTTTAGGGTGGTCAACTTTCAATGTTAGGGCTCGAACTTAACTTTTTTTTCTACTTGCAAAAAATGTGAGCAGCTTTAATACCAACTCGCAAAATCAAAAACATTCTCGCAATTTTGATGGAAACATAAAAAAGCTTGGACATTAGTTTAGTACTATTAACTTTTCTTTTCTACTTGCAAAAAAATGCGAGCAGCTTTTATACCAACTCGCAAAATCAAAAACATTCTCGCAATTTTGATGGAAACATAAAAAAGCTTGGACATTAGTTTAGTAGTATTAAAACAAAATTAAAGTACTTTACATACACATTTAATTTCTGCAACCATACAAAGATGTCAGTTCCTTGGACCATAAGGACCCACATCAAGTTGATTGACCATCTTCATCTACAACAAGTTTTAATTTTATATTAAGTTATTTTTCCCACCTTTTCACTGTTTTCGTAGAAGGATTAAATATTTGTTTTTTTTCTAACTCAACGGTTAACTTTGCTTTATCTTTTGTATTGTTATTTCCATCTGTGGGCAAAAAGAAACAAGTTATTTTTCGCTTCGACACCATGTCTTTTCAAGTTCAATGAACACGTGTGAATATTCGATTGTTTCACTTCATTTGTACCAATATCATCCGCGTATCTCTACTATAAGTATACCAGTCTACATACAAGGTGCGCGCTTCCGCATAAGAGTATTCCGGCGTTCTATAAATTGATCTAAGATTTAGCGTTCAGGAAGTTGAGCGCAATTAGCATTATTACTCGCTACTTTTCCCCATTTATTTACTCGCAAAAAGTACTAGTGGCTTAAAACTTAACTCGCAATTGGTATTTTTCACTCGCATTTAGCGAGTGTGCGAGTGTTAATTTCGAGCCCTGAATGGGGCTTGATCATACGAACCACAAATGAACTCATCGTACAGGTCCGCAAAAGTTAAAGTTTCTGCACATTTTGACACCCTGTACCAATCTTTTACGGTTGTAACGCCGTTTCTAAACCTCAAAATAAGAAACATTTTGTTGTTGTTTTCGTTCGATCACTTAAATTTCAGACGCTTGTGCGCCGTTAAAAATCAATATGCATCTCGGAGACATTTGAGTTGCCGATTTGCACTTCGCTATTTTCGTACTCATTCAGCCGTTTCGTCCTCAGTATTTTGCGGCTCAAATTTTTTTACGGATTTTTTTTTCAAAATAATTTTTTTCGGGCGGGACGATTTTCGATGGGCGGGCGGGGAGGAGAATCTAGGAATTTATTTTCTATGGCCTTATGATATTTCTTGTTGATTTAAAAAGAAGAACAATGGGTTTTATCGCTGCCAAGTACATATGTCTAAATTTGGACCATTGACCTTCAACTTTGACCTTGACTTTGACAAATTAAGGAAAATTTGTTTACTTTGTACGGAGCATTACTTTGCCTGGCATTGACTGATTATCAAATATCTGGCAGAAATGAGACATGGTGTGTTATGTCTGTTTTATGTGCAAGAACCCAATTCATTATGTCCACGGTCAAAGTCTCAATTGAAGGTCACAGCTTTTAAATAGCAGATTGTGTTTGCCACTTTGTTTGGAACATAGCTTTGTCCATCATTGTTGGATTTTCAAATAACTGATTTGAAATGACCAGCCTGATGAGATTGAGTGTGAACCAGGTCACTGGGTCTTATGCAGTGTTCTGCCTAAGTATCAAAAGTGTTGGAACAAATATCTCACAGCGTATGAAAACTTGGGGACTAATTCCATACTTTGAGACACAAACCAGGGATTTTTTCCTTCTTTTTGCTGAATTGTTCTTGACCCCCTTATTTTGTGAAAAATGAGTCACACACTTCAAAATGTGAAAAAAAATGAGTCGCAAGCTTTTGTAAATTGTGAGTCACAAACCTCTTTAAATTGTGAAAATTTGAGTCGCAAAGTTCTCAAATTTGTGAAAAACAGCCATTCTCTTAGAAGGATAGGAAGCCCTGCAAAGTAATGAACTGTCAATTTTTATTTTTACACTCCTGGCTTAAAATTTAACCAATATTTTTGGAAATTCTTGTTCAGTTATTTTGAGCTCACCTGAGCACAATGTGCTCATGGTGAGCTTTTGTGATCGCCTTTTGTCTTTCGTGCGTTGTATGGCCTCAACATTCCTTGTTAACACTCAGATCTCTAGAGGCCACATTTATTGTCTGATCAAGAAGATTTGTGCCAATGATATCTTTGACGAGTTTGAAAATGGTTCCGGTTGGTTGAAAAACATGGCCACCACAGGTCGGGGCATTTTTCCTTATATGGCTATTTTGAAACCTTGTTAACACTCTAGAGGCCACATTTATTGTCTGATCATAATGAAAATTGGTAAGAAGATTTGTCCCAATGATATCTTGGTCAATTTTGAAAAATGGTTCCGGTTGGGTGAAAACATTGCCAGCATGGGGTGGGCACTTTTCCTTATATGGCTATAGTTAAAACTTGTTAACACTCTAAAAGTTACATTTATAGTCCAATCTGCATGAAACTTGGTCAGAACATTTGTTCTTATGATATCTTGGATGAGTTCCAAAATGGTTCTGGTGTGTTGAAAAACATTGCCACCAGGGGGCAGGCCGTTTTCCTTATATGGCTATAGTAAAACCTTGTTACATGTAACACTCTAGAGGGCTCATTTATTGTCCGATCGTCATGAAACTTGGTCAGAAGATTTGTCCCAATAAAATCTTGGACGAGTTGGAAATTGAACTGATTACATTGTCACCAATAAGTATTGCTTCAGACTGCATGCAACCAACTACATCTGTCGTCCAATGGCGTTTTTGTCCCCTACCGGTTTCACCGGAGGGGACTTATGGTTTGCGCTCTGTGTGTCCGTCTGTCTGTCTGTGAGTCTGTCTGTCACACTTTTCTGGATCCTTCGATAACTTAATATTTTTTCATGAAACTTGAAACATGGATAGATGGCAATATGGACATTATGCACGTCATTTCATTTTGTTCCTACGTCAAAAATTCTGGTTGCTATGGCAACAAATAGACTAGAAATACTGCTGAAAATGGTGGTTTTCTGGATCCTGCGATAACTTTCAAAGTTCTTAATATTTTTTCATGAAACTTGCAACATGGATAGATGGCAATATGGACATTATGCAAGTCATTTCATTTTTTTCCTACGTCAAAAATTGTGGTTGCTATGGCAACCAAAAAAATAATAATCTGAAAATGGTGGAATTTCTGACAATGGTGGAGCCGGTAGGGGACCATATTGCTTGACAATAGCCTTGTTAAGTTTTATTCTTTCTCAAGGAAATTTTCAATCCACACTTTTTGTGTAGAAGACAATGCCATCTTGGAAAACATCATTGATAACTCTCCAATAGAGAGAAATATTTTGCATGCATCATTTTATTGATTGGCTAAGATGGAAAAGCCATATTTGACTCAAAAAATTGGAAAGCAAATCTAAAATGAACGTTTGATTCATACTCTGTAAACTTAGAGAAATTTGATATTTGTCCCAATTCACGGACCAGTTTATTGTGACATATGTGAAAATTATGCCATGCAGTCATAATTTCACGGCCTCACAACTCTGCTAAGGTCAAGTTCACAAGTAAAGGTCAAGGTCAAAACATTGTCATAAGCAAATCAAGGATTTTGAAAAGTTTTGCATGTTACATGCATACTGAGTGGTGCACACTATAAATAGTACATATGTTAAAGTTGTATCTTCAATTGTAATACTTTTATTATTATTATTGGCAAAACATGGTTTCAACTTATTGAAAATGGCAAAATTTAGTGGCTTTGTGATGTTGAGCATATACAATTCCTGATAAAGTTAGTATTATTTGTATACCAAATAGCGTTGCAGTAAAAATGCATGTTGCAAGCAATATGCAATTTGCTCAGTTTTATTTAAAAATAATGTTTCATTATACTTACTAAAATGAGTTGATTGACTGTCCACACCATATAACATACTCAATGGATAATTGTGTTGATGTATAAATTGTGAAAATGTGTTTGTATACAAAACAATGTATTGTTTCACATAACAAGTGTTGCATATTTTAGCTACTTATCTTATTTCAACATTTTTTTAATCTGATGGCAACTTTTTTTTGCAGATTCAGAACTTTTTGAAGCAATTGGATATTGAAAGGCATAGGCCAAAAGTCAAAGGGTAAGTTTATGCTATTGTTGTTATAACTGCTTTATTTTACAATGCCTTTTGTACTGAAATGTTTGTGAATATTATTTAAAATTTTCTAATACATGTAGAGAGCATTTGGGATCTTTTGTTTTGTTTTGTTTACTTTGTTCTGGGTATTGTTTGCATGTTAACTAAATACCGAGGGTTACATATTCGTGTGAAATGTTATCTCTGCTTTTACAACAAGACTAAGCAATTCAATTATAACTTCTTTCACAATATTTGTGAGGCTTGATACATTTTCAATGTATTTTTTTCATGTTTTAACAGGGTCCAGTAATATGATAAACATCATTAAATAACCAAATATAATTGACATAGTGTTTGTATTAAATTAATCCAATAACTCTCTAGGAACATAGAATGTTAATCAGTACCCAACCAGTTTAAATACATTGAAAACAATCTTTGTAAAGTCACAATCATTGTTTGTTGATCTTAGTTCCAAGCAGGCAGAACATACTGAGGCTGCAAATGAGGATCAAGAACCATCTACATCATCTAACAAGGTGGACAAGAAAGAAAAAAACAAATACAAGGTTAGTGCAAATTTAATCTTTGTTGGTTACAATTGGCCCAAATAAGCCAATGAAAATTGATGTACAAACTCTTTGCCCAATTTTTCTGGAGCAAGATAAAATATTGTCGACATCAAGTCTATATTTCATCAATGGTCAATATTCTTTGCGTTCACTCATGCATAGACATGGTTAATCATAGCCATGAACATCATCTATACTAATAGACTTGAGGGTCTGAATAAAAAGGGTCTTATTATTGGGGTTTTCATTTTACCAAGGTATTGTATATCACCAATTTGTTTAAACAAAAATTCCATTAAAATAACGGAAAGTGTAGTCCCTGATTAGCCTGTGCAGAGGCTAATCTGGGACAATACATTACGCACATGTATAAAGTCCAGTTTTCCGAGAACATAACTCACCTTGTAACACACAACCCAACTGATTTCTGATGTAGGTTCAGCATTCTGAAGTATCAAGCTCAGTGAAGGACCCAGGAGTTGAGTATAGGGCGCATGTGCGGGCCTACCAGTCCAGAAAATACCTGCTTGTGAAACCAGGAGAGTACTTTGATACAACACAGGTCAGTTATAGTGTAGTACAACACAGGTCAGTTATAGTGTAGTACAACACAGGTCAGTTACAGTGTAGTACAACACAGGTCAGTTACAGGGTAGTACAACACAGGTCAGTTACAGGGTAATACAACACAGGTCAGTTACAGTGTAGTACAACACAGGTCAGTTACAGTGTAGTATAACACAAGTCAGTTATAGTGTAGTACAACACAGGTCAGTTATAGTGTAGTACAACACAGGTCAGTTATAGTGTAGTACAACACAGGTCAGTTACAGGGTATTACAACACAGGTCAGTTACAGTGTAGTACAGCACAGGTCGGTTACAGTGTAGTACAGCACAGGTCAGTTACAGTGTAGTACAGCACAGGTCAGTTACAGTGTAATACAACACAGGTCAGTATAGTGTAGTTTAACACAGGTCAGTTACAGTGTAGTACAACACAGGTCAGTTACAGGGTAGTACAGCACAGGTCAGTTACAGTGTAGTACAGCACAGGTCAGTTACAGTGTAGTACAACACAGGTCAGTTATAGTGTAGTACAGCACAGGTCAGTTACAGTGTAGTACAACACAGGTCAGTTACAGTGTAGTACAACACAGAACAGTTACAGTGTAGTATAACACAGGTCAGTTACAATGTAGTACAGCACAGGTCAGTTACAGTGTATTACAACACAGGTCAGTTATAGTGTAGTACAGCACAGGTCAGTTACAGGGTAGTATAACACAGGCCAGTTATAGTGTAGTACAGCACAGGTCAGTTACAGGGTAGGACAACACAGGTCAGTTATAGTGTAGTACAACACAGGTCAGTTACAGGGTAGTACAACACATGTCAGTTATAGTGTAGTACAGCACAGGTTAGTTACAGCGTAGTACAACACAGGTCAGTTACAGTGTAGTACAACACAAGTTAGTTTCAGGGTAGTACAACACAGGTCAGTTACAGTGTAGTACAACACAGGTCAGCTGCAGTGAAGTACAACACAGGTCAGTTACAGTGAAGTACAACACAGGTCAGTTACAGTGTAGTGCAACACAGGTCAGTTACAGTGTAGTGCAACACAGGTCAGTTACAGTGTAGTACAATTCAGGTCAGTTACAGTGTAGTACAACACATGCCAGTTAAAGTTTAGTACAACACTGGTCAGAATAGTGTAGTACAACACAGGTCAGTTATTGTGTAGTACAACATAGGTCAGTTATAATGTAGTACAACACAGGTCAGTTACAGAGTAGCACAACACATGTGAGTTATAATGTAATACAACACAGCCCAGTTACAGTGTAGTACAACACAGATCAGTTGTATTGTAGTGAAACCAGGAGAGTACTTTAATAGAACACAAGTCAGATATATTGTTGTGTTAATTAAGTTAAATCATTTGGTTAATTACTTTTAGCAAATAATATGGACAATCAAACTTTAAATGTTTTTATAAAGGTCAAAAGGACTCCTGCTGTCTATTGCAATAGTCTCCACATGAGACAATTTATTTAATATGGCAATTAAATATTCAAATTTTCTGCTTTGTTGAACTAACACACCTGTTAAAAACAGAGGCAGAAGAATGACGTTTGCTGTATGTATCAATAAGAAGTCTGCTGGGTGTAGGCCTGTAGTTTATGGTTTATCTCACCATTCTACCATGGCCCTTGTTTTTAAAATCCTTATCATCTAAACGGAAAACTATTGTCGCAAAAAACAACACATTCTGGTCAATTATTTCGATCTTTATGTAGCACTAAGTTCATTATGTCCTTTTTTTAGGCCTCCGAGGGAGATGGAAACCTGCCTGGACTGCCCAGTGATTTGACGAGGCAGATGGAAGAGTTTGCAGCCAAGCTTCTCAGTGATGAGATAGACGTCTACAACAAACGTAAGATGTAGAGAAATCTGTCAAAACCTTTGAGTGGTGCTCTGGAAAACTGGGCTTCATAAATAACTATGATTTTTTTTTCTATACATATCTCATAATAACAATTTTCTTCCAAAATCAAAACTAAGAGCCCTACTCCCATGAAGTGAAAAATTCTTACATGAGTATTTGCTTTCCTTCTCTATACCTCAGAGCGAGAAAATGCCAAGCGTTCAGATGTGCAGTGGATGAGGACTGTGCTGACGTCTGGTACACTGGCTGACAAGGTCGCTGCCTTGACCGTGCTGCTACAGGAGTCACCGCTCCACAATGTCACGTACATTGACACCCTCCTCAATATGGCCCGCAAGAAAAACCGGCGAGAGAACCTTCAGGCCGTCGGTAATAGAACCTTGTAATGCTGTCTTTTCAAATTTGTGGCCGAAATTCTTCCCCATTCCCAATGTTAAAAAGTATATATTTTTACAAAAATAATGCCTAAAATTGCCAATTAAAGGTTTTTCCTTACCAAGGGCTCAGCCCCATTCCAAATATGGTGGAAAAACACTGAAAACCTTGTGTTCGTTAATGTGATTTTTGTGTTTATTGTCATATAAATTTAGTGGGGTTTTTATGCCCCGAAGGGTGACATATAGTTTTTTAACTGTCTTTCAGTCCGTCCATCTGTCTGTAAGTCAGTCCGTCCATCCATCCGTCTGAAAACTTAAACATTGGTCATAACTTTTGCATTATTGAAGATAGCAACTTGATATTTGATTTGCATGTGTATCTCATGGAGCTGCACATTTTGTGTGGTGAAAGGTCAAGGTCATCCTTCAAGGTCAAAGGTCAAATATATGGCTTCAAAGCGGCGCAGAAGGGGGCATTGTGTTTCTGACAAACACATCTCTTGTTTATAAATGTTCTTCTTGAAAAATGGGTATAATACATGTGCCTTAAGAGTTGTCCCAGATTAGCCTGTGCAGGCTGCACAGGCTAATTAGGGAACACTTTCCACTTATATGGATTTTTTTGTATGAAGAAGGTTTCTTCTAAATAAAAATCCAGTGTAGGTGAAAAGTGTAATCCCTGATTAGCTTGTGTGGACTGCACATGCTTATCTGGAACTACACTAAACGCACATGCATTAAGCCTTGAAAGACAAGCACATACGTGTAATTTGAACAGTGACATTTCTGTTGAATTTAAAAATGCAAATCATAGCCTCTTTGGATATTATACTTCTACTTACATTTTGTCCCCTGGATGCATGTGTGTAAAGTGTCATCCCAGTCTGCACAGGATAATAAGGGACAAGGCTTTCAGCTTTTTATGCCCCCGGTAGGGTGGCAAATAGCAGTTGAACTGTCCGTCAGTCAGTCCGTTAGTCTGTCAGTCTGTGCGTCTGTCCGTCCGAAAACTTTAACATTGGTAATAACTTTTGCATTATTGAAGATAGCAACTTGATATTTGGCATGCATGTGTATCTCATGAAGCTGCACATTTGAGTGGTGAAAGGTCAAGGTCATCCTTCAAGGTAAAGAGTAAAAAAATACAATCCCAGGTAAGTAATAAGCTTTAAAAGGGAGATTATTTCTAAATCTGCCAAATGATGTATTGAAATTTTATTTTAAAGCGGCGCAATAGGGGTCATTGTGTTTCTGACAAACACATCATTTGTATGGTATTGTTCTTTAAAGGCAGTCTTTTTTAAGCAAAATTTAGGCAGACAGTGTCGCACATGCATTAAGCCTTGTTTTTGCATAGCACAGCTTGAATTTATATTGTCATTTAATGGTTTCTAGTTAGTGTGTTTAATCCATGGTCTTAAACAGATTTTTTTAACAGTGTTTTTTCTATGAACCCTTGTACTCGTATAAGTGTAATTAAAACAGTGACATTGCTATTGAATTTAAACATTTAAATATAAAGGAAATTTGTTCATGTCAGTGTAAGATCCTTTGTTATTTTACGAGTGATCATAGAAAATATATTTTTACGAGTGGCGCAGCCATGAGTCAAAATATTATTTGTCTATGATCACTAGTGAAATAACAAACGATATTACACTGACATGAACAAATTTTCTGTTTGTTTTATTCCCCTTTTTCAAGAAAATAATTAACAGCTGTTTCCCTTTCGCTGAAAAGTTACCCTGTCTCCCGTGGCGTGCCTCAATACAGGAAACAACATGTGACTCGCTCTAGGAAAACAAAGCTTAATGCATAAAGTAAATCCTGATGTGATAATCTAAAAATAGAAAAAGTAGTTACGAAAATGTGTTATTTTCACCTGTGAAAAAAACAATTTGTTTATTTTCACTGCTGTTATTTCACTGCAGAAATTTTATATTTTATCATGAGGTCTAAAAGGAAATAGAATCTTTTATTTAATACTTATACACACACATAAGCCTCATTCTGTGAAAATGGGGCTTAATCCATTTTAGTCGAGGGATGTTACTTTTATTTTTTGTTTAACGATGTCTCTTATAAGCCGAAATTCAGCGTATGTGAAAAGTGTCCTCCCAGATGAGCCTGTATAGACTACACATGCTTATCTGGGACGACATTTTATGTGCATGCATTAAGCCCTGTTTTCTGAATGCAAGGCTCATTTTCATAGTGTTTGGTTTGTTTGTAGATACCCTTAAAGAGCTGTTTCTGACAGACATAATGCCCAGCAATAGGAAGTTGAAAGCATTTGCCCAGGTATGTCTATGTTTTTTAATAATTTAAATGCTTTGAAAAATCCATTTATCAGCTGGAATTTGTGAGTGTAGTTGAAGGTTGGGCAAGGTAAGTTTTGTTAAAACTTGACCGACTGTGTGAGTGCTTTTTCCTGCCAGTGATTTTTTTTACCTGCGAGTCCTGCGTCCTGGACTCGCAAAAACCTCTGGGGATGCAAAGTTTCGAATTATGTGAGTTTCAAAAATGCATTGAAATTTCTCAAAAATAATATCATTTAATATTTTGACTCATTCTTTCAATTTGGGGACTTGCAAGTTATCGAATCCCAGGACTTGGATGAGAAAATTTGTTAAAATATCACTCCTTCTGTCCCACTGTTTTTAATTGCACCACACTATCACTGGTATGGATCTCATTCTGTGTTGTCTGCAGCATGACCTTACCAGTCTGGGGTCTGCAGCAGGCTGGAACAGAGACGTGATGGACAAACGTCTGCTGCTGTGGCAGTACGAGGCACAGCTCAAGTTGAAATACACAGAGTTTGTCAACATCTTGAAGGTAAAAGGGGGGGGGTGGCCTTGAGTGAGCCACGTTCTAGAAAAACTGGGCTTAATGTGTGTGTCCAAACGTTGTCAGCACAGGCTAATCAGGGACAACTCTCCGCTTTTATTGAATGTTTCGTTTAAAGCAGGTCTATGTAAAACACAAATCTGATGTAGGGGAAAAGTGTTGTCCCTAACTAGCCTGTGCAGATGACAATTTAGGCTCATGTATTTAGCCCTGATTTCCCAGAGCAAGGCTCATATATAGAAGACTTATTACTAATTAGCAAATATTTGACTGAGTGTAACCATATTGTAAAATGTAGGTATATGACTTTCATAACTATACATATCAACATAACTCTTCGAAGTTATATAATATTAGTAACTGTACATTTTTAGCTCATCTATTTTTTGAAAAAAGATTATGAGCTATTGTCATCACCTTAGCGTCGCTGTCGGCGTCGGCGTCCGGTTAAGTTTTGTGTTTAGGTCCACTTTTCTCATAAAGTATCAAAGCTATTGCATTCAAACTTGGTACACTTACTAACTATCATGAAGGGACTGGGCAGGCAAAGTTAGATAACTCTGGCGTGCATTTTGACAGAATTATGTGCCCTTTTTATACTTAGAAAATTGAAACTTTGGTTAAGTTTTGTGTTTAGGTCCAATTTATTCATAAAGTATCAAAGCTATTGCTTTCATGCTTGCAACACTTACTAACTAAGGGGACTGTGCAGGCAAAGTTATGTAACTCTGACTGGCATTTTGACAGAATTATGGCCCCTTTATACTTAGATAATTGAAAATTTCGTTAAGTTTTGTGTTTTGGTCCATTTTACTCCTAAATTATCATAGCTGTTGCTTTCAGGCTTAGAACACTCGCATACTATCATAAGGGGACTGAACAGGACAAGTTGCATAACTCTGGTTGTCATTTTGACGGAATAATGGCCCTTTTTTAACTTAGTAACTTTGAATATATGGATTTTGTGTTTAGATCCACTTTACTTCTAAAGTATCAAGGCTATTTCTTTCAAACTTCAAATACTTTCATACTTTCATGAGGGTACTGTACCTGGCAAGTTGAATTTTACATTGACCTTTGAATTACCTTGACTCTCAAGGTCAAATTATTAAATTTTGCTAACATTGCCATAACTTCTTTATTCATGATCAGTTTTGATTGATACTTTGACAAAACAACTCTAACCTGACATACCACAATAGACTCCACTCAAACCATCCCCCACGCCCCACCCCAGAATCCCCCCCCCCCCCCCCCCCCCCCCCCGCAAAAAAAAATAATTTTTTTTTTTTTTGAAAGACCGTGAAACCCAAGAATACCCCCCCCCCCCCCAAAAAAAAAAATCCATTTTTTTTCTTATTTTTGGAAGATAATGTAATAAATGACCACACCCCCACACTATGCACCCCTCTCCACCCCACCCCTCTCCACCCCACACCTCCCTCCTTTCTGATTGAAGTATTAAGAAAGGTCCCTTCACCTTTAAAAAGAAAAATAGATGAGCAGTGCTCTTGTTATAGATCGACATTGTTATGTATGCATTCAAGCTTTACTGATGCAAAAAATGCCTGTAAAAATATTTACTTGCTATACCTGCTTCTTCACTGTTATTTATTATTTACAGACCTTAGCCCATGATGTGCTTCTGCCCACCAAACAAAAGGCAGTTAGTAAGTACTAAAAATGACTGTAGTGGTATTTGAACAACTGTAATATATCAATGATTGAATGACCCTTTTTCTTGGAAAACACATTTTAATGTATGTTGTCCCATATTAGCCTGTTTAATCCACAGAGGCATATCAGAGTGGACACTTTCTGCTCTAAGCAAATTTTTCATTTATAAGAGCCTTGCTGTAAACAAATTCCATGAAAGCAGAGAGTGTTGTCTCTGATTAGTCTGTGCCCACTGCAGAGGTTATAGGACAACACTTTACGCTTCTACATTTATCCCCGTCTTCCCATGGCCATGCTCACTTTCATATTATTCTAAAACTGATGATTGTACTAATATATGCTGTTTTGTTGTTGTTGTTTTTTATGTCCCCTTTCGAAGAAAAGGGGGTATATAGTTTTCGCACTGTCCGTCAGTCTGTCTGTCAGTCTGTCACAATTTTCGTGTCAGCTCTCTAATTCAAATAGTTTTTATCCGATCTTTACCAAACTTGGTCAGAAGTTGTATTTACACAATATCTAGGTCAAATTCGAATATGGGTCATGCCAGCTCAAAAACTAGGTCACGGGGGTCACTTAGTGCATTTCAAGGATTTAGCATGGTGTCTGCTCTCTAATTGAAGTAGTTTTCATCTGATCTTTACCAAACTTAGTCGGAAGTTGTATCAAGACAATATCTAGGTCAATTTCCAATCAGGGTCATGCCGGGTCAAAAACTAGGTCAAGGGGTCACTTAGTGCATTTCAAGGATTTAGCATGGTGTCCGCTCTCTAATTGAAGTAGTTTTCATCTGATCTTTACCAAACTTGGTCAGAAGTTGTATCAAGACAATATCTAGGTCAAGTTCAAATATGGGTCATGCCGGGTCAAAAACTAGGTCACAGGGTCACTTAGTGCATTTCAAGGATTTAGCATGGTGTTCGCTCTCTAATTGAAGTAGTTTTCATCTGATCTTTACCAAACTTGGTCAGAAGTTGTATCAAGACAATATCTAGGTCAAGTTCGAATATGGGTCATGCTGTGTCAAAAACTAGGTCACTGGGTCACTTAGTGCATTTCAAGGATTTAGCATGTTGTCCGCTCTCCAGTTTATGTGGCTTTCTGATTTATTTTGATATTCTAAGACATTTTTATGCCCCTGAAGGAGGGCATATAGTGATCGGACAGTCCGTCCGTCTGTCCGACACACTTTGCGTTTAGATTTCGAAAAATGCTCATAACTTCTATGTGGCTTCAGATAGCAGTTTTATATTTGGCATGCATGTGTATATGGACAAGGCCTTTCCATACGCACACAAATTTTGCCCCCTGTGACCTTGACCTTGAACTTAGGGTCCGCGTTTAGGTTTCGAAATCTGCGTTGAGGTTTCGAAAAAAGCTCATAACTTCTACCAAGCGTTTATAGGGGGCATAAGTCATCCTATGGTGACAGCTCTTGTTTGCATGAATAATAACAGGTTGTCACAGTTTCTTTCCTGTGTTTGTAGGCACCATTTTATTGTATTATTAGTCCCCTACCGGTTTCACCGGAGGGGACTTATGGTTTTGTATCCGTCAGTCCGTCATTCCGTCACACTTTTCTGGATCCTGCGATAACTCTACAAGTTCTTAATATTTTTTCATGAAACTTGGAATATGGATAGATGGCAATATGGACATTATGCAGGTCATTTCATTTTGTTCCTACGTCAAAAATTGTGGTTGCTATAGCAACAAATAGACTAGAAATACTGCTGAAAATGGTGTTTTTTTCTGGATCCTGCGATAACTCTAAAAGTTCTTAATATTTTTTCATGAAACTTGGATTATGGATACATGGCAATATGGACATTATGCACGTCATTTCATATTGTTCCTACGTCAAAAATTGTGGTTGCTATGGCAACAAATAGACTAGAAATACTGCTAAAAATGGTGTTTTTTTCTGGATCCTGCGATAACTCTGAAAGTTCCTAATATTTTTTCATGAAACTTGGAAAATGGATAGATGGCAATGTGGACATTATGCACGTCATTTCATTTTGTTCCTACGTCAAAAATTGTGGTTGCTATGGCAACAAATAGACTAGAAATACTGCTGAAAATGGTGTTTTTTTCTGGATCCTGCGATAACTTTAAAAGTTCTTAATATTTTTTCGTGAAACTTGAAACATGGACAGATGGCAATATTGACATTATGCACGTCATTTCATATTGTTCCTACGTCAAAAGTTCTTGTTGCTATGGAAACAAATAGACTACAAATAATGCTGAAAATGGTGTTTTTCTGGATCTTGCGATAACTTTAAAAGTTCTTAATATTTTTTCATGAAACTTGGAACATGGATAGATGGCAATATGGACATTATGCACGCCATTTCATTTTGTTCCTACGTTTTAAATTATGGTTTCTATGGCAAGAAATAGACTAGAAATACTGCTGAAAAAGGTGTTTTTCTGGATCCTGCGATAACTTTAAGTTCTTTATATTTTTTCATGAAACTTGGAACATGTATAGATGGCAATATGGACATTATGCATGTCATTTCATTTTGTTCCTACGTCAAAAATTCTGGTTGCTATGGCAACAAATAAAAAAAATATTCTTACAATGGTGGAATTTCTGACAATGGTGGAGCTGGTAGGGGACTTTTATTGCTTGGCAATAGTCTCGTTTTTTCTGGTTACTTATTTTCTAGGCACCATTTTTAACATGCTTGTGGAGAAGCCAGAACAAGAAAAG
Source organism: Dreissena polymorpha (assembly GCF_020536995.1). Classification (NCBI taxonomy): domain Eukaryota; kingdom Metazoa; phylum Mollusca; class Bivalvia; order Myida; family Dreissenidae; genus Dreissena; species Dreissena polymorpha. The sequence continues at coordinate 28,652,152 of NC_068357.1, forward strand.
TTGTTGCTGACCACTCTGATCAACAAAGTTGGTGACCCACACTACAAACTGGCTGCAACTGTCTCTCATCTGCTCACTAAACTGGGTGAGTTTACACTTCAGACTAGAAAATACAGGCTTATGTTATTAGGTAACAGGTCTTTATTTTCCCTGTTTTTGTGAAGCGGCCTTTGGCCCCTCAATTTGTTAAAAAAAGAGTCACTATAATTTCAAAATTTCAAAATTAAAAGAGAAAAAAGGAATACAACCTTTTTAAATTGTAAACTTTAAATTGTAAAAATTTTAGTCATGGACTTTTCAAAATTGTGGAAAAATGGCCATTCTCTAAGAAGAAAAAAAGCCCTGGGTAAGAAAGGCTAATGAGTTTTGAGTATCCCTTCTATTTTCTAATAAAATAATGTTTGCCCTTTGCAAACAAAAAATGACAGTCATAATCCATGTGTTTCAAATTTAAAAAAGACTAGTTTACTAAAGTGATGATATTAGTCATACTATGTATGGAATGATATCAGTTTTTAGATTGATTAATCACCAAATATTCAGAGCCGTATTTCTCACCTATTTGTCTTCATCTGTTCAATGCTCATATAAAGGGAATTGTGCACAATTACTGTTTCTACTACAGGGCTTTTTTTAGCTCACCTGATTGCTCAGGTGAGCTTTTGTGACCGGTCTTTGTCCGTTGTTTGTCCGTCCGTCCGTTAACATTTCCTCGTAAACACTCTAGAGGCCACATTTTTTGTCCCATCTTCATGAAACTTGGTCAGAAACTGGGTTTTGCCGGTCAAAAACAAGGTCACTAGGTCAAAAAAAAGAAAAACCTTGTAAACACTGTAGAAGTCACATTTCATGCCCAATCTTCATGTAACTTTGTCAAAATGTTTGTCTTAATGATATCTTGGTTGAGTTCAAAAGTGGTTCCGATCCGTTGAAAAACATGGCCGCCAGTGGGCGGGGCAGTTTTCCTTATTTGGCTATGGAGAAACCTTGTAAACACTCTAGAAGTCACAATTTTTGCCCAATTATCATGAAAGTTGGTCAAAATATTGGTTCAATTGATGTCTCGGACGAGTTCGAAAATGGTCGAGATCGGTGAAAAAACATGGCCGCCAGTGGGCGGGGCATTTTTCTCTATATGTACATGTATATAGTGGCAGTTTTCCCTATTTGGCTATAGAGAAACCTTGTAAACACTCTAAAAGTCACAATTTTCGCCCAATCATCATGAAAGTTTGTCAAAACATTGGTTTTATTGATATATCAGACGAGTTTGAAAATGGTCGGGCTCGGTGAAAAAACATGGCCGCCAGTGGGCGGGGCATTTTTCACTATATGTATATAGTGAAAACATGTGAACACATGTGAACACTGTATAAGTCACATTTTTGGCCCAATTTTCATGTTGAGTTCAAAAATGGTTCCGGTCAGTTGAATAACATGGCTGTCCGAGGGGGGGGGGGCAGTTTTCTCATAGTTATATAGTAAAAAAAGCTTGTGAACACTCTAGAAGTCACATTTTTTGCCCAATCATCATGCAACTTGGTGAAAAGATTGGTTTTATACATATCACATAATTAATGCAATAATTATTGCCTTTAGATTGTCCAAATTTTCATTATATTATACAAAATCCTTGTAAACACTCTAGAGGTCACAATTTTGTTTCAGATTTTATGAATCTTGGTCATAATATTTATTTTTGTATGCAAAGTTTGATGTTTGGTAAGGGGGGTCAACTCAAAATATAGGTCACCTGGTCAAATCTTACAAAAACAAAATCACTCCATATGCCAGAGTTTTGGTTCAATAATGATGAAACTTGACCAGGATGTTTGTCTGGACAATATCTAGGTCAAGTTTGACGTTTGGTAAGGATTGCATGAACCGACTCCTCTCAGGTGAGCGAACTAGGGCCATCTTGGCCCTCTTGTTTCAGTTTTGTTGATATTTGTTTCCCCAAAATGGAAGGCCAGGTCCTTTACCCAAATAAAAAAAGCCCTATCATAAGGGTATTTACTTGAAAATTAACACATGTGTTTTGGGGTTAATGTGAGGGGTTACTGACCAATTTCCATACCTCTGTTTTGCAAATTTAGCAGAAGTATGCCCCCCATATTTTAACATATACATATATTTAGTTTTACATATACTATACAACAACTACAGATAATCAACATCTAATATGTATTTGTGGTTATAATATCAGGTAACTGACAGAAAATGTGCATTTTACTTTCAAATTCATAAACAATAAAAAACCATTACATTTCATAATGTGTATCCATTATAAGTAGATTTTTTACTTTGTACTTAATATTGTAGAATATTTGACTTTGTCCAGGATGTCTGTTGTGGTCTTTATGCCTTAGACATGAGATGAAATGAGCCATGGTCTTGGAAAACGGGGCTTAATGCATGTGCGTTAAGTGTACTCCCAGGTTTGCTTGTGCAGTCTGCACAGGCTTTTCAGGGATGACACTTTATGCTTAAAATGGATTTTTGCTAAGAAGAGACTTCTTTTTAATAAAAAATACCATAAAAGTGTTGTCCCTGATTAGCCTGTGTGGACAATCTGGATCAACACTTTATTCAAATGCATTGAGCCATTTTTCCCCAGAGGGCAGCTCAAATGTGGTTTCCTTACAGTGGAGACTCACCCCAACATGAAGACGATAGTTGTCCGAGAAGTGGAGCAACTTATCTTTAGACCTAACGTGGCTGAACGGGCTCAGTATGTGTAACTGGTGTTATTTAAGCTTTGCTGTAGGAAAATGGGGCTTAATACTTGTGAGTAAAGTGTCGTCCCAGATTAACCTGTGCAATCCGCACATGCTAATCAGGCATGACACTTTCCGTCTAGACTGGCTTTGTTGTTAGAAGAGACTACTTTTAAACAAGTGTTGTCCCTAATTCGCCTGTTAGGACACGTATGCATTGAACCCTGTTTTCCCATAGTATGGATCATATTGTTTATGAGCATCATGTTTGAGTGGCTTTGTTAGATTTTGCTGACACGGCACAGTAATGGCATCACATGAAGACAGAGATTATTTAATAACAACAGAAAATGTTAATGCATCTTTAATTTCAACATAAACAGCTTTAAAGGGACTTGTTCACTGATTTTGGCATGTTTTGAAGTTTGTCATTAAATTCTTTCAATTGATAAATGTAAACATCAGAACTATAGAGCTCCAGTATAAAACAAAAATAAATTAAAGGAAGATAAAAAAGTAGACATCAGTTGGGTTGAAACCACTGACCATTGGCGTAAAAGGCTAACGCCAAAGCCACTCAGCCATCCGTGCTACTATGAGGTTCGAAATATTTTATATTTTAGCTTAGCAATCCATGTATTGTCACAAAATATGATAACAACAGAACTCTCCAAATTATTAAATTGTTTCATGTTTGTAATGCTTTATAATTTTATCAATTTTTATAGATGTGTTTGAGTATGAGTCTCCATTATTAGTGTTATTTTGCTCACAGATGAATATTGTTCATTTATGTTTAAAATCTGTGAAACAATTTTGAAAAATTCACATGACAAGCTGTCCTTTAACTTTAACTTGTCATTCAAGATTTGATAAAAACAATAGCCTACTATTTTGAGGACAATTGTTTTTCGAAAAGTCAAAATTAACATTTAGCTCATTCAGTCATTGTAATGTTTAACGATTAAACTGCTTTACCAGTACTTTACTTAGGCGTACCTGAATGTTTTGTTCTGGGAAAACAAGGCTGAATGCATGAGTGTCATTACAGATAAGTCTGAGCAGTCGCACTGCCTAATCAGGGTCAACACTTTTGACTGTTAGTGTTTGTTTTTTCTTAAGAAGTCTCTTTTTAGTGAAAATCCAGTTTAGGCAAAAAATGTTGTTTCTGTATAAGCCTTTGCAGACTGCCTAGGCTAATTGGAGACAACACTAAGCACATGCATTAAGCCCCATTTCCCATAGCAAGGCTCCATTTCGTTTTCATTCAGGTACTACTCAGTGTGTTTCCATTCAGGTACTACTCAGTGTGTTTCCATTCAGGTACTACTCAGTGTGTTTCCATTCAGGTACTACTCAGTGTGTTTCCATTCAGGTACTACTCAGTGTGTTTCCATTCAGGTACTACTCAGTGTGTTTCCATTCAGGTACTACTCAGTGTGTTTCCATTCAGGTACTACTCAGTGTGTTTCCATTCAGGTACTACTCAGTGTGTTTCCATTCAGGTACTACTCAGTGTGTTTCCATTCAGGTACTACTCAGTGTGTTTCCATTCAGGTACTACTCAGTGTGTTTCCATTCAGGTACTACTCAGTGTGTTTCCATTCAGGTACTACTCAGTGTGTTTCCATTCAGGTACTACTCAGTGTGTTTCCATTCAGGTACTACTCAGTGTGTTTCCTCAATCAGCTGAGACTGAGTCCCTCCCACAGACAGCTGGCGGCCAAACTCATCAGCATCTACTTTGCCTTCTTTAAGGTCAGTGACCTCACGCTCAGGTTAAGTATTAACTCATTCCCACTCAGAAGTAAATTTAAAATGGCTATATGCAACGAGCATAAAACCAGAACAGCCTGGGAGTTACTAGCAGTCTGTTCAGGTTTTATGTTGTTTAATGTTGGTCAGTATCTTAGGGCTGGAAGTCAACTCTTTAAAATTTGAATCTAGTGAAACAGTCTTAAGTTTAATTTGATTTTCTAACTTACCACAAACACGTCAAAAAGTGTATCTGAGCATGTAAGCTTTAACTGGCTGACTATCTCAGCTAGTTGCGTGGTGGACTACAAATCAGAGAATCATAATTTTAATGCCTGCCAGGTGTAGTAACTTATGTGGAGACCAGGCATGAAATCCTTTCTACGGCCATGCTCGCCCTACCTCTTATTCTTGTAGGGCAGTTGTCAGTTACTGCCATAATTGAGTACTAGTAACCCTGGGCTGGTATTCACCAACCAATTCTTAGACTTAAGAATAAACAATAGTCTTAGACTTAATAAAAATACATCAGAGTATGCATATATAAACATGCTCAAAATGGTGTTGATATCATTAACATATTTTTATGCCTCCGAAGGATGGCATTTAGTTTTTGAAGTGTCCCTCAGTCCGTCCGTCTGTCTGTCTGTCTGTGTGTCCGTCCGAAAACTTTTAACATTGGCCATAACTTTTGCAATATTGAAGAGAGCAACTTGATATTTGGCATGCATGTGTATCTCATGGAGCTGCACATTTTGAGTGGTGAAAGGTCATAGTCAAGATCATCCTTCAAGGTCAAAGGTCAAATATATGGCTTCTAAGCGGCGCAGAAGGGGGCATTGTGTTTTGGACAAACACATCTCTTGTTTAAACAAATAATAATTAAAGGTGCTAGCTGCCTTACCTGACTTGACTTAAGTAGTTTTAGTACATTAAAGTTGTATGAATATACTTAAATTTTAAACTCGAGTCAAAGAATCAATTGGTGAATATGAGCCCAGCTAACACAGGAAAAGTGTGAGAAGGTAAACTCACCACAGTGAAGTGATGGCCATACTGTTGATGTGGGAAGGTAAACTCACCACAGTGAAGTGATGGCCATACTGTTGATGTGGGAAGGTAAACTCACCACAGTGAAGTGATGGCCATACTGTTGATGTGGGAAGGTAAACTCACCACAGTGAAGTGATGGCCATACTGTTGATGTGGGAAGGTAAACTCACCACAGTGAAGTGATGGCCATACTGTTGATGTGGGAAGGTAAACTCACCACAGTGAAGTGATGGCCATACTGTTGAAAAAGACAAAAATCCCAACAAATGAAACTAGAAGCTCCAAACAAGCATAGTAACGTGTATCCATCATTATTTGTGCTGTCATAAAGCTCTGTTTTCTAAGAGAAAGGTTAATATATGTTTCAGGGGTTTGTGAAGAAAGGTGAAGTGGACAGCAAGATGATGAGTGCACTGCTGTCAGGGGTCAATAGAGCATACCCGTATGCAAAATGTAGGTATAGCAATTAAAGGGTTTTTAATGGTTGTTATGCTCCCCCAAATTTTTTTGGGGGGGGGAGCATATAGTCGCCGCTTCGTCTGTCCGTGCATCTGTCCGTCCGTGCACAATTTTTGTCCGGGCTATTTCTCAGCAACTAATGACCGGAATTCAATGAAACTTTATGGGAAGCTTCACTACCAAGAGGAGATGTGCATAATATCAGCGGGTTCTGGTCGGATGATTTTTCACAGAGTTATGGCCCTTTGAAATTTTCCATTAACTGTACATATAGTGCAATTCTTGTCCGGGCTATTTCTCAGCAACTAATGACCGGAATTCAATGAAACTTAATGGAAAGCTTCACGACCAAAAGGAGATGTGCATATTATCAGCGGGTTCTGGACGGATGATTTTACAGAGTTATGGCCCTTTGAAATTTTCAATTAACTGTACATATAGTGCAATTCTTGTCCGGGCTATTTCTCAGCAACTAATGACCAGAATTCAATGAAACTTTATGGGAAGCTTCACGACCAATAGGAGATGTGCATATTATCAGCGGGTTCTGGTCGGATGATTTTTCACAGAGTTATGGCCCTTTGAAATTTTCCATTAACTGTACATATAGTGCAATTCTTGTCCGGGCTATTTCTCAGCAACTAATGACCGGAATTCAATGAAACTTTATGGGAAGCTTCACGACCAAGTGGAGATGTGCATATTATCAGCGGGTTCTGGTCGGATGATTTTCACAGAGTTATGGCCCTTTGAAATTTTCTATAAAAAAATTATTGTTCCCGCAACTACTGTGCCCTCAAGACGTTTCCTTTTATCTGAATATATAGTGCAATATTGTGAAAAAAATGGCCCTTTGAAATTTTCCATTAACTGTACATATAGTGCAATTCTTCTCCGGGCTATTTCTCAGCAACTAATGACTGGAATTCAATGAAACTTTAAGGGAAGCTTCACAACCAAGAGGAGATGTGCATATTATCAGCGGGTTCTGTTCGGATGATTTTTCACAGAGTTATGGCCCTTTGAAATTTTCCATTAACTGTACATATAGTGTAATTCTTGTCCGGGCTATTTCTCAGCAACTAATGACCAGAATTCAATGAAACTTTATGGGAAGCTTCACGACCAAGAGGAGATGTGCATATTATCAGGGGGTTCTGGTCAGATGATTTTTCACAGAGTTATGGCCCTTTGAAATTTTCCATTAACTGTACATATAGTGCAATTATTGTCCGGGCTATTTCTCAGCAACTAATGACCGGAATTCAATGAAACTTTATGGGAAGCTTCACGACCAAGAGGAGATGTGCACATTATCTGCGGGTTCTGGTCGGATAATTTTTCACAGAGTTATGGCCCTTTGAAATTTGAAATTTTCTATAAAAAAATTATTGTCCCCCCAACTACTGTGCCCTCAAGACGTTTACTTTTATCTGAATATATAGTGCAATATTGTGACAAAAAAAAAACCTTTGGGGAGCATCACCAGTCTCCGACGGTTTCTTGTTTGTTCCATTATGAAAACAGGAACAAACATCAAAAGTATTGATTTTAATTTTGTTATGAGACATGGGCCCGTATTCACCAACCAATTCTTAGACTTAAGAATAAAGAATAGACTTAGAACCAAGAAAAATGTGTTCAGTGTTTGAATACAGGGCTTTTTTTCCTGACTTTGTGAAGCGGCCCTGGCCCCTCTCTTTGTGAAAAAATGAGTCGCGAACTTGTCAAAATTGTGAAAAATTGAGTCGCGAACTTTTCAAAATTGTGAAAAATTGAGTCGCGAACTTCTTAAAATTGTGAAAAAACGAGTCGCGAACTTCTTTAAATTGTGAAATTCAAAGTTCAATGCATTAGCATAGCTAAAGCATGTTAAACACTTGAATATTATCAAAATTTCCTTAAATAATGCAATAAAGGCATATTTTCCTTCTATGAATACTGTATTTGATACAATAACAACACATATACATATATCTGATTTGCAAAAAATTATTCATGTACCAAATGCAACTAAAATACCTGGTCCCAACAATTCTTTACCACAGGAATAACATTTATAAACATAGAACATTTCAAGGGCACATAACTCAGACATGTTCTGGACTTTACAGCTTTAGAACTCTGTTCTTTTTACTCTTGAAAATGTCAATAATTCTCTCAAAATCTGAAGAGGAAAATTCCTTCTTCATGATAATTTTCATGTTCTGTGAGCCTGACCCTCGCCAGTGTATGATGATCTCCCTGGGAGGTTGTCATTTGATCTGAAACATTAGGTATACATTGAAAAACAGTACTTTTGTAAGAAATGTAAACAAGTTATTTTATTTTTCACATTTTTTCACAAAGCATAAATAGACTACATACAAAGTTTGAATCATGAATATGTGTCATGAATATGCATTTAAATGAAAAAAATATATATGAAAAAACCACATTATTACATGTACTTTAACCAAGATTTCCAATCGTAAACAGATACGAATAACAAGTCTCGGTCATCAATACTAGGGGACGTTTTGACTAGGGGCCGTTTTGACTAGCTTCCATCAATACATAAGCCGCGGCAGATACTTTCACTTTTATCAAATGACTTTCCTTATAATGTTATCAATGTGCATGTTTCAAATCTTACCCTTCTGTAGAAAGCTTTTGTTTCTTTACTGTTATCCCAAATTTAAATAAATCGGGATTATTTTGCGTTTTTTTTTAAATTTTCTTCGTGTAGTAGAGAGCGTTCGGCGTCGCCATTTTTTATAGTGACGTTGCTGGGCAGAGCTTTTACTATTTACGCCGGTTTCACCGGTTACACAACACTTTAAAATCGATTAAAACAAACAAACATCGGTAACGCGAGTCGACAGTTTTTCGCAAATTCGGAATTAAAAACGAGGTTATGAGACTTATATTTCTGTTCCGAAATGGCCGTTTTTGACAGTTTTGAGCACAAAAAGTCCGTTTTTCACGATTTAAAACGGCCGTTTTTGTAAATATTCACGGCCATGTCAGGTTTGTGAATTGGCCGTGTCAAAATTGTGAAATGTCCGTCCACGGCCAATCGCAAAGAAGGAAAAAAAGCCCTGGAATATATACAGGCCTCCACTGGTGATTATGTCATTAACAAAATGTTCTATATGAAAAATAATATAGATAGAGATGTTTACTGCAGAGTTTGACTCAAAATTAAAGAAATTTTTGAATATTCTAATTTAAAGAATTTTCTTTATTCTTAGACTTAAGTCTAAGAATGGTTTGGTGAATACGGACCATGAAATGTGCCTGCTCTAGCATTCAGAATGTGGTAGGATATTGATTTTGTATTTATTATTTATTATTTAAGCTTCGCTCTGAAAAAATGTCCCAGATTGGCCTGTGCAGTCCACAATAATTAGGGACTACGCTTTTTTTTATGGAGATTTGTGTTTTTAGGAAGTCTCCTTTTAGCTAGAATCTAGATAAGGCAGAAAGTGTTTTCCCTGATGAGACTGTGCAGACTGCACAAGCTTGTCTGGGACAACAATTTTTTTCTTTTTTTATTCAATGTAAGACATACAATGTATAATTGTATATGATCATTACCGTGGAGCAGCAATAATGTTCAGACATGCTTTACAAGATATGCTAATATATATACTTTTTTGACTTTGTGATTTCTTTTAGATTAATAAAAAGGGTTAATATGTATATTTTTTTTCTAGCCTGGGACAACAATTTCACTTATGCATAAAGTCCCATTTTCCAGAGTGAGTTTTTGAAGCCAAAGATAACTTTTTCTTGTAGCTGTCCTCACTGCATTAGTAGAAAGTGCAGTTCTGTGAAGCATTTTAATTGTTCATTTGTAATTTACATATTTAGATTCATGCTGTGTTTATGATTATGCACTAAATCCATTTCATCAATGAACGTTTCCTGTAAATCATTATAAAGAGGAGACTTCATAAATTATAGGGATAGTTTACCAAAAACATGATGACAAAATTAATTCGCAGTCCTTTCTTAAATAATTTTTTTTTCCAAAGAAAAGACAAAAATTAGATTTTTTAACAACAATTTAATATTATTATAACAATATACTATCTTATATCAATATTAATACATTTCACTAACAAATAATGAAACTGAATTCCTCTTACTTCTGAGAGCTTCACTTTATTTATTCCATTGAGAGCAAGTTAATAATTTAATTATATAATTGTTTCTATGTTTGTTTATTTTATTGATGTAACATAACTATTTTTTTTGTTTTTTCCCTGCTTGCTTACCAATTTATCGAATAAAACAAGACCCAAATGCACATGGTTATCAAATTGTATTATATCTTTTTGCGGAATATACTCGTATAGTGATGAGGTAGTGTGTTTTTTGCTTTGACGACGCAGCAGAAATCTTTGGATACTGTATATAACCTTATGTCATTCATAAAATGCAACCAATGAAATCATATTTTACATTCTTTGAGTATTCATTAATTATTCGGTAAAATCTTACTTTTGCCTTGAAACTGTTCTGAAAATAGCTTATGGAATTCCAAATTAAGCCATGATTTTATTACCAGAAACGAGGTCTAGCAATATAAGAATCCTTTTCTGATTGTCCAAATTACTATCGGAAAAATCCGAGAACTGAAGTATTTCTAAAAGACTGAATTTGTTTTTAATGAATTAAATATCGAGGATATTATTTGGATAAGTTTAAAAGTAATTGATAAAACTTCAAACAATTGTTTATTTTCCAATAAACAAATGACAAATTTACATTCTTTTTTTAACTCCCCATGTATCATAATTATCATGTGTTTTCCTGTTTACAGTGGAAGAGAAGGTATTATCGGAGCAGTTGGAGCATCTGTACAAGATTGTACACATCGTCAACTTCAATACCAGCCTACAAGCCCTCATGTTACTGTACCAGGTGATGGGAACAAGGTAGGCTAACTGTCAGCATTCATGCAAAAATGGGTCTTATGCCATAAGCGGCCTGCATAGCTCCAGACCAGCCTGCGTAATTGCGCGGTCTGGTCAGGAGCTCTGCTGTCCACTGTAAAGTAAGGCAAGGTTTCGTGGCCTCAATAGGGGACAGAGTAGCTCCTGATCAGACTGCAGGAATGTATCCATGTTCATATGATGCTGCTCATTTCATAACAAACAATCACTCATTCGCACATTGAATGTCAGGTCAGTCTCATTGGTCAGTGCCATTACAAGGAACATTAATTGGTATGTGTTTGGCAATATTCAGATATATTAATGCAATATCAGTATTAAGAGACCTGCTTTAATTAAAACTGCAAAAAATATATGCCAAACCAAAAAATGCAGTAAACTGTGTTTTTAAGGGCAGATGTTAAATGACAATATCATCAAAATATCCTTATGAGGTACTTTAAATCCTTGTAACATTGATATTGAGTTGCAACTACTCTTTCATGTTCCTGGTTAATATCTTCCTTTGTTGTGGTAAATCCCCAATGTACAAGTGAGACGATCTCTTAGCGTACTTAAGGAAACAAGTGGACCCGCTCTCAGTAACAACGATAAGTTTTAGATATTCGGTGTGCAATTCTCAATAAAATGATCCTCGTATGATAATCAGGGATGGCACTTTCTGTCTACACTTGCTTTTTGTTTAGAAGAGACCTCCTTTACACAAAAAAATCCATTGAGGCGAAAAGTGTCGTCCCTGATTAGCCAGTGCAGACTGTTCAGGCTAATCAGGGACAATACTTGACTCACATTTGTTAAGCCCAGTTTTCTCAGAACGCAGCACAAATGCTCCCCAATATTCCAGCGAGAGTATCTCAGAGCGCTACTACAACGCCCTCTACAGGAAGTTGGTTGACCCGGCCCTTGCGACTTCTTCAAAGCAGGCGGCCTTCCTAAACCTCGTCTTCAAGAGCATCAAGATGGACGAATCAGAGAGGAGGGTCAAGGTTAGTGGACAAATTTCTGCACAGACTAATAAGGGAAGACTCTTTCTGCCTATACAGGATTTTTGTTAAGAAGAGACTTACCAAAAATTCCATATAAGTGGAAAGTGTTGTCTGATAAGCCAGTGCAGACTGCACAGGCTAATCTGGCACGGCCCTTTAGGCACATGTATTAAGCCCAGTTTCCCCATAATGTAGCTTAAATCTTGAAAATACACCTTTAATTGAAAGAATGTTTGTGATAGTTTTAGAAAATATGTATATGCCTTCCTACAGCCCCAGTCCATTAGGAGACAGTAACTTTGTCAGGCTATGAAGGATTTTCAAAATTACTGAGCAGAATTGTTAAGCTTGGTTCGACTGTGTAATTTATGCAAGAACCACATCCCAAGGTCAAATGTCAAGGTCATTTTTTTAATTTCAATCTGGAAAAATAAACTACATTCAGCTTTTTGGCAGGTATTTGATGCACTGATAATGATATGAAATCTCCCTTGCTCTGGGAAAACATGGCTTAAGTTAATACATATGCGTAAAGTGTTGTCCCTGATAAGCCTGTGCAGCCAGCATAGGCTAATCAGTGACGACCCTTATCTCTTTTATGAATTTGTTGTTTAAAGGAAGCTTCTTCTAAACAAAACTACAGTTTTGGCCAAAAGTGTGGTCCCTGATAAGCCTGTGAGGACTGCAAAGGCTTACCTTGGCCAACAATTTACAGACATGTATTAAGCCCTGTTTTCCCAGGGCAACACTTTACACACATGTATTAAGCCCTGTTTTCCCAGGGCAACACTTTGCACACATGTATTCAGCCCTGTTTTCCCAGGGCAAGGCTCAATTTAAAACAATTCTTGCTGATGATGCCCATGTTTGTGTTTTTCAGGCGTTTGCGAAACGTCTGCTGCAGGTGTGCAGGTATCAGCAGCCTCCCTTCACCTGCGGGGCACTGGTGCTCTTGTCTGAGGTAACCATGGCGGCATTAAACATGTTATAAGCTACCTTAGTATATAACATCTTGAGTTATGTTTACGTTGATGTTAAGCAAACAATAACTTGAATTGGGGCTAAGTTGATGTACAGTGCTGGCATCGACCATGTAAAACTATTAATTACTTTTTGGCCTTTGCTTAATAAGTTTTCATTGAGTTCAAGATATTGACCATTTAAAACTATAGCGCTTTTGGCATTTGTTTACTTAATTTTCATTTGAGCATAAGTTGTTTATGCTCCAGAATACTTGTGCTCAGCACTGGTAAATCACAATTATGTAATCAATTTTGGATCACTATATTTTCTGTAGTCTTTCCTTATGTTGCCATTGTGTTCATTTCAGCACTGACACTATCTTGTATTCCATATGAGCCTCGCTCTGGCAAAATGGGGTTTAATGCATGTGATGTGTGTAAAGTTTTGCCCCTGATCAGTCTGTGCTGTTTGCCTAAGCTTGGTTTTTGCTAAGAATGATCCTTTTTATAAAATAAATACCATAAAAGGTTGGCTATATGACCAGCTTGCATCATTGTTCCTGCAGGTGCTGAAGGTGAAGCCAGGAGTGTTGACCCTGACCCACACAGAAGAGGTGAGATTGATTGTATATATCTTGCCAATATCAAGGCTATCTTTGAATCTTGGTCATGTTTGTCCAAAAACAAGGTCACCAGGTCAAATCTAAGTACCTTGATCTGTGGTTAGCACTTCAGGGCCATATGTCCCTCTTATTAACAAGTTAAAAGTCTCTTAAAATGTGTATAAATTGTAAAAATGATGCTTTTCTTATGTTCCACCTTAAATTGACAAACTTACAATTATCGTACTTTGGGTAAAATATTATATTCTACTGGGTTAAATATTGAATCATTTTTTAGCTCATCTATTTTTTGAAAAAAAAATGATGAGCTATTGTCATCACCTTGGCGTCGGCGTCGGCGTCCGGTTAGATTTTGCGTTTAGGTCCACTTTTATCAGAAAATATAAATGCTATTGCATTCAAACTTGGTACACTTACTTACTATCATGAGGGGACTGGGCAGGCAAAGTTAGATAACTCTGGCGTGCATTGTGACAGAATTATGTGCACTTTTTATACTTAGAAAATTGAAAATTTTGGTTAAGTTTTGTGTTTAGGTCCATTTTATTCCTTAAGTATCAAAGCTATTGCTTTCATAATTGCAACACTTACTAACTATCATAAGGGGACTGTGCAGGCAAAGTCATGGAACTCTGACTGGCATTTTGACAGAATTATGTGCCCTTTTTATACTTAGAAAATTGAAAATTTGGTTAAGTTTGTGTTTAGGTCCACTTTATTCCTACAGTATCAAGGCTATTGCTTTCAAACTTCAAATACTTTCATGCTATCATGAGGTTACTGTACCTGGCAAGTTGAATTTTACCTTGACCTTTGAATGACCCTGACTCTCAAGGTCAAATTATTAAATTTTGCTAAAATTGCCATAACTTCTTTATTTATGATTAGATTTGATTGATACTTTGACAAAACTACTCTTACCTGACATACAACACTAGACTCCACCCAAACCATCCCCCGTGCCCCCCCCTCCCCCCCCCCCCAGAATGCCCCCCCCCCCTATTTTTTTTTTTTTTTTTTAAATCATCTCACAAATGACCACCACACCCTCAAACTATACCCCCCCACCCCCCCCCCCCAATTTTTTTTTTTAAACTGTTAAAAAACAAAACTATTTATTTTTATTATTTTATGTTTGAAATACCGTCCAACCATTGCACCCAAGAATCCCCCCCACCCCCCCCCTTTCCCCACCCGAATCCCCCCCCCCTAATTTTTTTTTTTTTTTTTTTTTTTGTAAGATCATCTCACAAATTACCACCACATCCTCACACTATACCCCCCCCCCCCCCACCTCACCCCCCAAATTATTTTTTTTTGAAACGGTTAAAAAACACAAATATTTATTTTTATTATTTTATGTTTGAAATACACTGTAACTCCAATATAAAGCGCTCCGTTATAACGCTGAATCCAATATAACGCGGAGGGTGCTTGGATCCCATTTTTTCTCCAACCTTCCATTTGATTTCTGATTCAAATCCGTATTATGCGACTTCATGTATTTTCAGACAATTCAAAGATGGCGGCAATCACAGTCATGTTGATTGCTTTATTCAACCGTCCGTTGAACCGATTATAATCGCCTCGAGGTTAAACAACACCGACAGCTAATTGGTGTTAATCTGTTGAGTAATGTCAATAAAGGTGTGAAAAACTCGCGTGTCAGTGTTTATTACATGTATTCCTCATCAGAGCGGTTCAGTGCGATAATTTCCATAAGTTAAGTGCAAGCGCGATAGTTATACAATTCAAGTAATTCAAAACGATTGAAACATTCTTACTTTGATATGGTTGCAGTTTGACTATAGTAAAAGAGCGGCTGTGAAATATACTGCCTATTGTATAAAACTACTTTTTCTGTCATTTCATTATCATTCTAGTATTATGTCATTTAATCTTTCAGTTCGTGTATAAGAAATTAAATAATGCAGACGATTTATTAACATGCGAACGCAGTGTACCCGCAATTGTTAACAGAGTTTCACTTTCATTTTCGCGCGGTATCAGAAAGTCCCCGGGAAACACGTTTTTTGCATGCGTATGACACAATAAAACAATTTTTGTACATGAGTCGTATTGCATTCAATCTAAATTTAAAGTCACTCGTCGAATGAAAGCTCTGCCCCATAATGCACTGTACTCTTAACACTTCTGAAAATGGCATATATGCGAACGGTTGTGTTTACGAATTTCTTAAACATTAGTCCAAATAATTAAACATAATCTACCGATTACGATGTAAATCGACCTCATATTTATAGGAGTACTTAAACATATATCGTCATTAATGTTCAAGATTATTATTTTTTAAGTGATGTTGTAATTTCATTGGATTATCGGATAAATGTTCACATAGAAAAGCGGTATGTATACTGTTATCGATACGATTCGGTTTATATGCATGTATTTGCGTCAACACAGCATGGCAATATACATGACCTATATTATAGGCTATTCTATACCTATTTTTTTATAGCGCCCTGCAGTAAATGAGCTCAAAACCTATAACGCGGATCCGTTATAACGCTGTTTCGCGGCTTGGACCCCGTTGACCGCGCTATATTGGAGTTACAGTGTACCGTCCAACCATCGCACCCAAGAATCCCCCCCCCCCCCCCCTCCCCTTCCCCCCCCCCCCCCCATTTTTTTTTTGCATTTTTTCGCATTTTTGGAAGATAATATAATAAATGTCCACACCCCCACACTATACACCCCTCTTCACTCCACCCCTCCCTCCTTTGTGATTGAAAATGAGAGTCCGTTCACCTTTAAAAAGAAAATAGATGAGCGGTCTGCACCCGCAAGGCGGTGCTCTTGTCTTCTCAAGCAGTAATTTGTTTTGGTTCTTACTGTTCTTGTAGGCTTTTTGATTCAGAATCATTCTATGATTTTCTGACTTGTTTTCATTTTCTTTCTGAATGGTTCAGAATCATGAATCTTTCTTTATCGTTGAGAATATTTCTCTCTTCCTCTGATTGGTTTTCATTCTTTTTCTGAGTGGTTTGGAATCTGTCATTCTCTTTCTTACTTGTTCAAAATCATACCATCTCTTTCTGACTGGTTTAAAATCATACCATCTCTTTCTGCCTTGTTCAGAATCATTCAATCTCTTTCTGACTGGTTCAGCATCATTCATTCTCTTTCTGACTGGTTTAGAATCATTCATTCTCTTCCTGACTGGTTCAGAATCATGCATTATCTTTCTGACTGGTTTTTATTGTTATTCTGACTGTTCAGAATCATTCATTCTCTTTTTGATGGATTCAGAATCATTCATTTTCCTTCTGACTGGTTCAGAATCATTCATTCTCTTTCTTACTAAATCAGAATTGTTCATTTCTTTTTATGCCCCCGGTAGGGTGGCAAATAGCAGTTGAACTGTCCGTCTGTCAGTATGTGTGTATGTCAGTCTGTCCGTCCATTCGAAAAAAAACTTTAACGTTGGCCATAACTTTTGCATTATTGAAGATAGAAACTTGATATTTGGCATGCATGTGTATCTCATGAAGCTGCACATTTTGAGTGGTGGAAGTTCAAGGTCTAGGTCATCCTTCAAGGTCAAAGGTAAAAAACACACACACACAAAAATTTCAAAGTGGTGTTCTCAATAAGCTGCACATTTTGAGTGGTGGAAGCCATAAGGTCAAGGTCATCCTTCAAGGTCAAAGGTAAAAAAAAAAAAAATTCAAAGCGGCGTTCTCATGAAGCTGCACATTTTGAGTGGTGGAAGCCGGAAGGTCAAGGTTATCCTTCAAGGTTAAAGGTAAAAAAAAATAAAAATATTATTTCAAAGTGGCGCAATAGGGGGCATTGTGTTTCTGACGAACACATCTCTTGTTCTGACTGGTTCAGAATCATTCATTCTCTTTCTGACTGGTTCAGAATCATACATTCTCTTTCTGACTGGTCTTCATTTTTTACTAACTGGTTTGGAATTTTTCTGACTAGTTTTCATTATATTTCTGACTGGTTCAGGACTCAGATGACGAGGAGCACTTTGTAGACCAGCCAGCGCCTGACGACCCAGATCATACCATCGAGCCTGATTCAGACAGCGATCAAGCCTCCAGTGACGTGGAGCAGACTGAAGCAAAACACAAACCTTCAACCTGGGTGCACAAGAAAAACCTGAACCGTGAGTTGAAACATATAAAGAAAGGATTATGATTGTTCATTGCTGTCTATATATTTTGAAATGTTGGTTCAATTTTGCCTTATGCAAGATGTGTCAACTCAATTTATGTTTCTCATGTAAAGTAGAATAATTTTGGTAAATTTAAACTGAACTGAGAAGCATTTTAAGCCAGAGTATGTATCTTCTTAATCTATTTTAAACTAGAAATGGTGCGGCAAAGGCCCACGCGTATCCCCACGCCGCATCTTTTTGATCCATGGGCGCCCCAGGGTTGGTAATGGGGCCATGCATAGTTGAGATTGGCCGTATTGTCATAAGAGAAGTTCAGTATCAATTAGAAGTGAATCGGTGTAAAAATAGAGAAGTTATAGTAAGAGGCTATTTTAGGAGGGTGTGGCCTATGTGGGCGGCGCGCCCCAGGGTTGGTAATGGGGCCATGCATAGTTGAGATTGACCATATTGTTTTAAGAAAAGTTAAGTATCAATTAGAAGTGAATCGGTGTAGAAATGAAGAAATTATAGTAAAAGGCAATTTTGGGTGGGTTTGGTCTATGTGTGCGGGGCACCCCAGGGTTGGTAATGGGGCAATGCACAGTTGAGATTGACCGTATTGTCATAAGAGATACTTCAGTATCAATTTGAAGTGAATCAGTGTAGAAATGAAGAAATTATAGTAAAAGGCAATTTTTGGTGGGTGTGGTCTATGTGGGCGGGGCGCTTCAGGGTTGGTAATGGGGCCATGAGATTGACCATATTGTCTGTCTTAAGAGAGGTTCAGAATCAATTTGAAGTGAGTCGGAGTAGAAATGAAGAAATTATAGTGAAAGGCAATTTTGGGTGGGTGTGGTCTATGTTGGCGGGGCGCCCCAGGGTTGGTTATGGGGCCATGCATAGTTGAGATTGACCGTATTGTCATAAGAGAGGTTCAGTATCAATTTGAAGTGAATCGGTGTAGAAATGAAGAAGTTAATGTAAAATAACCTAAAAAAATGAGTGAAAATCTCTGACCCGGCCCCACCCAAACCCCCATAACTTTTGACCCAGGGGTCAGATCCAAATTCCAAATAGCGCAGGGTCGCACATATGCTCATAGCTACCATGTGTGTAAATTTCAAGGTTGTAGTGCTTATAGTGTAGGAGGAGATAGTGGCCAGGACGGACAAACAGACAGACAGACAGATGGCGGAGATAACCACAATATCCCCAAGCTTTTGAAAAAGCGTGGGGATAATAAACAATAAATGAGTATACTTCAGTAAGCTGTTTGTCAGTTTGTAAATTGTTTTATTGCTGTTAATTTTATTATGCCTCTTATTGAAGTTTCCTCTGAATTGTCCTACAATTGTACTGCTAATATACGCAGTTTATGCTCCCTCTGTTTGAAAGTCTTTAACTGAAATAAAGCCAATCTTGTTCTTTGCAAGATTACTTGTAACATGGGGAGGTGCTAACCTACCTTATGAGGCTATTACATAATTCATGAACCAATTATTTGTCTCCTACCAGACAAGACAGAGCATATGGACTACGACCCATACCATCGCAACCCTGCGTACTGTCATGCAGAGAATGCCTGTATGTGGGAACTGCAGGGTCTCGCTGCACACTTTCACCCGACCGTGGCGCTCTTTGCCCGACAGATTCTACAGGTGAGCTCTCTGGCTGGACCAATATTTGAGCCTCGTTCTGGGAAAACTGGGCTTAATGCATGTGTGTAAAGGATTGTCCCAGGTTAGCCTGTGCAGACATGTATTAAGCCCCATTCTCCCAGATCGCTGTCCATATTTGCAGTATTTTGTGTGGAAAATCATTTGTTAGCTTTGCTGTATTGTGTAAATAGAGTCAACTCCCCATGGGATGAGAGTTGCAGGGACTGATAACAACCTTTGAGCCATCAGAACTTTAAGCCAAAGATACCTAATTTTTCTTAAACATATTTAAACATTCAGTGTGTTAATTGCATTCTATATTTATCACAGTCACAAATTCAATACTTTTCAATTATTTTTGACGAAGTGATGTCACTTAAGCATTTGTTAAGAATAATGTAATAGCACTATTATTACAACATCTTAGTTAACCCAATTTATTGCTGCTGGTCAAACTCAAGAATACTTCGCTTTCTCCATGAGTCATACCATACAATAACTATCTCTCAGATTAATCTGTCCATATATATACAACTTTTCCCATGTAAATAATTTTGATTAAGCAACAGTATATGATACAACAACTGATGTAAAATTCTGTTTATTTAACAAACATGCACACACTGCAGAAAGATTACAGAACACTTTATTAATGTATACGTTTTTTTTTTATAACCCTCCTGGTAGGGAGGCATATAGCAGTCGGACTGTCAGTTGGTCAGGCATTCCATTTTCCTGACTATTTTCGACACACTTATTGAAGATATTGACCTGATATTTGGTGTGTGAGTCTACCTACATGGCTTAAAAGTTGAAGTGTGAAATTCGTTCTGGTCCATTGATTTTTGGCCAATTTATGGGCATTGGACTTCAAAATTGTATGTTTTCATATGAGTATGTTGGAATAGAAATGGGTCCTTCAAGAGACATCAAGCCAACTGGAAATTCAAGCCAATTAAGTTCAACACAACAAGAGTTGGCAGTATATTTATATTTTTACATTAATATTTATCCCCTGCAAAAGGGTGAGGGATAAAGAATTTGTGTTGTCCGTCAGTCCATCTGTCTGACTGTCCGTCCGTCTGTCACGAAACTTTTAAGTTTAAGTTTCTATCCCAGAAACTATATAAAATTGTGCTCTCGTTCATAAACTAATAGGATGATAAACAAAATTTGATTTGCATGGATATCAATTTTACAAATTTGCTTCTTTTTAAATGGTGTTGATATTCTGAGTATTTTTTTTCTATTTGTATAAAAAATCATGAAAGTTGATTTAAAACTTTAATTACAAATTTTACAATTTTAGAAGTGACTTTAAAGTGTAGCTTAAAATATGATTCCTTTTGAGAAAGTATTCTACAGAAGCAGAATTCCCAAAGCATCTGAAGTTTTCTGTAAAACTATTATGTTGTTGTTGTTTCAGGGTGAGAGCATAGATAAGCCTGGTGACCATGTTGATGTTGTTGTTTTAGGGTGAGAGCATAGATAACCCTGGTGACCTTGTTGATGTTGTTGTTTCAGGATGAGAGAATAGATAACCCTGGTAACCATGTTGATGTTGTGGTTTCAGGGTGAGAGCATAGATAACCCTGGTGACCATGTTGATGTTATGGTTTCAGGGTGAGAGCATAGATAACCCTGGTGACCATGTTGTTGTTGTTTCAGGGTGAGAGCATAGAGTACCCTGGTGACCATGTTGTTGTTGTTTTAGGGTGAGAGCATAGATAACCCTGGTGACCATGTTCTTGTTGTTGTTTCAGGATGAGAGCATAGATAACCCTGGTGACCATGTTGATGTTTTTGTTTCAGGGTGAGAGCATAGATAACTCTGGTGACCATGTTGTTGTTGTTTTAGGGTGAGAGCATAGATAACCCTGGTGACCATGTTGTTGTTGTTGTTTCAGGGTGAGAGCATAGATAACCCTGGTGACCATGTTGTTGTTGTTTTAGAGTGAGAGAATAGATAATCCTGGTGACCGTGTTGTTGTTGTTGTTTTAGGGTTAGAGCATAGATTACCCTGGTGACAATGTTGATGTTGTTGTTTCAGGATGAGAGCATAGATCACCCTGGTGACCATGTTGTTGTTGTTGTTGTTTCAGGGTGAGAGCATAATAACCCTGGTAACCATGTTGATGTTGTTGTTTCAGGATGAGAGCATAGATAACCCTGGTGACCATGTTGTTGTTGTTTCAGGGTGAGAGCATAGATAACCCTGGTGACCATGTTGTTGTTGGTGTTTCAGGGTGAGAGCATAGATAACCCTGGTGACCATGTTGATGTTGTTGTTTCAGGATGAGAGCAAAGATAACCCTGGTGACCATGCTGTTGTTGTTGTTTCATGGTGAGAGCATAGATAACCCTGGTAACCATGTTGATGTTGTTTCAGGATTAGAGCATAGATAACCCTGGTGACCATGTTGTTGTTGTTGTTTCAGGGTGAGAGCATAGATAACCCTGGTGACCATGTTGTTGTGGTGGTTTCAGGGTGAGAGCATAGATAACCCTCGTGACCATGTTGTTGTTGTTGTTTCAGGGTGAGAGCATAGATAACCCTGGTGACCATGTTGATGTTGTGGTTTCAGGTAGAGATCATAGATAACCCTGCTGACCATGTTCTTGTTGTTGTTTCAGGGTGAGAGCATAGATAACCCTGGTTACCATGTTCTTGTTGTTGTTTCAGGATGAGAGCAGAGATAACCCTGGTGACCGTGTTCTTGTTGTTGTTTCAGGGTGAGAGCATAGAGTACCCTGGTGACCATGTTGTTGTTGTTTTAGGGTGAGAGCATAGATAACCCTGGTGACCATGTTGTTGTTGTTTCAGGGTGAGAGCATAGAATACCCTGGTGACCCTCTACAGGACTTCACTCTGATTAGATTCCTCGAGAGGTTTGTCTTCAAGAACCCAAAAAAGAAACAGCAGGGTACGTACATGTTGGTCTAGTCATGTAGTATATGGTTGTACCCCTAGTAACTAAGTAAAGGTGGCTATACTGGAATTACCAATGGAAATATCTGTCTGTCCTTCAGTCTGTTTGTGGAATCACCAATGGAAATCTTCTGTCCTTCAGCCTGTTTGTGGAATCACCAATGGAAATCTCTGTTCTTCAATCTGTTTGTGGAATCACTGATGGATTTCTCTCTGTCATTCAGTCTGTTTGTGGAATCACTGATGTATTTCTCTCTGTCCTTCAGTCTGTTTGTGAAATCACCAATGGATTTCTCTCTGTCCTTCAATCTGTTTGTAGAATCACCGATGGATTTCTCTCTGTCCTTCAGTCTGTTTGTGGAATCACCAATGGATTTCTCTCTTTCCTTTAATCTGTTTGTGGAATCACCAATGGATTTCTCTCTTTCCTTCAGTCTGTTTGTGGAATCACCAATGGAACTCTCTCTGTCCTTCAGTCTGTTTGTGAAATCACCAATGGAACTCTCTCTGTCCTTCAGTCTGTTTGTGAAATCACCAATGGAACTCTCTCGCTCTGACCTTCAGTCTGTTTGTGGAATCACCAATGGAACTCTCTCGCTCTGTCCTTCAGTCTGTTTGTGGAATCACCAATGGAACTCTCTCTGTCATTTAGTCTGTTTGTGAAATCACCAATAGAAATCTCTCTGTTCTTTAGTCTGTTTGTGAAATCACCAATGGAAATCTCTCTGCTCTTTAGTCTGTTTGTGAAATCACCAACGGAAATCTCTCTGTTCTTCAGTCTGTTTGTGGAATCACCAATGGAAAGCTCTCTGTCCTTCAATCTGTTTGTCAAATCACCAATGGAAATCTCTCTTTCCTTCAGCTATTTGTGAAATCACCAATGGAAATCTCTCCGTTCTTTAGTCTGTTTGTAAAATCACCAACGGAAATCTCTCTGTTCTTCAGTCTGTTTGTGGAATTACCAATGGAAAGCTCTCTGTCCTTCAATCTGTTTGTGAAATCACCAATGGAAATCTCTCTGTTCTTTAGTCTGTTTGTGAAATCACCAATGGAAATCTCTCTGTTCTTTAGTCTGTTTGTGGAATTACCAATGGAAATTTCTCCGTTCTTCAGTCTGTTTGTGGAATTACCAATCGAAATCTCTGTTCTTTAGTCTGTTTGTGGAATTACCAATGGAAATTTCTCCGTTCTTCAGTCTGTTTGTGGAATTACCAATCGAAATCTCTGTTCTTCAGTCTGTTTGTGGAATCATCAATGGAAATCTCTCTGTATTCAGTATGTTTGTGGAATCACCAATTGAAATCTCTCTGTGTTCAGTATGTTTGTTACTGGCATGCATTATTCCATATAATATTAAGTTGTGCATGTGCGCTTTACATCATTTTATATTTACAACAATCTTAAGTTATGCCTCTGATAAGTCCCATATTGGTATTACTAGATGGGATTTTAAGTTTACCATACTTCCTGTCTCCCTGTCAGTTCATCAGTCTATCCTCAAAAACTGTTTGTGTGATTTCTCATAAAGCACTGAAAATACTTGAGATAAACACGGTATGTTTATAAAGTGCAATGTGAGGATTGCAAACAATCTTCTTTTTCACCAGAGGTCAGTGACATTTTCCAGTGACAAACCAGAGGAAAGCATAAAATAAAACATTGTTAATCACTGTTTTAATGTCAAAAATACTGACCTGTTATCGTATGCTTATACTTTCCAAGGGGAAATAACTCATCCGGAATTTTAACTGGGAATCCGCCACCTCAATACCGTAATATAGGCCAGGTTAAACATAGTGCAATGCAACCTAGCCAAAAATCGGTAACCAACCCTCAATATTCTTGACGGATCAACCAGGTGTATACGTGTCTTTTACGGCTCTGAATTAAAATATTGTTTTTCACTTGGTTGATTGGGGTTTTGAATAGATAAATTGTGTTATTTATCTTTTTATTTCTCATTTGGATTAATTTGTGTGGATTTAATGGATTTTGTTTCATTTGTAAAAGGTAAGCCATGCTTGTTTTTATCGAACAATGGTTTATTTCTACCATGCTGGGTGTTTTCAGGCGCGAACGACCACATGCAAAACGTGCTCTTCTAATACATTGCTAGAACGTGCAAAGCATGTTCTTCTAATGTGTTACGAGATCGTGCAAAGCGTGTTCTTCTATTGACAGATTGTTTATCATTTGCCATTGTGTGCAATAATGATTTTAACGTTCCGTATGACAATCTAATTGATCGTCATTTTATTTTTCATCTGTTTTGAATTAAACTTTTGTTTAATTTACGATCTACGGCAGTATTATTATAATTTTCATTATGGTCAAATAATGATTTTATGTGCCGTATGATAATCTGGTCTCTGACCAGTTTATGGTTGAATATGCTTTGCTCTTGTTTTTCGTATATTGGACTACATGATGGTCGCAGAAACAAGAGTGGATAAATACCCGGTGACTTCGCAGATCATGGATGATAGTTGCAGTATCAGTCACCGGGTATCGGGCACGATTGCGACCGTACTATGCTAAGTCTCTTAGACAGTCAGTCAACATCAGACCATATGGCGACACCCGTCAGCCGGTCTTTGCCCGATGGCATTGGTCAAGGACATCGACCAATGCCGGACCATTTGGCATCCGCCATACGGTCATTATCCGGTGACAACACTGGTAATGAAATGACCGGTACGTCACCGGGGACGTTGATCACGGACCATTGATCGACGTCACGTCCGGTCCGGTCACCGGTCATGTCACCGGTCTGGTCCGGTCATTGATCACCGGTCCGGTCACCGGTCATGTCACCGGTCCGGTCACCGGTCATGTCACCGGTCCGGTCATTGATCACCGGTCATGTCACCGGTCCGGTCCGGTCATTGATCACTGGTCCGGTCCGGTCACCGGTCATGTCACCGGTCCAGTCATGTCACCGGTCCGGTCCGGTCACCGGTCCGGTCATTGATCACCGGTCCGGTCACCGGTCAACAGTCATCAGTTAGGCCTGCCACCGATAACACCAGTCACCGGTCAAGAAGAAGAACTCGGTCTTCTTCATTGAATTATTCTCCTATTCGTCGTCGAATACATCGTCTTCATCAAGGATTAGACATCGGACACGCTCTTCTTCGTCGAGCAGTTCTCATTGTCGCGGCTCTCGTAAGCGATCACGTCGTCACTCACGGAGACGTTATTCTAGAAGATCTCATTTTCATCGCAGCCGATCCACATCTCGGCCGATCCAGATCTCGACATCGCAGGAAACGAGGACGTCGTCAACCTTCACGTAGACATCAGCGGACTTCATTGAGCACAACAGGATAGTTATCGAACATACCTCTCCTTCATTGAGCAGTTCTCGGCGTTGATACGCTCGTAAGCGATCACGTCAATGCTCACGGAGACAATATTGTAGAAGACAATATTTCCAGCGTAGCCGAACAATATTTCGGCATCGCAGTTATATGGATGTCGCCACTTCTCACGTAGGCGCTAATGTACCTACTGGTCATATCGACGTTCTCCATTTTATTCCTTTAGGAATATCATGTCTCCATTCCACGTGTGATGGTTTTTCTTATGGCATCCACACATGTTGCAGTCACCGAGCCGTAGTTGTATACGAACACTAGTTCGTTTAACTTTCAGGCTTCGGGATAAGCTGTTCTTTTCTCCACTACGACTACAAGGACACTTATGCCTATTAATACTGATAATCTACCGTTCTTTTCCGGTTAACATTATCAGATGACTTCGTGGATGGTCATTCTTCTGCACCAGATATTTCCATTCTGACGCAGTTATATTATACCGGTCCCGATCACCGGACATCGGTCACCATTCATCGGTCATATCACAGATCACTGATCACCGGTCAGAATAAGTGATGTCTCATCGCCATCGGATTGGATTTTTTGGCACGATCTTCTTTTCCGAGCAGTGCTTGGCATTGATATCAGACCATATGGATTCCACCATTTTTCGGTCTTTAACTGGTAACGTCACCGGTCATATTATGACTGGTCCGTTTACCTAGCTACAGTTACCGGTCATTGACCGGTCCGGTTCGGTCACCAGTTACCAATTACCGGTAATCCACTGTGTTTTCATCGGTCAATTTTTAGTATCACGGGTATTGTCTACATTACCTAGTTGTATACCCCTGGCTATGATTGTATTGAATACTATATTTTATGGATTCAACAATCAACATGACTTTTTGTGTTTTTCAATACTGATGTTCTACTGGCGACGGTTACCAAATCATGCTATATCTGTTATTTGTTCTTCTATCTCAACCGGCTACATGCAGACTACTGGTCTTGCAGATAGATTGGCTGAAGTGGGCTCGGAGACTAGCATTGAGGTCGAACATTACTATTTGACCTCTATTAATTTATGTTCGAGACCCGAAGGATGAATTGTTTTAACCGCCTTTACCTGTCGGCTACAGACTTTGCAGTCAGTGTCACGGAACAGTTGGGACACATTAATGACACTAGCAGGATTAGCAAGACAACATTTTGTATCGACTTTTGCTTTTCTATTGCTCCTATGACAGTGCATATTTTCAAGCTACTGGAATCAACAAGAGTTCTGATACATAGTATTGCCTATCAGATTGACCGCATAGCGGCTACAGTCTTGTAGATGGCTTAGGACCTATTGAACTCAGATCTTAGATCCTAGGATCTGGAGGGACCTCATCTTAAAGTTATTCTTCTATTACACTTCTGGCCATAACAGGCCGTCTTCCTATAACTGGTCGTATTCCTTTCGGAATTCGTCCCGGTTAGAAGTCTTGAAGTAAATGGATTAATCAAGTCAGAATTTAAGACTTCCATGCATTCTACCGGCAAGCGTGGACCCGCTTAAGGTTACTCCTAGGGTTTTCACCTTTTTCTGCCATCACACCTCCGATTCCGGAGGTACCACTGTCAATCATATTTCCGTACTTCGCATATCGATGACTTCGCGACCTGTATTATCCAGGATTTTAAAGGCGCCTGTTATTGGTTCAAGAAGAGGCTATATTCTGTAGATAGGTCATAAACTTATAAGTGTTAAACACTGTCCTATTCTACCAATTTTCAAGTGTGTTTGGAGTGGGAAAGTTCGGCTTGCCGTGGTTTCTTTGCCCACCCATCCTTGACAAATGGTTCCGGTCACCGGTCGGTATTTACTGGTCCGGTCACCGGTCCTTCTGCTGAGACGCCTTTTCTTACGTCCGTTTCAGCTTTATTTTTAAGATAATTGTATTAATCTCGGGATTATTCAATGACACAGATTTCCATCTTTTTGTCATTATTTACCACTATTCAGTGGTGTCTAGACTAGAAGATTATCTTGGCAAGAATATAGTTTATTCTACCACAACCTTCCTTACATCTTATACAGATGTGAGCAGAGAAGGTTATGGACGATCACATAGAACAACGTATCTTGATTTTCTCAATTATGTGGTATCCTAATGAATATCACCTGCACATCTACATCTTGAAAAGCGAAAATTCTTTTTAGCTGTTTTTCATTTACAACACATTTTCACGATTCCTTTGTGGTGGTTTCAACTATCACACATCGGTCGTGGTTTACTTACAGACACGGAGGTGATCATATTATCACTCCTTGTAACTGGAAATCAGGAACTTATTCTTTCTTTGCAAGAACAACAAATTTTCTCTATTGTCTTACTCATACCAGGTCGTCTCAACGCCCTGTTGGACGTTTTGTCCTGCAGTTCTTTCTTTCGAATTATTTTTCCGTTGGGTTCAAATAATGTTATTGCGCATGCGCGGCAGTGAAGTTGCATGGTGTACATAGTATATCAAAGAATGTTGTTTATCATCAAACGCTAGTAATTAGCGTTATGCGATCGTATATCGCAGTTTATACCGGTATGCTGAACAACGTCAATTATGCAGTTCACAGAAATCGATCCAGCAGGGTGTGCGATTGTTATACATTCGTCCATTGACATAAACTGGAATATCTTGCCTTCTTGGTGAGTTTTTGCAATAACTGAGTTTTTGCCATAATTTCATGCAATATACTTAATGAACCATGGGATTATGGTTCTACGACCTTTTAAGTCTCCTGTACAATTATTTTCAGGAAACTTCTTCACAGGTCAAATATCATATCTCAGAGAGACATATTTTTACTGATCCAAACATGTGCCACTACATGTCTGGCCATTAATAACTTTTAGTTATCTCTAAAGAAGAACGTTTTTCTGTTAGAGTTTCAATCCTTGTTACTTGTGCAAGGATAATTCCATCAGAACTGTATAAAGGTTCTATGGAAATTCATTTTTTACTGGGTATTTGAGAGCATAGTTATTACCTTAATCACTCTGCTAGATACATAGAGGTTTTTCTCATCTTTTTCTTGATGATAAGAAATTTGTTCTTTTCTTCATCAAAGGATAGAGATTATGCTTTTTTATACCTTGTTTTGTGTAAGTCATCGCAACTCTGTGCTGTCTTACCTATTTTGGAACTGATCCAAACTATGGAACGTCAACACTATGTTTTTCGTTCCTTTACCTTCTTAAGCGGTTTTGACTTGTGTTACATGTTGGGATGCTTAATGAGCTCCCTATGAACCTTTTTCATCAGGCTTATTAACAGTTCCAATATAATTTTAAGACGGTTTTCCTTCTTATTATGGCTTTTACCATACGGAGAAGTGAAATTCATGCTTTTTCTGTTGAATACGACCAATTCCAGTTGGATCTATTGTCGTTTTCACTTTGTTGTGTCAGCCAGGATTCCTTGCTTAATATCAAGTCCTCTATATGGCTTCTACCTTTAAGTTTCCAAGTTTTTCTTAAACTGGTAGTCATGAAGATGAGGATAAACTTCTTTGGGCAATCAGGGCTTTGAAGTTCTATCTCAGCAGTGTTAGTCGGAAGTCCATTCGAGGTTCTCAAAAGACACTCTTCATTTCCCAAAAAAAAGGGGGGGGAGATGTGTCTGCGGCTTCTATTTCTCGGGGTTAGACCTCGACTAAGTTACTCTTATCCTATCTAAGGATTCATTCCTTTTTAGGATCTGACCGCATGAATTAAGAGCTCTGTCTGTTTTGTGGGCATATATTAATCACACCCCACTTTTTGACATGCTCTAAGCTGTTTACTGGAGGAATCCGACCACCTTTGTCATCTTTTTATCTTCGTTTTCTGAAGTGCCAACAATACAATTTGTATATGTTTGGGCTTGCTGTGGTTTCACTAACGGTAGTGTCTTCTTTACGACATAGACATATTACTCTGTCCGAGAAGTCATAATTAATACCGTTTTAACGAAGATTACTTGATATCATTAGCTGATAACCCTGTTTATGGGTTCTACTGTGTTGGGAAAATATATACGAACCTTCCCACCGCAGCTACAAAATCAGCATACGATAACAGATCAGTATTTATGACATAAAAACAATTTTTTTAAATAAAATTCATTTTAATTATTAAATACTTACCTGTTATCGGTAAGTCCCACCTCCCACCCCGCTATTCGATTAATATTTTTGTATATATATTGAAAGAATATTGAGGGTTGGTTACCGATTTTTGGCTAGGTTGCATTGCACTATGTTTAACCTGGCCTGTATTACAGTATTGAGGTGGCGGATTCCCAGTTAAAATTCCGGATGAGTTATTTCCCCTTGGAAAGTATAAGCATACGATGACAGGTAAGTATATAATAATTTAAATGAATTTTATTTAAAAAAATTGTTTTACTTCAAGAGCTACATGTACTTGACGTATTGCCTTTATACTTGTAGCATATGAGCCTCTCTCTGGGAAAATGGGGCTTAATGCATGTGCGTAATGTGTCGTTCCAGATTAGCCTTTTAAGTGTGCACAGGCTTATCAGGGACAACACTTTCCACTTTTATGGTATTTTTGTGTTAAGAAAGTCTCCGTAAAGTGAAAATCCACATAGGCGTTAAGTGGTTCCCTGAACAGGCTAATTTGGGATGACACTTCAGGCACATGCATTAAGCCCAGTTTATCCAGAATGCAGTTCATATCATCACACTTCCTTGTGGACAAGTTTGTTTTCATGGTTACATGTTTGTTCCCATGGTTACAGTTGAGGAGAAGTTGGGTGCCCTCTCTAGGGTGAAGTCTGAAGTGAGGGGAATCAAGACCCTGTCTGTCACCAGTGACACCTTTGCCAACCTGGAAGAGAGAATAGTCCCTGTTGATGACGTATTCCTACACAGGTAGATGTGTTTTTTTATGGTTCGTTTTTTTATTATAGGAGAAAATAATCACTGTTGATCACGTATTCCTACGCCGGTAGATGTGGTTTTTTTTTGTGGTTCGTTGTTTATAAAAGCAGAATGAAGTCCCTGTTGATGATGTATTTTTACACAGGTATATGTGGTTTTTGATGGTTTGTTGTTTATAATAGCAGAGAAAAGTCCCTGTTGATGACTGATTCCTACTTAGGTAGATGTGTTCTTTTAATGGTTTGTTATTTAGACTAGCAGAAAAAAGTCCCTGTTGAATACTATTCCCACACAGGAAGATGTCAGTTTTGATTGTTCGATGTTTAGGTTAGCAGAAAAAAGTCCCCTGTTGAAGAAGTATTTTAGTGTGGGTAAAGGTGGTTATGATTGGCTTTCAAGACTTAATAATTTTTAAGAAAAAACTTGTGTGAGGGTCATTGTCTGAATTTTTTATGCTCCCCGAAAATTTTCGGGGACCGTATAGTTGCCAGTTTGGGGTTCCTTACTTCCTTACTTCCGTCACACTTTTGTTACAGTTTCTCATAGCGCCTTCAATATTTTTCCGATCTCATACATATTTGGCATGTAGGTACCTTTCATGGACCTCTACCTTTTGATGAGGTTTGAGGTCACTGGGGTCAAGGTCACCGAGGCTAATAATAGATTTTTATGTCACAATTTTGTTACAGTTTCTCATAGCGCCTGCAATATTTTACCGTTCCCTTTCATATTTGCCATGCAGGTACCTTGCATGGGCCTCTACCTTTTGATGAGGTTTGAGGTCACTGGGGTCAAGATCAAGGTCCCTGAGGCTATAAATATATTTTTCCGTCACAATTGTTACAGTTTCTTATAGTGCCTTCAATATTTTACCGATCTCTTACATATTTGGCATGTTGGTACCTTGTATGGACCTCTACCTTTTGATGAGGTTTGTGGTCACTGAGGTCAAGGTCACTGAGACTAAAAATAGATTTTTTAGTGGTTATTAACACATCGATTGACAAAGTTCATCATCAGGGAGCATCCATCAGTTTCACTGATATTCTTGTTTTAAATTAAGTTTTCTGATTTAACTATTTTGTCAGAGTCCATTTTTCAAAAGCTGTCAGAGTTATGCATTTGAAACTGTCAATACACTGCCAAAAGGTTATTCATTTATTGTGTTATCATTTTTAAGATTTTTATGGAGCCAACTTAAGGACAACTCGGTATGACTGTCACTTTGGTGGTTTTGTGCCTGTATGTGTCTGTGTGTTGAGTTGTGGGGGTGTCTGTACAATCTTTTGCACACCGTAACTTCTTCATTTGTTCTTCAATTTGTTAAATAACTTACTAAGAATGGTTTCCATGTCACCATGATTCTGTATTACGTTTCCTAATGTCCTCTGGGTAATTTACTGCATTTAAGTTTTATGACACTACATTTTTGGATACCATTATTTTTTTTGCCAACATAATTATTTTCTGTGACTCTTTTTCTTCTTCAATAGAGATTTCTTTCCACAATTAATTACTTCAATTTGTTAATATTTGTATCATGTATGACATTTGTATTTGGTAGAATATTTAGCTGTTTGTGTTAATCCTGCGAGGCATACCACATGTGTTTTTGCATCCAAATGATAGTCATACAACCAGTCACATAAGCATGTGAATAGCCCTGGGCTATAAACAATCATATAATCAGTTTATACTCTTTGAAGCTCGATTGATCATTGTCCGCTCGGGTAGTACTTAAATGTACCCCGGGTACTCTTAAGTATACTCAAATGTACCATGGGTACCAAAGTATACTGAAACGTACCCTGGAATTCTTATACTAAATCGGGCGTTGTCGGCTATTATTTCATATTACATTAATGTAAATATTTATAATTCTGTAAAATGGCCTCCTTATTATGGAAACCATTTCTCAAGAAAGCATGTTTAGGAAGGTTTTGTTCATCAAAGAGAATATTGTTTCGTTCTCTGTTGCGTGCTTTACAATATTGGATTTTGGGCGGGGAATAAAACTCTGGTCCGTCTAAATTGGCTGGGTACGTGTTAGCATCTTTCATACCCGGGGTACATTTAAGTATACATAAGAGTACATTTAAGTAGTACACGAGCCGACAATGACAAATCGAGCTTCATTGAAAAACAGTCAATCAATGTCCATCATGATAATCTAATGCTGATTGCATGTAAGGATCAATTACTAATTTATCCCGCAACACGTCTCTTATTTTCCCTGCAACACATCTCTAATTTACCCCACAACATGTCTCTAATTTACCCCACAACATGTCTCTAATTTACCCCACAACATGTCTCTAATTTACCCCACAACATGTCTCTTATTTATCCTGCAACATGTCTCTAATTTATCCCGCAACATGTCTCTAATTTATCCTGCAACACGTCTCTTATTTACCCCGCAACATGTCTCCAATTTACCCCACAACATGTCACTTATTTACCGCACAACATGTCTCTAATTTACCCCACATCATGTCTCTAATTTACCCTACAAAATGTCTCTTATTTATCCTGCAACATGTCTCTAATTTATCCTGCAACATGTCTCTAATTTATCCCGAAACACGTCTCTTATATACCCCTCAACATGTCTCCAATTTACCCCACAACATGTCTCTAATTTACCCCACAACATGTCTCTAATTTACCCCACAACATGTCTTATTTACCCTGCAGCATGTCTCCAATTTACCCCACAACATGTCTCTAATTTACCCCACATGTCTCTAATTTACCCCACAACATGTTTCTAATTTACCCCACAACATGTCTCTTATTTATCCTGCATCATGTCTCTAATTTATCCCGCAACATGTCTCTAATTTATCCTGCAACATGTCTCCAATTGACCCCACAACATGTCTCTAATTTACCCCACAACATGTCTTTAATTTACCCCACAACATGTCTCTAATTTACCCCACAACTTGTCTCTAATTTACCCCACAACATGTCTCTAATTTGTCCACAACATGTCTCTAATTTACCCCACAACGTGTCTCTTATTTATCCTGTAACATGTCTCTAATTCATCCCACATGTCTCTAATTTATCCCGCAACACGTCTCATATTTACCCCGCAACAAGTCTCCAATTTACCCCACAACATGTCTCTTATTTACCCCACAACATGTCTCTTATTTATCCTGCAACATGTCTCTAATTTATCCTGCAACATGTCTCTAATTTACCCCACAACATGTCTCTAATTTACCCCACAACATGTCTCTTATTTACCCAGCAATATGTCTCTAATTTATCCCGCAACATGTCTCTAATTTATCCCGCAACATGTCTCATATTTACCCCACAACATGTCTCTAATTTACCGAGCAACCTGTCTCTAATTTACCCCGCAAACACATCCCTAATTTACCCGGCAACACATCTGCTAAAACAAATTGCAAAACAATTATTGCATTAATATTTGGAGGTGTCAAATTTTAGACAAACACCTGCAATTTGGGAATATTTTGTGTATCTAGTTTTGAAACAATGACCTTGTTATTGTATACAAACAGTAAATAGGGTAACTCAACATTCATCAGACAGTTTAAAGAAGGTTACCACAAATACTTGCTATGTTGAGATGGTGTGTCATGTGCAAGACCTGTGCTACTAACTCATAGATCTATGTAACAATTAGAGCTTAAACATCAAATACAGGCATGATACTACTTATTAATAATTACAAACATTCTGTACAATTGTCTGGACATGCCAACAGGCATGTACTTAAACATTTTAATCTGTGTTTGTCTTCTTCCTTTACACATATGTTTTAGTCAGAACTATATGGCACCAACTACTTTTGATTTCACATTTTAGATACTTTCGCCAGAAATTGTCAAGAAAGACGCCTGCCAAGAAAGAGGATGATGACAGCGATGGAGACAGTGTCAGTGATTCTGAGTTTGACACCTTCCTGGGTGAGTTATGGCCCCTTTAAATGAAGACTTGCTCTGGGAAAAACAGGTTTAATGCATATGCTTAAAATTTCATCCCGAATTAGCCTGTGCAGTTTGCACAGGCTAATCAGGGACGATACTCTCTACTTTAATGGAGTTTTTTGTTCGAAATTAATCTTCTAATCAAAAGTTGAGTTTAGGCAGAAAGTGTTGTCTCTGATTTGCCTGTGTGGACTGCACAGGCTAATCTGGGACAACACTTTACACATATACATGAAACCTGCACAGGCTAATCTGGGACAACACTTTACACATATACATGAAACCTCGTGTTCCCAAAGTGGTGCTCATATTTATTGATGTTTCACCAGTAAAAAAATAGAATTGATTTATGAACTATTATCCTCTGTTATGTTCAATAGCTAATCTCTCTTATTGGTCTATTTCAGATAAATATGAGGGCAACTTGGACAGTGCTGATGTTGATTTTGACATCGACTTCTCCAGGTTTGTTATGGAACTTCCGTTAAGTTTCCTACTGATAGTGCATAATTATTTCACCTTGGTCATCCACATTACCAGTATTCACTCTCTTAATTTGCAACTTATAAATAGTTCATATTTGAGATGTAGATAGTTCTTTGAAAGCAAATAAAGGCAGGTAAGATTTTACTAATCCCTATTTCATTTGATTTATTCTCTTAAAGGTGCATTTTTTGTCTATGGATACTGTTTGGATTTGAGCCTTGCTCAGGAAAAGTGGGGCTTAATGCATATGCTTAAAGTGTTTTCCCAGATTGGCCTGTTCAGTCCACACACTGCGTACATGCATTAAGCCCCATTTTCCCAGATTGGCCTGTTCAGTCCACACACTGCGTACATGCATTAAGCCCCATTTTCCCAGATTGGCCTGTTCAGTCCACACACTGTGTACATGCATTAAGCCCCATTTTCCCAGATTGGCCTGTTCAGTCCACACACTGCGTACATGCATTAAGCCCCATTTTCCCAGATTGGCCTGTTCAGTCCACACACTGCGTACATGCATTAAGCCCCATTTTCCCCAGATTGGCCTGTTCAGTCCACACACTGCGTACATGCATTAAGCCTCATTTTTCCAGATTGGCCTGTTCAGTCCACACACTGCGTACATGCATTAAGCCCCATTTTTCCCGGAGCCAGGCTCATTTACAAGATTTGTATGCATACTGTTAGAATTTACATGATCAGTCTGGAAATAAGAGTTTGAAGGTCCCTTTTATGTAGCATTTAAGCCATCTATGAGTGACCAAATCTTGTAATGCCTTACTGTTATTTCACTAATGATATTTGAGTGCCTTTTGGGGAAAACTTGGCTTAATGCATTTGCGTAAAGTGTAGTCCCAAAATAGCCTGTGTAGTCTGCAAAGGCTAATCAGGGTCAACACTTATTGCGTAAATGGATTTTTTGTTTTAAAGGAAATCTATTTAGAGGAAAAATCCAGTTCAGGCGGAAAGTGTTATGCCTGATCTTTGAAGACTCTTTACACACATCCATATTTCCTAAAACGAGGCTTATTTGTTATTAACTTTCCTCATCACTCTCATGATTGCAGTGAGTTTGGCAAGAAGAAGGGTGATAGTCTTGAAGATAGTGATGATGAAGAGGAAGAGGCAGAAGATGATGATCTCTCTGATGAGGAGGTTGACCTTGATGATGATGAACTTGCAAAAGAGTTTCAAGGTGAATCACATAGTTATTTTTCTTTGTTTTAGCTTGGTATAACATTGGACCCCAAAGCATGTGGGGATTATAGAAATGCCCTTCATCTGTTCAATCTTCTGGCAGTCTTTTGGTTGGTTGGTCTGTCACTTGGTCAGTGAGTCTGTCATTCTGTCTGTCAATAACACTTTTGTGTCCACTTACTCTCTCATACCCTTTACTGGATTTTAATGAAACTTGCCTCAAATGTAAGATATATTTAGACAATGATCAGATGGCATGAGGTCATGCTGGCTTATGGTAAAGGTTGTACTTCAAGGTCAATGGTTTGAGCCTCTAATTTTGTGTCTGCTCCGTGTCTGCTATACCCTTTGTGGGATTTTCCAAACACTAGGCTCAAATTTTAAGGTTATTTAGACGATATGCAGATGCATTATTCAGACATAGTGGCTCAAGGTCAAGACCATACTTCAAGGTCAAATGTAAGATTCTCTATTTTGTGTCCAGATCATATCTCCTATACCAAGTGAAGTATTTTATTAAATGTAGCTACATGAACAATCTTTTGTTCATTGAGGCAATGTGCAGAAGACAGGAATCAGTTATTCTGCACAAAGGTCAATGTTATACTTCAAGTCAATTGTTGGAGCCTCCAGTTTTGTGTCCAATCCATGCATTTTATACCATTTGAAAAATGTACTTGGCAAAAATGTTAAGGTCCAGGGCTTTTTGTCTTTCATAGAGAACATCCATTTTTCACAAATTAAAAAGTTGCGACTCAAATGTTCACATTTCAAAAACTTGCAACTGATTTTTCAGATTTAAAAATGTTTGTGACTTATTTTTACAATTTTCAACAGTTCAAGATTAATTTTTATGCTCATATAATTTGGGGGGAGCATATAGTCACCGCTTCGTCTGTCCGTCCATCCGTGCATGCGTCTTTCCGTCCGTCCGTCCGTGCGTGACTCCGTCCATCCGTCCATGCACAATTTTTGTTCGGGCTATTTGTCAGCAACTTATGACCGGAATCATGAAACTTTATGGGAAGCTTCACTACCAAGAGGAAATGTGCATATTATCAGCGGATTCTGGGTTGGATGATTTTTACAGAGTTATGGCCCTTTGAAATTTTCATTAACTGTACAAATAGTGCAATTCTTGTCCGGGCTATTTCTCAGCAACTGATTACCGGAATGCAATGAAACTTTATGGGAAGCTTTACTACCAAGAGGAGATGCGCATATTATCAGCCGGTTCTGGTCGGATGATTTTTCACAGAGTTATGGCCCTTTGATATTTTCCATTAACTGTACATATAGTGCAATTCTTGTCCCGCTATTTCTCAGCAACTAATGACCAGAATTCAATGAAACTTTATGGGAAGCTTCACTACCAAGAGGAGATGTGCATGTTATCAGCGGGTTGTGGTCGGATGATTTTTCACAGAGATATGGCCCTTAGAAATTTTATTTAAAAAAAATCATTGTCCCCCCAACTACTGTGCCCTCAAGACGTTTCCTTTTATCTGAATATATAGTTAGTGTTGTTAATCAGTCAGAATTTTTTAATCGATTAATCGGCTACCTCAACTGACTAAATAACGATTAATCAGGATTTTTGTAAGTGAAGGAAAACTAAGCTTAATGGAACTTATTTTAATGATATGAGCTGATTTATTGTACAACAATTGCAATAAACATTTATATTGAATATACAGAAGAAATCAGAACAACTTGCAGTCTGTTCAGGTTTCATGCTGTTGCTACTCATCAGTATCTGAGGGTTGAAGATGAAGCCTTTTAACATTTGAATCTAGTTAGAAAAGGTCTTTAATTAAATTCACATTTCTGAGGGACTACAAATGCATCAAATTCGTATCTAAGTGGTTAATGGTTAAGGTCATGGTCACATTTCATGGTCAATAGTTAGCCTTCATTGTTAACCAGGTTTTCCGAAGGAAAAAACTGATATTAGATTGGCGAATGCGGGCGGGCTGGCTGGCTGGCTGGCGGGCTGGCGGGCGGGCGGAACAAGCTTGTCCGGGCCATAACTATGTCGTTCATTGTCAGATTTAAAATCATTTGGCACATTTGTTCACCATCATTGGACGGTGTGTCGCGCGAAATAATTACGTGATATCTCCAAGGTCAAGGTCACATTTTGAGTTCAAAGGTCAAAAATGGCCATAAATGAGCTTGTCCTGGCCATAACTATGTCATTCATTGTGAGATTTTAAAATCATTTGGCACATTTGTTCACCATCATGGGAAGGTGTGGTCGCACGAAAGAATCACGTCAATATCTCCAATGTCAAGGTCCGCCACGACTAAAAATAGATTTTTTTTTTAAACAAACTTACAAAGGGGGTTAATTTTGTTTGTTCATTTCAAAAGTTCAGTTTGAGTTTTCTCCCTTTATCAGATTTATTTTTCACAATGAAAACCTGGTTTTGTGACAATTTTGTCCCGTGTTTTGTATCTGCTTCTAATCATCTTGTGTCCATTGAAGAATTAAAAAAAAGTAAAAGCTTTCAGAAAATGTCCAGGTGTTAGGATTAAATCTTGTTGCTTAAAATTAAAGTTGCTGCCTCAAGGTATAAAGAATTTTGGCTGGGGGATAGAGCTGTCTCTGTGACTGACTTGTCTCAGTTAAATCTAGGCACTTATGTATAAGTGTCTTTATTTTCAATGTCCCTTGACATATTGCTTTCATATTTTGCATACTTGTTAACCATCATGACCCCACCTATAAACAAGAGCAGACAACTGTATCAAGCATTTTGACAGAATTATGGCCCTTTTTATACTTAGAATATGCATATTATTGATAATCTATGTTAAAGTTTGCGTACTACCCAAATATTTCCTGTTGCCCCTTGGACATATTGCTTTCATATTTTGCATACTTGTTTACCATCATAACCCCAACCTACAAACAAGAGCAGACAACTGTATCAAGCATTTTGACAGAATTATTGCCCCTTTTATACTTAGAATATGCATATTATTGATAATCTATGTTAAAGTTTGCGTACTACCCCAAATTTTTCCTGTGTACCTTGACATATTGCTTCATATTTTGCATACTTGTTTACCAACAAGACCCCAACCTATAAAGAAGAGCAGACAACTGTATCAAGCATTTTGACAGAATTATGGCCCTTTTTATACTTAGATAATGAACATTTTGCTTAATTGCCATAACTTCTTTATTTATGATCAGATTGTATTAAATACTTTGACAAAAACACCACTTACCTGAATACCACAATGGATTCCACCAAAACAAAACTCCACGCCCCCAACCCAGAATCCCTGCTCTCCCCCTCCCCCCCCCACCTCCCACCCCCCCATTTTTTTTACTTTTTTATTTTTGAAAGATCATCTTATAAATGACCACACCCCACATTATACCCCCCCCCTCATCAAACCCCCCCCCCCCCCGAACCCCCCACCCCCTGAATTTTTTTTTCCTTTTTTTTTAAAGATCATCTAATAAATGACTACACCCCACATTATACACCCCTCTCAATCCCCCTACCCCCCCCCCACCCCCAAAAAAAAAAAAAATAATAATATTTTTCCTTTTTTTATTTTTGAAAGATCGTCTTATAAATTATTGAATATGAATAATTTCCCCATGATGGCTTACGTTATACTGTCAAGCACTCGAATAGTCGAGCGCGCTGTGCTCTGACAGCTCTTGTTTTTAATTTTTGCAAGAAATAGCATTTCTTGTAAGAACAATTAATAAAACTTTGAAACAAAAAGGGGATTTTTTTATTTTCTATTTGGATGTATACATATGAAATATTTGTTCGGTTTTCTGTTTAATATCCAATTATATTACCAATATGGCCCTGTGTTCGCAAAACATTTTTGGAATCGAAAATCGATTTTGCTTGTCATATTGAAATGGATTTCCATTGTAGTTGAAAAGGCAAATATGAAAATCGATGTCAGTTAAAATTGATTTTCGATTGCAAAATCGTTTTGTGAACACGGGGCCTGTGAATTATCAAATTCTTTATCTCCAGTTATCTTATAACAGGTATGATTCTTAAATATTAAAATTTTTCATTTATAAAGGGGTAATCTGGATTTTTTTTCTAAAAACTCAATTTATATCTTTACTATTGTGTTTATTTCATGACTTAAAATAAAATAAAAGGTTAAACACAGTATTATGTGAAGTTGGAATAAGACAATCAATTGGGGAATAAATTATGTTTTTTTCAACAGTGCATAAAATGCAGTTTTACATGTTGTATTTATTTAGATTGACATATTATAATTAAAATAGATACCGGTCCTTGCAAATATAATAGCATCATTTAAATTGATTTTACTACAAAACTGGATTTTTTTTATTTTTTTTTAATCCTCATAAAATAAAACTGAGTCCATGCGGCACATGAACACAGTTTAAAAAAATACAGTAAAAAAGATAAAAATACAATCACTGTTAATGAAAAAATCATGCTTATTAAGCTTGAAGTATAGATAAAATATTACAAAAATAAATTCAGATCATGAAATTAATAGTTTTTTTGAGAAAATCACCAAAATGATGTCCATTCCCAGTTTGATGTCTTATTCCAAATTCACATAAAACAGTGTTGTTAGATTATTTTCTTGCATATGATATTGTCAATAGCGTGTTGTGCTGATTTTTATGTCCCCCACCACTATAGTGGGGGACATATTGTTTTTGCCCTGTCCGTTGGTTTGTTGGTTGGTTGGGTGGTTTGTTTGGTCAAACTTTAACATTTTGCAATAACTTTTGCAATATTGAAGATAGCAACTTGATATTTGGCATGCATGTGTATCTCATGGAGCTGCACATTTTGAGTGATGAAAGGTCAAGGTCATCCTTCAAGATCAAAGGTCAAATATATAGCCTCAAAGCGGTGCAAAAGGGGACATAGTGTTTCTGACAAACACATATCTAGTTATTAATAAAACGTGTGATCCTTGCTTATTTACAGTATTTTGGCCTTGCTCTTGAAATAAAGGGTTCAAGGCATGTGCAAAGAGTGTCATCCAAGATAAGCCTGTGCAGTCTGCTCAGGCTTATCAGGGATGACAATTTGCTTCATGGAATTTTTTGTATAAAGGAGGTCTGTTTTAAACAAAAATCCAGTGTACGCGAAAAGTGACAGACAACACTTTAACACATGCATTAAACCCACTTTTCCGAGAACAAGGCTAAATTGTACTTGTAACAGATGAGATGGAAGACACGTCTGATGATGACAACGGAGACTTTGCTGATGTCGAGGAGTTTGCTGATCAGTTGGAGAGTGGAGACGACTTGGAAGGAGATGGAGGGGAGATAGAGGCAGATGGGGAGAGTTTGATGACAAGGATGTGGACTTTGATGAGGAAGATATCCAATTTTCTGATGGTGAGCAGTTAATGAATGAAGATTTAAGATTGGTGATAAACAAAAACTGACAACATAAATATTACTGTCATTTAACCTATTGTTTTTATGAACATAAGAATTATTGTTTTACTTTTTGTCCCCTACCGGTTTCAGGGGACTTATGGTTTGCGCTCTGTCTGTCTGTCTGTCTGTCTGTCTGTCTGTCTGTCTGTCTGTCTGTCTGTCTGCCTGTCTGTCTGTTTGTCCGTCCGTCCGTCCGTCCGTCCGTCTGTCTGTCTGTCCTGCGATAACTTAAAAAGTTTTTAATATTTTTTCATGAAACTTTAAACATGGATAGATGGCAATATGGACATTATGCACGTCATTTTATTTTGTTCCTACGTCTAAAATTCTGGTTGCTATGGCAACAAATAGACTAGAAATACTGCTGAAAATGGTGGTTTCTGGATCCTGCGATAACTTTAAAAGTTCTTAATATTTTGTCATGAAACTTGAAACATGGATAGATGGCAATATGGACATTATGCACGTCATTTCAATGTGTTCCTACGTCGAAAATTCTGGTTGCTATGGCAACAAATAAAAAATATCTGACAATGGTGGAATTTCTGACAATGGTGAGCCGGTAGAGGACTATATTGCTTGGCAATATTCTTGTTCATGAGTGGTTTTTCTTTGTGGTTTAATTTGGTAAGTAGTATACATGTATAATAGATTGTGCTAAAGTGTCTGCTTTCTGATGATTGTTTTTGCTGCTGCATGTAAATGATGATTTACTTGCTGATTATTTATCCAGATGAGTTTAGTGAAGATGTCCACGCAAAGGGCAAAAGAGGAAGGCAGCTTGAAAGTTTTGCCCCAAAAGCTGAACAAGTCCAAGTAAGGGAGCATGTTAATATGCACATTTGAACAAAAGTCTTTGATATATATTCATTGTAATCAAATGCTAGCAAAATTCTACATAATGGTTTTATCTGTTGCAGATTCTTATACATAATATACTGATTGTGTTTCCAGTTAGACTTGTATGTTGCTGTCTTAACTAAACTAGGAAGGTGAAATTGAGTCAAGTTATTGTAAAAGTGGGCTCAATGCATATGCCTAGTGTTGTACCCTATTGCTGACTGCAATAGGCTAATCAGGGAGGACCCTTTCCACCTTAACTGAATTTTCGTTTTAAAGAGACCTACTTCAAACTTAAAATTCACAAATAGCAAAAGTTTTGTCTCTGATAAGCCTATACAGACTGCAAAGCCTAATATGGGAAGACACTTAACGCATATGCCTTAAGACCAGTTTTTTCAGCACAAGGGATATATATTGTGTATCCATATATTTCAGGAAGGCAAAGACTGGTGCCAGTGCTGATATATATACAGCTGCAGAGCAGGTAATGTGCACATACCAGGGATTAAGGGACCGCTAAGTTTTATGTTATGGTTGAGTCGAGGATATTTGTTGAGTTGTCTGTTTGATCATATATTCTTAGATTTGAGCCTTGCTGTGAGATAATCAGGCTTTATGTATATGCATGAAGTGTTGTCTCAGATTTGCGTGAACGGTCCACACAGGCTAATAAGGAAAGACACTTTCTGGTTTTATGATATTTTTCGATGAAAGTAAGTCGCTTTTAAACAAAAATTCGGTTTAGGCAGAAAGTGTTGTCCCTGTTCAGCGTGTGCAGATTGCACTGGCTAATCTGTGACGACAGTTTACCCACATGCATATTTTGAC
The DNA here is from genome assembly GCF_020536995.1 of Dreissena polymorpha. Lineage (NCBI taxonomy): Eukaryota > Metazoa > Mollusca > Bivalvia > Myida > Dreissenidae > Dreissena > Dreissena polymorpha. Next base: position 28,695,370 of record NC_068357.1, read on the forward strand.
TTCATAGATTTTACTTAGTAATGAATAGATTTTAGACAAGGTCAAGAATTTTACATAAAAATTGACAAGTGTCAATAATGATCCACAAATAGCATTGTACAAATGTTTTTAGTTACATGTGAGACGTGCTGTGGGAAAATCATGCTTGATGCATGTGCTTAAGGCAGTGCCCCAAATCATCTTGTGAAGTTGGCACAGGCTAATGAGGGACAACACTTTCCGCTTTTATAAAATTTTTGCAACATTTGACGCACAAGAATTAAGACCTGTTTTCCCAGAACAAGCAGAATTGTTTTTGATTAAACATTTAAACATGTATCTGTGTTTGCAGTTTGGGGACATGTTGGATGAGACAGGAGGTTCCAAGATCAACATGTCTGGATCACATGCATTTGCTAATACGGACAAGGCCCGTAAGTACACCACTATACAGAGATTGTTTGTGTGGCAGGAATGTATGGGTATAACTGCAAATATGAGACTACCTCTGGAAAAACTGTGCTTAATATGTATATGTCTTGGCCGAAAGTGTTTTCCCTGTTTCCTGATTCCCCTGTAGACTGCACGGGCTAATCTGGATGACCCTCAACACACAAACATTAAGCTCAGTTTTAACAGAGTGCGTCTCGCATGTATTTCCTTATTCAGTACGATGGAGTTTGGCTGTACAACTTCATGGATTTTAATTATGACAATAAGTAATTGTATCTTTAGCTTCTATATCTGGATTTTTCAATTTATTTATAATTATGCCAGGTTGGTCTTATTAGCTCACCTGTCACGAAGTGACATGGTGAGCTTATGTGACCGTGTGATGTCCGGCGTCCGTTGTGTGTGCGTGTGTGCGTCCGTCAACAATTTGTTTGTGTAGACAGTAGAGGGCACAGTTTTCATCCAATCTTTATGAAATTTGGTCAGAATGTTTATCTTGATGAATTCTGGGTTGGGATTGTATTTGGGTCATCTGGGGTCAAAAACTAGCTCACTAGGTAAAAAACTAGGTCACATAATAGGTCAAATAATAGAAAAAACCTTGTGTAGACAATAGAGGTCGCAGGTTTCATCCAATCTTTATGAAATTTGGTCAGAATGTTTGTCTTGATGAAATCTGGTTGGGATTGTATTTGGGTCATCTGGGGTAAAAAACTAGGTCAATAGGTCAAAAACTAGGTCAAATAATAGAAAAACCTTGTGTAGACACTAGATGTCACAGTTTTCATCCAACCTTTATGAAATTTGGTCAGAATGTTTATCTTGATGAAATCTGGGTTGGGATTGTATTTGGGTCATCTGAGGTAAAAAACTAGGTCACTAGGTCAAAAACTAGGTCAAATAGTAGAAAATTTTTGTGTAGACAGTAGAGGTCACAGTTTTCATCCAATCTTTATGAAATTTGGTCAGAATGTTTATCTTGATAAAATCTGGGTTGGGATTGTATTTGGGTCATCTGGGGTCAAAAACTAGGTCACTAGGTAAAAAACTAGGTCAAATAATAGAAAAACCTTGTATAGACAATAGAGGTTGCGGTTTTCATTCAATCTTTATGAAATTTGGTCAGAATGTTTATCTTGATTAAATCTGGGTTGGGATTGTATTTGGGTCATCTGAGGTAAAAAACTAGGTCACTAGTTCAAATGATAGAAAAACCGTCAACAATTTGTTTGTGTATACAGTAGAGGTCACAGTTTTCATTCAATCTTTATGAAATATGGTCAGAATTTTTATCTTGATGAAATCTGGGTTGGGATTGTATTTGGGTCATCTGGAGTAAAAAACTAGGTCATTAGGTCAAAACTAGGTCGCTAGGTCAAATAATAGAAAAACCTTGTTTAGACAATAGAGGTCACAGTTTTCATCCAATCTTTATGAAATTTAGTCAGAATGTTTATCTTGATGAAATCTGAGTTGGGATTGTATTTGGGTCATCTGGGGTCAAATACTAGGTCATTAGGTCAAATAATAGAAAAACTTCGTGTAGACAGTGAGGCCTTTTTAACAGCGTTAGGCCCAGCCAGTGTATAGTACTGCGTTTTTTTAGAGCTTCTAAAATAAGGATAGATATTTTTATCCATAGATTTTTATTAAGGCACCGCACCAACACTGCAAAGTTTTCTATTTATATCAATGGTACAGCCCAGTAAAATCGGGCTGTCCATTTTATGGCCGTTTTCGACCTTTTTATGCAGAGTTTTATGTTAAGCAGTGTGCTCGGGCAACCGAAGTCCCGAGGGTAAACAACCCCATTAGTCAGTCAGACAGTGAGGTCACAGTTTTTCATCCAATCTTTATGAAATTTGGTCAGAATGTTTATCTTGATGAAATCTGGGTTGGGATTGTATTTGGGTCACCTGGGGTCAAAAACTAGGTCACTAGGTCAAATAATAGAAAAACCTTGTGTAGACAATAGAGGTCACAGTTTTCATCTAATCATTATGAAATTTGGTCAGAATGTTTATCTTGATGAATCTGGGTTGGGATTGTATTTGGGAAGTCAGGTGAGCGATTCAGGGCCATCATGGCCCTCTTGTTTTTATTATTGCAAATATTTTATAAGTGCTCAAGGATAACTTTATTTCAAATATTGTTGATATTTCCCATTCCAGAGCTGTATTTATATTTGTTCACAACAAGAACACTTTCTTTTTCATATTCATAGTGTAGTCACCGCTTCGTCTGTCCGTCCGTGTGTCCGTCTGTGCACAATTTTTGTCCAGGCTTTCACTCAAAAACTAATGACCGGAATTTAATAAAACTTTATGGGAAGCTTCACTACCAAGAGGAGATGTGCATATTATCAGCGGGTCTGGTTGGATGATTTTTCACAGAGTTATGGCCCTTTGAAATTTTTGAAATTTTCCATTAACTGTACATATAGTGCAATTCTTGTCCAGGCTATTTCTCAGCAACTAATTACCTGAATTAAATGAAATTTATGGGAAGCTTCACTACCAAGAGGAGATGTGCATATTGTCAGCAGGTTCTAGTCGGATGATTTTTCACAGTTATGGCCCTTTGAAATTTTCTGTAAAAAAATTCTTGTCCCCCAACTACTGTGCCCTCAAGACGTTTCCTTTTATCTGAATATATAGTGCAATATTGTGACAAAAAAAACCTTTGGGGAGCATCACCCGTCTCCGACGGTTTCTTGTTTATACAGTAAAGATAGTTATTCCTTATAGGGTGTGTACAACTTCATTTCAAGATGGGTGCTTTATGCCCGGATTTAAATTTTGGATAAACTTTCTATAAACAAAAACTTCCATACAAGTGGAAAGTGTTGTCCCTGATTAGCCGGTGTAGTCCACACAGGCTTATTATGGAGGACATTTTCCACCTAAAATGGATTTTTTTTAAAAAGAGACTTTCTATATATAAAAACTTCCATAAAAGTGGAAAGTGTTATTCCAGATTAGCCTGTGCAGACTGTTTTTAAACCTATTTTCTTGTTGAATTTAGATGCAAAGCAGCTCAAGTGGGAGGCAGACAGGGACAGATGGCTGCGAGGGCCGACCCGAAAGCAGCCATTCAACAAGCAGAGGGGTGGGAAAAAATTCTCCAAAGGAAAACAAGGTGGAAAGCGTGGACAATTTCAAGGAAAGCCTGGAAGAAGGAAATAGACTGTTAAAAAACTTTTGTAGCTTGTTCTTATATGTCTGGAAAGCAGATGCAATGTTCTATACGTTTTAAATAAAACCAGATGTAATTATGATATGTGTTCATTTCTCTTTGAATTGTTTGGCTTTTAATATTATTAGAATTATATGACGCTTTTGATTGAACTGAACATATTGATCAGTATACTGTGATGATTTTAATCAGTATACTCTAGCCTTTAAACATGTAATACTGCATATGAAGAGTGTTATTAGAA